>NC_069700.1:33287731-33590762 GCF_023699985.2 Odocoileus virginianus | reverse complement strand
CACTTAACTCGGAGGACTCTGGCAACTTCCTTGACAAAGCAAATAGCACAGCATCGTGGAGGGTGAGGAACAGGTGGGCCTTAGTGATGCCAGTGTCAAAGAAATCATTCTTCTCAAGTGACCTGACCACAAAAGCTACAAACCAAACCAGGAACATACACAGGGTCAGACACCTGGGGAGGAGAGGATCCAGGATTCAAAACGCAGCCCTCTTCAGAGGAGGAAGGATACTCACAGTGACACCCTGCAATGAGCACCAAGATGTTGGCGTTTTGGAAAGCACTGAACATCTGTGGGGAGAGAGTAAACCAGTGATAGAGATCTTCACACTCGGTAGAGGAAAGGGCCTTTTAATTAGCTGGATTTTCAAATCTCTGGTCATTCACTTGTCTGGGCTATATGTACCTCATACCCATTCAGCTCTGTAAATATCTGATGAGCAAACTGCTATGGGCCAGGAAATGGCCAAAGTGCCAGGAATACAGAAGAGAATCAGATGGTCACTTGTCGGGTGGGGAGTGAGAGGGAGGGTTGTCCGTGATCTGAAGTGGGGAAACAGTTCACATAAAGAGACAGTGTTCAAGTGAAGATGGTGCTAGGCTAGACGTGGCCACAGGTGTGACAGGGACCACTGGACAGTCCTCACAAACAACCACAACTTGGTGTCATTGCTTAGTGTTTGCATGTGACTCCCTTCTCTCTGGAGCTCACTGGACAGAGGTGGCAAGTTGTGGCCCAGAGATGGTCAAGTGATACAGCTGGGAACGCTATTCAAGGACCCTAAGGGTCATATTCAGAACTGCTCTGCAAACCTGTATTTGAATTTAGTAAAACATCAGATATTTAACTTCAGATTAATAAACATCAAATACTGACCTCAAGTATACATTTCAGCCCACGCACACACACAAACACACACATACATACACACATACATATGCTCTGGGACTATAAATCTTAATGGTCAACTCAAAACAAGTCACCACTAACCTTAATACTCTAACGCTCAACAGGTTCTAACCCTGGGCACTTAGTTGAAGTGTCAAAAGAAACAAAATAGACAGACTCTACTTCTTTCACTACCAGGAAGAAATAAGAAAGTCATTCTTGATCAAATGGTAAATCACAAAGTGATTTGGTAAAAAGCCACCGTAGACATACTCTAAATGACAAGCAGTGGGAGACTCAAATCTCATGAATGTAGCTGATGAATTCCCTGGTGATCCAGTGATTAAGAATCTGCCTTGCAATGCAGGGGACATGGGTTTGATCCTTAGTTCAGAAAGATCCTATGTGCTGTGGGGCAACTAAGCCCATGTGCCACAACTACTGAGCCCCAGCTCTGGAGCCTGTGAGCCGCAACTACTGCGACCCATGTGCCTAGAGCCCATGCTCTGCAATGAGAAAAGCCACTGCAATGGTTTTTAAGTTCCAGCACTGAAAGTTCTTTGCACTTGTTGAGGCCCTTGCACCTCAATAAAGAGCAGCCCCTGCTCACCACAACTGAAGAAAGCCTAAGCTCAGCAATGAAGACTCAGTGCAGCCAAAAATAAATAGATATATAAATTTTTTTTTTAAAAAGAAGCTTAAATGGAGTAATTATCTCTAATAAGATCAACCACTGGAATTTTTCTTAGTGAGGGTAAGTTATCAATTATGAAGTAAACAAAGCAATGATTTCCTCCAACAAAGCGGTATAGAGCAAAACAAACAGCACAGTGTCAGGGAGGACAAAGAACTGCTGGGCCTTGGTGATGTGATCAAAGAAATCACTCCTCTCCAATGCCCTGACCGAAGAAGCTACAAACCAAACTGGAAACAAACGCGGAGTCAGACCCCTGGGGAGTAACTTGTGATTTTTAAAGTGCGAGAGTGTGCTGTGAGCCTCTGACAGCTGCACAGTTAAGGTGCCAGACATGACCTGGGCAGAGAGTCATCAGCGAAGGCCAGGTGTGGGAGGGTCATGCCAAGGACCAGAACACACAGTGCCTCCACAGAAGTGAAAGACGAGAGAGAGGGAGGAGACGGCACAGCTACAGAACAGGGGGAAGAGTGATATAGAGTCAGAGGCTTTAAGTTCCAGTGCTGGACAGGTCCCTTCCTGGCTGTGAGCCCAGGACTCTTAGGGGGAAATGTGGCTTGTCTCCCAGGGCTGTTGTGAGAACTAAATGAAAGAGTGTATATAAATGTGCTCAGCTCAGTCTGGCATGTAAGAGACATTCAATAATGGAAGGTCAATGAAATCTAAAGTTGCAACTACAGACTGGGAGAAGAGAACACAGCCCAGTACTACAACCTAAAATGGGGAAGTCCCAAAGATGAGATATAATCAAGTATATCTGAGTCTACAAATGGAGTTGCGGGGGGGGGGGGGGGGAGGGGTTGGAGGGGAGAGGGTCTCATGGATGGGAAAACCCTTAATGTAAATCTCTTCTCAGCCTCTCATTTCATAGATGAGGAAACCAAGACCCAAAACAATTTAATAAGTTACCTTGGGTCCAATGGACAGGGGGTGGCAGTCAAGCCAGGACAGACCACACATCCAGAGACCACTTTCTGCTATGACAAGCTTCCTATTGCCTTAGACCAAAGAGGAGCTGGATTCACTTAAAACAGAATCATATTTTCTTGGGAATAAGAGATAGGATAAAATATTTATAAATATTTTGTTACATAGAATTTGAGCATCAAAGAAGGAAAGTCAGCTGAAGGAGCAGCTCTCAAAAAAAAAAAAAAAGTGGGTGCAGTCAGAGCTGGGAAGCGAGTGGGTTCAGGATATGTGAAACTGAGCCAGCAGAAGCAATAGCGAGAGAGAATGAAAAGAGAGAAGCTGCCTGAGAAAAAGATAGTTATGTGATTTTAAATTGGAATATGATTGCTTTACGATGTAGCATTAGTTTCTGCTGTATAATGAAGTGAATCAGCTATAATACATCCCCCCTCTCCTGAACTTCCCTTCTACTCTCCCTGCATCCCACCCCTCTGGGCCATCACAGAGCGCCGAGCTGAGGCCCCGTGCTTTATCGGCAGGTTCCCGTTAGCAGCTTCCCACAAGCACTATTTTGTGCTTGCTGTGTGCTGTGCTTAGTTGTTTAATGGTGTCCAACTCTTTGCGACCCCACGGACTGTAGCCCGCCAGGCTCCTCCATCCATGGCGATTCTCCAGGCAAGAACACTAGAGTGGGTTGCCATGCCCTCCTCCAGGGGATCTTCCCAACCCAGGGATCAAACCCAGGTCTCCTGCATTGCAGGCGGATTCTTTACCATCTGAGCCAGCGGGAAAGCCCATTTTGTGCTTATGAGACATTAAACAATAAAAACAGTATGGTTGGTTGTGCACCTGAACTGTCCATATTTGTACAAGAAGGAGAGAAATGAAAACTGTCTGAGAAACTAGAAGGTGGGAGAGAAATCAGGACTCAGGGAACACTGCTTTTGAAGGAAAAATCTTTCCTGCCTTTTTCACCCAAAGAGGCAATGAAGAGGGAACTGGGGAAGAGCCTTATGGGTCTGGACTGGGGTACTGGACTGGGCAACCTCACACTTGATGTGTTACTTCATCACAACTTCTTCAAACCTCCTGAGTGCCTTTTAGAGCAGCTTAATAGTAGAGAATTCTGTGTGAACATTTTTCTATAGCCTATGAACCTATTCCTTGAAATTTTTTGTAGCTTAACTCCCAGGATGTGAGTTGCTGGGTGTGACACAGATCATTGTTTCAATGGTGTTAAGAATTTTCTGATTTTTAGTCCTTGAGGAACAACATGCCATGCTTAGGGAACCAACCCTTGGTTTAGTAAATCAGAGTTGCTTCATTTTCTTTTTATTCTGGTTGACCTTAAACTGTCTTTGGTATGCAAGTTTCTAGTGGCCTAGGAGTCACAGAGCAGCTGATCAGTGACTAACAGGATCCAGTCAGGGATCAGAGCTCTTGTGAACACCTCTTCAGTACTTACCTGTCTTAATACGACCAAAGCCTGTGCATCCACAAGATGTACTAGCGAGAAGTCCAAGATGATGGTATGGATACTGGGTAGAATAGTTGAACTCGAGTAAGGCAGTTTTGTAGCTCTGACCTGAGTATCAGAAGCCTCAGGGAGTGTGATTGTCATGCTCCTGGAAGGGTCATCAGAAAGCCAAACTTTCTCCACCTCCTCATAGTTTGGGTTTCTCTGAGATGTGGAAGATGTTATGTACGGTACTTGGTCTTCAGACATAGTTTGGGCTGTGTCCATGCTCTCGAAACGTGAGCAGCGGATCAGGTTAATGAAGGAGGAGTCTCGGCCCCGTTGAACTTCATATCGTTCTGTGTAAATAACCTGGGACAACAGAGTTAGGGGAGGACTATGATAAGACTCCAATAAGGCTGGAAGTATTTGCAACTATGCTGTTTCTGTCTACTAAGTCACTTCCCTTGCTCTTGGAAAACTTCACAGACCACGCACTATACCTTTCTCCTTAGATATTTCATTGTCACTTCTAGCTTGTGACTAAAACCATATTGATCTTTTTTTTAATGGGAGGATAATTGCTTTACAATATTATATTGGCTTCTGCCATACAACAACGTGAATCAGCCACAAGTATCCCCATCCCCTCCCTCTTGAATCTCCCCCCACCCCCATCCCTCTAGGCTGTCACAGAGCACAGTGTTGAGCTCCCTGTGCTATTGAGCAGCTTCCCACTAGCCATCTGTTTATGCATGGGCTTTCCTGGTGGCTCCGTGGTAAAGAATCTGCCTGCCAAGCAGGAGACGCAAGTTCGATCCCTGGCTTGGGAAGATCCCCTGAAGAAGGGAATGGCTACCCACTCCGGTATGCTTGCCCGGGAAATCCCATGGACAGAGGAGCCTGATGGGCTACAATCTGTGGGGTCATAAGATTCGGACACAACTTAGCTACTAAACAACAACAATGTATGTAAAGCCACATTCATCTTCCCTGATCCTCACCACTCACAGCATCCCCCTCCCCGCTACCAACTTCCCCCACATGCATCAGTGACATTATCATTGTCCTAGTGAGCCAGACTCAAAATCATCTTTGATTTATTCTTTTCCCTCATCCCTGGGTTCTAATTAGTCTCTAGCACCTACTATAACTTTGAAGTATTGGATTATAACTGCTTGTGGAAAAGTTGAACAAACTTTTTGGCCAAGCCAGTATTTCTTCCATCAGTCCCTTTTGTCAACCCTCCTTTCTCAACAGTGAAACTGTTGTCTATCAAACTTCCTCAAGAAGACAGAAGTTCCTAGAGCATGGCTATATTTACCTTCCACTCCTCTTACCCTCCTAATGGGCCTGGGGTGCTTGGCATTGTTTAAGGACAGAACCAAGCCTCAGGAATACAATGGCAAGAAAGATGTGAATGCTGATTCTGCAGTCATGGCAGGCAGATTCTACCTGGGGAGAGGGCACATGTCCATTTAAAGGATGAGTAAAAACCTATAAAGGAAATCTTAAAGGAAATCAACCCTGAATACTCTTTGGAAGGATTGATGCTGAAGAAGAAGCTCTAATACTTTGGCCCACCTGATGCAAACAGCTGACTCATTGAAAAAAAAACCCTGATGCTTGGAAAGATTGAAGGCAGAAGGAAAAGCGGGCAACACAAGATGGGATGGTTGGATGGCATCACTAATGCAATGGACATGAACTTGGGCAAACTATGGGAGATGGTGAGGAACATGGAAGCCTGGTGTGCTGCGGTCCATGGGGTCTCGAAGAGCTGGACACAACTTGGCGACTGAGCAAAAACAGCAACCTATGTGGACAAGAACTGGAAGGCATGTGGGAAAATGGAGAATCTGTTTGCTACAGAAGTATACTTTGGGATGATGTTTCTTCAAGAAAAATCTGTTCTAATAAAGTTGCTTGTGAAATAAACTTTAAAAATAGAGGAAAATGTAAAGATAACTATACATGATAGTATATATTGTATTGCTAAAAATGGAGTGGACAAGTGATAATATTACAGTTCAAAGAAGACAGAAGTTACCCAAGTCTTGACAGTCACTGAGGCCAGGCCTTTGGGGTTTGTCAGCTGACGGTGGGGTTCAGTGGTGGGGAGATTCAAGGTTCTCCAGGCAGAATAAACCTCTGAGGGACTTCCTGGGTGGTCCAGTGGCTAAGACTCCACTCTCCCAATTCAGGGGCCGTGGGTTCTATCCTTGGTTAGGGAACTAGATCCCACATGCTGCAACTAAGAGTTCGCGTGCTGCAATGAAGGCCCAGTGCAGCCAAATAAATACATAAAAATAAATACTAAAAAAATAAACCTCCGAGAGCCTCCCCACTTCTCTCCATCTGCTCTACACTCTTTCAGGAGCTTTCACAATCCACTCCCTCTGGGTCTGCCTGAACTTACTGCCCAGGCCAAGCCTCTTACTCTGATGTGCTTGTGACCAGTCATGTCTGACTCTTTGCGATCCTTTGGACTGTAGCCTGCCAGGTGGCTTTGTCCATGGGATTTTTCCGGCCAAAAACAAACAAACACTGGAGTGTTTGGGCATCTTCCCAACCCAGGGATCAAACCCATGTCTCCTGCATTTCAGGAGGATTCTTTACTGCTGAGCCTCTGGGGAAGCCCTTACTCTGACAACCCCATGCTCACTTTTACCTCTGTCTCGCTGCCCAAGCCTATTCATGGACTGGGAGTCCTCTTTTTTCCTACCGGGCGTAAATCCAATTTTCTCTCTCCTGCCCGTCTTAAGTCCATTACTACCGAGATGTTTCCCTGTCTTTTTGAGTTCATGCCCATCTTTCTTTACCTGAAGTCAGAGTTGTTATAGATACACAATTTAGAACATAGCAATATGCGGCATGGTATGCTTCACCATACTATTTTCATCACCACTACTTTTTGTGCTATCAAGAAAGAAATAAGGGACTTTCCTGGTGGTCCAGTGGCCAAGACTCCGGGTTCCCAAAGCAAGGACCCTGAGTTCAATCCCTGGTCAGGGAGCTAGATCCCACATCCTGCAACTCAAAAGTTTGCGTCCTACAACTAAGACCCAGCACAGCTAAATAAATTTTTTAAAAAATTAAAAAAAAAAAAGAAATAAAGCACTGCAAATTAAACTATAATATTGCCATTGATTATATAATGTATCTAAATTTCAGAGATGGGAAATAATGTATATTTTTGGATGGATAAAATACAATAATAACCTTAAATGTCACATTAATAGAGTGTTGTCTCTCCAGTTTGTTTGTTTCTTTTTTTGTCCATACAGCACAGCTTGTGGAATCTTAGATCCCTGATCAGGGATTGAACCTGGGCCCGCAGCAGTGAAAGCACAGAGTCCTAACCACTGGACTGCCAGGGAATGCCCTCAGTTGACTTAAAATTCCATGAATTGCTTCAAAATAATCCTGTGATTTTGATGGGTTATAGGTGGGTAGGGGTATTGATGAAATGATTGAATATGAGGTAATAAATCTTAAAGTGGTTGGTGGGTACATAGAGACTCATTATACTTGTTTCTACTTTTGTATATGTTCAGATTTTTCCATGAAAAACTTCTAAAATAAAGAACAACCCAAATGAACCTTGAGGACATTATGCTAAATAAAATAAGCCAGTTGCAAAAAGACAAATATTGTATGATTCCACTTATATGAGGTATCTGGAATAGTCAAATTCACAGAAGCAGAAAGTCTAATGGTGGTTGCCAGGGGCTGGAAAGAAGAGGAAATGCCAAGTTGTAGAATGGGTCAGAGTTCCAGTTTTTCAAGATGAAAAAGTTCTGGAGATATATGGTGGTAATGATTGCACAACAATGTGAATGTATTTAACACTACTGAACACTACACTGAAAAATGGTTCAGATGCTAGATTTTACGTTATCTGCTTTATACCACAATTAAAAAGAAAGACCTAGAGGCAGAGGCCCCTAAACATTTGGTTTTCTTTTTCATAGTATCATAGTTCTGGGTACCTTGTATAAGCCCAACAAATACTAGATGACTGTATCCTACTCTAAAATATATTCTCTGATGCCCTATAAACACTCTCTACCATAATCAGTGCAATGTGGATGCAAAATAAAAATCAGAGACAGTGTTAATTCTACTAGTAGAGTTAGTCCTCTTGGCAGGGAAGTTGGTATTTTCCAGGAGCTCAGGAGAAGTATGCTCCATTCAGCTGTATGGGAATGCAAATGGGCTTCCCCGGGTGGCTCAGTATCCACCTGCCAATGCAGGAGATGCAGGAGATGTGGGTTCAATTTCCGGAATGGGAAGATCCCCTGGAGAAGGAAATGGCAACCCACTCCAGTATTTTTGCCTAGAAAATCCAATGGACAGAGGAGCCTGATGGGCTATAGTCCATGCTGCGTCACACACACACAAGTGTATGCTCTGTATTTTTTGGTGCCCATGTGAGGAGGGCTTCCCTGGTGGCTCAGAGGTTAAAGCGTCTACCTGCAATGCAGGAGACCTGGGTTCGATCCCTGGGTCGGGAAGATCCCCTGGAGAAGGAAATGGCAACCCACTCCAGTATTCTTGCCTGGAGAATCCCATGGACAGAGGAGCCTGGCGGGCTACAGTCCCCGGGGTCGCAAAGAGTCAGACACGACTGAGCGACTTCACTTCACTTCATGGGCGGAGGTGGATGGGAAATGTGTGTGTGTGCATGTGTGTGTGTAGATACTGCTGCTCCAGGGCGTAGGTACACATGAAGTCCTCAAAGATGGAAATGAACAGCCTGCTCTGGGGAAAGGGAATATTTAGACCAACTCTGAGTTGGAAATGAATGAGCACTTTAACTCAGCTGCTAGAATAATCTTCTGAAGCACGTCTTCTTCTCCGCCCTCCCTACCACATCATCATTTCCCTGGTCACAAACTAATATCAGGAGACCCTGACAGACCCTTGGGAACTCCAGCCAGCTTGACCCTGCCCCTGACCCTGCTGCAAATTAGGAAACAATCTTTCAATCACTCGTTCTCAGAAATCTACAGCCAGGAGCTAAGATTAAAGTCAAGGAAAACAGGGACAACCAGGGAGCTACTGACAATCTCAACAAGCAGACTGTGCTCTGAGCTCAGATAAGTCACTGCTCATTGGTTGAGAAGGAAGTCAGAACTTGAGACATCTCCTCCCGCCTCCTACTCTCAGGGTAAGATCTGACCTGAAAGGGAACCTCTGTCTCCATTTCTGAGTAGAAACGGAAATTTCTGATTATTCATGGTTCTTCTATGAGTCAAAATCCCTGAAGGGGTTTAGATTTTCTTTTTCTTTCTTTTTTTAGAAAACTATTAGTGCGGGGCTTCCCTGGTGGTACAGTGGATAAGAATCTGCCTGCCAATGCAGGGGCCACTGGTTCGATCACTGGTCCGATCACTGGTCCGGGAAGATCCCACCTGCCGCAGGGCAGCTAAGCCCATGCGCCACATCTGCTGAAGCCCGTGTACCCTAAAGTCTGTGGTGGTTGGTGGTTTAGCTGCTAAGTCGTGTCCAACACTTGCGATCCCATGGACTGTAGCCCGCCAGGCTCCTCTGTCCGTGGGATTCTCCAGGCAAGAACACTGGAGTCAGTGTTCCGCAACAAAAGAAATCACTGCAACGAGAAGCCTGTGCGCTAGAGTAGCCGCTTGCTGCAACTAGAGAGAGTCTGCTCATAGCAACGAAGACCCAGCGCAATGATACAAATAAACAAACAAATAAATAATTTAAAAAACACTCTACTAGTCCTTCTCTTTATAAAATGTAGGAGAAAAGACGAGGTGTCTCTAACCCTGGGTGATGGCTCTGGATCATCACAGTTGCAGTAACACCGACAAATCCTTCTTCGCTGTGCGCCCTCTTCATTTTGACTGAACAGGGTATAAATTTCTTCTTCTGTAAGAGGCACCTTTACCATTTCAATCTGAAAGACATATGCTGGGTCTAATTCAAGTGGTGAGTGGGGGAGGGGAGAACACTCTGGGACCGAGAAGGAAGCAGGTGGCAGAGAAGCAGAGGACAGCCCTCACCTCCTCTAACACCTTGCGCTTCAGGTAGTGAACGTTGACAAATGTGATGGCATTGCAGCACTGGAAGATCTTCACCCCTGGAATGTTTGTAACCTGCAAGACAAATAAATGTACACTTCAGGGTAATTTTTCAGCTCTTTTATGGAGTAAGGAAAAAAAAAATCCTTAGAACATCCTGGAGAATCTGTGCTCTTTATAAGCATCAAGAACTAACAAATTCCTCCCTCTGGTTTTCACCCCTGCTTTCTTCTTTTCCCCTCTTATTTCTTCACACCTCTCTTTTTCTTGGCCCTCCTCCCTCTGAAGTACATTTAAATTTATCCTTAACTGGCTGCATCACTTTCCCCGCCTTTGTAAATGCATATCTGCAGTGCAGCAGAGAGGAACAAAGGAGTTTAGGTTTTTGGGTTTTGTTTTTTTTTTTTTTTTTTTGTAGAAAAACTAAGCAGCAGGCGTGGTCCATCCCATCCTTTGGGCAAAGGAGTGGGACTCATTTGGATTCTTACCTCCCGATAGTCTTGGAAGCTTCTATAAATATTGGTGTTAGGGATCTGACCCAGGAGGAGAATCTTAGTTCTGTAAGGAAATGCATTTGCCTTTATGTCACAGTTGCTTCACCTTGACATGGCCCACCTCCTATTACCCCAGACAAAATACCTGTGTGACTGAACAGTGATGATGAAGAAGGCAAAAGCTATTGCAACAACTAGTCCAATGTCCAGTCCCAGTAAAACTGCAGACAAGAATGTCACCATCCAAATGAGCTTATGGAAAAGAGGAAGGATGAGAAAGGGAGACCGTGACAACAAGCAGAATTGAGATAATCACAAGTCCTCTTCCTCAATTCACCTTTATCCTTTCTCTCCTAACACCTAGGATTTAGAGAACAAATTCCACAGCCACATGGACTGATACTGTCACAAATGATTGGGCCCTAGGGCTGCCTCACAATTCTTTTATGCATTCTTGGTCACATCTCTCTTTAATTTTCTCTTAAAATGTCAGTTTCCACTTGTGAAAAATTGGGGCAATAATATCCGCTTTATAGAATTTATTGAGATTAGAAATACTGTTTGGAAAGCAACCCAGAACACTGACCAAATTACTGGTTGCTATTTTAAGACCCATGATAGTCATTAGGAATCTTTAACATCCCTTTCAAGCCCCCTGTCCCACCACCTACTCCACCTCTCAGCAGGTGATTTGACTTTCATTTTCATAAAGAAGATAGGCTGAGGGGGAGGGATAAATTGGAAGGTTGGGACTGACATTTATATGCTACTGTGGATATGGGGAAAGAATTTTTTTTAAAGGAGTGGATATATGTTTATGTATAATTGATTCACTTCGCTGTACACCTAAAACTAGCACAGCATTGTGAATCAACTATACCCCAATAAAAAAATTTTTTTTTTAAAAAAGAAGATGGGTTGAAAATCCCTTAATTGTTTACTCCTGTTTGCTATTTGTTAGTTTTACCGTTTACTGTTTGTTAGTATCTGCACTCAACCTTCCCTTATTCTCTCCAGGGCTGTTGGAAGTGCTGTCTCCACTCCAAAGACTAGAAGCTCTAACTGTATACTGGACCACATTCCCCTCTTAACTTCTCAGGGACCTGGATCCAAAAATGATCTCTTTCCTCTTCTGGGTCCCTCTCCTCTCATTGCATCACCATCCCCTATCTTTCATTTCTTGCGATTTCCCCTATATGTCCTCCAGTTTTCTTCTCTAGAGAAAAGGGGAGCACTCCATCAGTTACCCTTCCTGGCAAGACGCCCTCTTCTCTTGTTAGGATTTGTTTCCCGTCTCCTGGAATGTAGTTCTATTAACCAGATTAAAAGTCATTCAAATATTCCATGTATGCTGAACCCTTTTTACTAGATCTGTGTGCAACTGCAGCTGCTTAATTACTTCTGTTTTAACGAACTTCATATAGTTGGAATGGGGTCTCAGTATTTCTGTGCACCCAATAACCTTGACTCCTGTTTTTTGAGCAACAGCAGAGACGCATCAGATGGTGGGTTCACACTGGTCACTTTCGCTTGTTCTCTTCCTCTCTCTGCAGGCTTCCCTTCCATCCTTCCCAACCTCCCCAGCGCATCTACACTCACACAGTCATACTGGTTCTGCTTCCACAGACTGGGTAGGGTGTAAACAACTTCAAGGTAGGGCAGGACGTTACTCAGGATAATACCAGCCACTACAGCCTGTGGGGAAAAAAATAAACCCTGCTTCATTTTCCCTTCTTGGGTAAAGCTTCCAAATTTCCACAAAGGAACCACAGAGGCTTGGTCAGCCTTGCCACACAGAGGTATTCTGCACTAATATTTCATACCAATACCAGGTCTGTGCTGCAACTCACTGTCCCATTAAATAACTATTCCCCACGTTTGTCTCTGCTCACCTTTATCATTTATCAGACACACAAGATACAGCAAGGCCATGTGACTCACTTGGCCAGTGACAGCTCTCAAAAGCCCCTTTTATTTTAGAGTTTTTGAATGTGGACCATTTTTATTGAATTTGTTACAATATTGCTTCTGTTTTATGCTTTGGTTTTTTATGGCTGCAAGACATGTGGAATCTTAGCTCCCTGACCAGGGATTGAACTCATACCCCGCTGGATTGGAAGGCGAAGTTTTAACCACTGGACCACAAGGGAAGTCCCCACATGCCCCTTTTAGATTCAGGTCACTGGTTACTTACACAGACAGTGAGAGGAAGACTAGCCACAAGTTAAGATCCTCTCGCCCCTTCTGTTGCCATGTTGTGACTTCTGGTGTAAAAGACCCACAGGGAGGCCGGCTGGCACCTCTGGCCGCTTGTCCTATTCTGTGCCTATTGGACCTTGCTTTGTCTAGTTTGCGTGACATAACCTATGTGACTGATATTGCTTAGAAACCACTCTCAGATGAGATGACAAATTAGGAGAATGTCCACTCACAGAAATTCTGAAATAGTTTCAATTTGGTATGTTTTTTTTATCCCAAGCCTAATCATGATGTACTACGATTATTTCAACAGTGAGATACCACTGTTTTGGTCCATCGCATTAAATTAGCAAATTTAAAACATTGAGGACATTCCATTAAAAATGGGTATTGCCCTTGTGAAAAATAATTTGGCAATATATTAAGAAATACTAGGGCTTCCCATGGGGGCCTTAGTGGTAAAGAACCCGCCTGTCAATGCAGGAGACTTAAAATGTGCAGATTTGATCCCTGGGTCGGGAAGATCCCCTGGAGAAGGGCATGGCAACCCACTCCAGTATTTATGCCTGGAGAAGCCCATGGACAGAGTAGGCTGGCAGGCTACAGTTCATAGAGTCGCAAAGACTTGGACATGACTGAAGCGACTGAGCAAGAAATACTGATAGATAAGCTTTCATACAGAACTTTTGTTTTCCTTTAGAAATCTATCCTAAATATAGAAAAGGGCAGATGTACAAAATTGCTCATTGTTGTGTTATTTATAATAAAAAAACCTCAGATAACCTAATTTAAAATGATTAATAAGTGATAGTAAGAGTATCACATTATATATGAAATTAACAAGAATACCAGATTGTGAGTACAGTTAGATCACAATTACACAAACTAAAGACTGTTTCCCTGGTGGCTCAGTGGTAAAGAATCTGCCTGCCAATGCAGGATATGTCTGTTCAATCCTTGTGGTTGGGAAGATCCCCTGGAGAAGGAAATGGCAACTCACTCCAGTATTCTTGTCTGGGAAATCTCATGGACAGAGGAGCCTGGCAGGAGCCCAGTTCATGGGTTGCAAAGAGTCAGACACGATTTAGTGACTAAACAACAACAGCATACCAAGTAAATACTATCTCTTTATAGAGAACAATATTGGTTAGGTATATGCCAAAATGTTAATAGTGGTTTATTTGTGATTGTGGCTTCAGGGACTGCCACCTCAGTGTGTGACCAATCTATCTAAAAAATAGATTTTTATCTATTATGAATTTCCCAAAGTTTAAGAAGCAAACATGTCTCCTTTTGTAATGGAAAGACAGTGTCTTAAATATAAGAAAATGAAGATCAATATTCATAGGGGTATAAAATCATCAGGGCCTCAAAGTAGAATCTAACATACTTTAAGAAACATTTCTCATCCTTTTCCTAGCCATCTAGCCAATTAGAACTGATCCCACTCTCGGAAGTGGCTTGGATCCAGGTTTACTCTGATTTTCTGAGGTTACTCAGTAACCAGTTGGATGCAGCAAGTCAGTGGAGGGGGGGAACAAAAATGAAGTCAGCAGAAATTACTTGTTTTCCAGCTTAATCTTCTTACCAGTCAAGAATCTCCCCAAATTTCTGCAATCACTAGGGAGATGTGGTAGGAAAGAAGAAATTCAGCTTCAACTTTTACAAGACTTTTGACTTGAAATATGAAGTATGAGGGCTCCCGAAGTATCTCAGTGGTAAAGAATCCACCTGCCAATGCAGGAGACACTGGAGACGTGAGTTTGATACCGGGGTCAGGAAGATTCTCTGGAGGAGGAAAACGGCTGGGGTATTCTTGCCTGGGGAATTCCATGGACAGAGAAGCCTGGCAGCTACAGTTCGCGGGGTCACAAAGAGTTGGACAGGACTGAATGACTGAGCACACACACAAAGCATGACAGGAAAACAAATCTTTTTCATGAAATATACAATAAAAATTTTTACCTTTCTGAATATGAAGATAAAACATGCTCATGTGCAAAGAAGAACTGAATTTGTATATATTTTCCATCATACAAGAGATAACATTTTGGTGTAGCCTACGTATTTTTTTTCCACACAAAACTGGAACAATATTGAATACACTGTTTGTATTACATTTAAAAAATGTATATTGGGTTCCTTGCTCACTAGTTGAGATCCTTGCCAGGATGCTCTACCAATTACTCTCCCAAGAATTTTGCAACAAACTACCCACAGTCCTTCAAAGAAGGAAGGATGGGTGCTTCCTAGAGGGGTGGAATGGGAGGGGAAGCTCAACAGGGAGAGCACAAATGTATACATATGGCTGATTCACGATGTTGTGCTGCAGAAACCAACAGAACATTGTAAAGCAATTATACTCCAGTAAAGACAGGAAGGAACCATTCATGGTTTAATTCTCACAGAGAGCCATGGTTATAGAAATTCAGTTATTCCACTGATCAGATTGTGTTTGCATTTTCTCACCCAGCAACATCCTAACTAGACGATGTAAAAATAACGTGCCAGAACATGGTTGGCCAAAAGCAAGGGCTGTTCTATCCCCAACATATTTATAGTAAGGAAGGGCTTACCTGCTTTTATCACTGTGCATGCATGCCTATGTGCTTGGTCATGTGTGACTCTTTGGAACCCCACTGTAACCCACCTCTGTCCATGGGATTTTCGAGGCAAGAATACCGGAGTGGGTTGCAATCTCCTTCTCCAGGGGATCCTCCCAACCCAGGGATCGATCCCATGTCTCCTGCATCTCCTGCCTTGGCAGGAAGACTCTTTACCACTGAACCATCTGGGAAGCCTCACTTTTATCACTACCCTGCAGTGAATTCGGACAGATTTTTATTTGAGATTTTTTTTAAAAAATTCTGATTCTTCAGGCTATAAAGGAAAAATATCACTGTCCAAAGTAAATTAGTGAGTGGCCCACCAAAAATAGACTCCCAAGAGTTATAGCTCCAAAGATGCTACATAAGCCTCATTCTGGAGATGACTTCTGCTAGGAATCAGAAGACAGCTTGTGTGATAAACACAAGCTTAATCCCACCCACCATGCATATATTCCATGGCTGGTTTCCAAGATCCCTGAATCACAAGAACCAAAGGCAGCAACAGCCTTAAGATGGTCCTGTTCTACTGAAACGTGACATTCACCAGGTGGAATTATTGTTTAGTTGCTAAGTCGTGTCCGACTCTTTTGTAACCCCATGGACTGTAACTTGCCAGGCTCTTCTGTCCATGGGATTTCTCAGGCAAGAATACTGGACTGGAGTGGGTTGTCATTTCCTTCTCCAGGGCATCTTCCTGACCCAGGGATTGAACCTGCACCTCCTGCTTGGCAGGTGAATTCTTCACCACTGAACCACCAGGGAAGTCCCAAACATGTTCAAAAGGATGGGTATAATACTTACAACTACTCCAGCTTAGGGGCTGCTACATCAGTGGGTAAGCAAGCTGCCGCACCAGGAATAAAATCTCCTCCCCTGCTGCTCTGCTTAGTCGCTTCAGTCATGTCCAATGCTGTGCGACCCTATGGACTGCAGCCCGCCAGGTTCCTCTGTCCATGGGATTCTCCAGGCAAGAGTACTGGAGTGGGTTGCCATGCCCTTCCTCCAGGGGATCTTCCCAAGCCAGGGATTGAACCCAGGTCTCCTGCACTGCAGGCAGATTCTTTACCATTGAGCCACCAGGGAAGCCCCACCTCCCCAGTACTATCTAAAAATGACTAAAGGGAACACGGAGGAAATTTAAAAAGAAATCACGGACACTGGGCATTGACCTGTACTGTAACTTAGAACAAATTGATTATAGTCAGTAATTAATGCAACTGGCATATCTAAATGTAAAGTCATCACTCATTTCACACAAAGGGAAGAAATGGCATGTAAGTACATAGAGGCATTCTAGCTGAATACAGAATTAAAACTCAACTTTCAGTGTTGTGAACCGACCAAAAGACAGGGTGGCAGCGGTAGGGGGATTGAGTTCACATGGATGCAGAACAAGGACTTATGGAAACTGTTTAGGAAAACAGATGGCATGAATGCACAATGAGTTTCCAAGCCTGTGTTGGTAATGGGCGTTCTGGCATCTGAAGTCTATTTTGGTCATATTTAACTGAATCCTTACTTCTAAAAGCTTACTTTATAGCTAAAGCACTTTTTTAAAAAAGATTAATGAGGATGAGAAGAATCACAATTGTTTCTTGAGCGCTTATTATTAGCTCAAAACTGTTCTCTCTACATTATACATATTATCGTGTTTAACTCCTAGTCCTGTGGGGTGCTGAGTCACTCAGTTGTGTCCAACTCTTTGTGATCCTGTCCATGGGGATTCTCCAGGGAAGAATACTGGAGTGTTGAGGTTTGACAGAAAATAACAAAATTCTGTAAAGCAATTATCCTTCAATTAAAAAATAAATAAATAAAAGAATACTGGAGTGGGTTGCCATGCCCTCCCCCAGGGATCTTCCTAACCCACAGATCAAACCCAGGTCTCCCGCATTGCAGGTGGATTCTTTTGGTAGAGGCAGTTATTCTAAAGGAAAGGAGCCAGAAATAGCCTGGGGCAACCACTGGAAATGAGCAGAATGCAGTTCCCCTCAGAGAGGCCCCCACCAAGATGTGATCTGACTCAGGCATCCGGTCAGGTCTACTTACGTTTGGCAGTTTGTAGAAAAAGCGTGCCATCTTCATCATCAGGAGCAGCATGATGCCTGCGCCTACCAGAGATGCAAACTGAGGAGACAGAGCCAGTTGGGGAGAGAGCATCAGGAATGTACTGGCCCCCGTCTGCATCTGAGGCCTTCTGCTTGGTGACAAGCGTGTCATTTTTGTTTCTGTTTTTTTTTTTCTTAGAAGGGGCTGAGTATGTATAACCATCTAACATAAGTGCGCTTTCGGTGAACCGACATTGTTAGCTCTTATCAAAATGCTCAACACATACCAGTTACTCAATAAATACTTATTGACTGAATGTATGAAGGTTTCCTGAAAAGTTCCAGATGGCCTTGGATATACGAATCTTTCTTGCCATAGCTTTGTGCTGTGAATCTGAAGTCTCCTAAAATCCGGCCTTCATTTCCTCCGGACTTTAACCTTCCTTGAGTAGTTTTGAAAATCCCGGGTAGACCCATCACTGCCAGCCCTAAAATCCCAACTGTTCCACCTCGCTCTTTTGGGGTTTGCATAGCTTCCCATCTAACAGCTTCAGTGGTGCTTCATCTTAATACCATGATATTCACTTCTGATTTTTCTACTTTTGTTTCTCTCTGCCTCGATACCATTAAAAAAAAAAAAAAAGAAGAAAGGTAACGAACATGAGTCAGGGCTGTTGACAGCAGCTCTGGATCCTGTTCCAGCTGGATTGACTCCTCTGGGTTCATACTACTTGGAAAGCAGTGATTCAGATTGTCAAATACAGGTAGAAAGCTAAAAAACATACTTCTCTTTATAATCTTAAGGCTCTCTGGACATAATCTTGAACTCATTATATCCTTTGTTGATAAATTTCCATTGGATAAGTCCCTACTTAAACAGAAAAAATAATACAAAGCAGTGTAATTTCCCATGGTGATGGGGGGGGGGGTGGATAAAACTGCAGCCACAAATCAAAACAATAGCATATACTAGCACAAACAAGCAACTTTAAATCTAAACCATTAAATGACCATGCAGCAATGACTGTCTAATCTTTTTTCTCTTTTTCATCAGGTGTGAAAAAGACTTCCTACTGGGTTCTCTCTCACTGCTCACTGCTATTTGCCATAGAAACGTGTCACTGAAAATAACTGCAATGAAATCAATGTCCTGCTTCCTTTTTCCCCCACCCTGACTGATACACAGCTATGGGACCAACCCAAGGTGGAAAAGTTGAACCCTGAGAGAAGAATGTAGGCAGAAGGATTCAGGAAAATGGATCACTGTAACTGAAACTCAGGAAGCTCTCATGGCAAACATTTTATACACTGTGGAACTGAAAAGGGTAACTGAAGCCATAAGCTCCTGAAGCCAGTGTACAACTCAGCCTGTTGCCACATTGAATTTTAGGGTCGAGCTTCAGGCGGTCTCACGCTATAGAAGAAACGGCTTTGCTTAGCACAGGAAAACATACCAGGATTTCTCCTTCCTACTACTCCTTTCCTTCAAAGTTTTTTGGATTATTTTTAAGGGAACAAAGACATACAGACACCAAAATTAGCTGTATAAAACATAGTTTAAAATGACGATAAACCAAACACTGAAATCCCATAAATCTGGCCGCTCAGGGAGGCCCGCCAATAATTGTCTGACCCCCATGGCTGCTTCCCTGCTAGCTCAGCTGGTGAAGAATCCGCCTGCAATGCAGGAGACCTGGGTTCAATCCTGGGTTGGGAAGATCCTCTGGAGAAGGGAAAGGCTACCCACTCCAGTATTCTGGCCTGGAGAATTCCATGGGCTGCATAGTCTATGGGGTCACAAACACCAGACATGACTGAGTGACTTTCACTTTCACTTTCTTTCACTTTCATGGCTGCACACGCAGAGGAGTGGGCTTTGGGATCAGAGGGCCATCCTTGGTGGCGTTGTGCCTTAGGAGGATGCATGGTGATTCTCAGAATCCCAGACTCAGTGCATGAACGGGGCCTAGAGGCAGCAAGCACATATTAATACAACTTGACATCTCATGCATGTTTTGCTATTCCGCTTTGATTTTCCATCACTTTTTCAGGCTTTCTTGAACCAAGACTGACCCTACCTTCTTCCCGGGGACTCAAAGCAATGCAAGTTCTCATAAAGCACAGCCACTAGTGACATGAAGAGCCTCAGACAACAACTGCTCCACAAGCAGTGGACAGAACACTACCATACACCGATCAGCACACTAGGGACCTGGGGCAGAAGCTCTGTTGTCATCCAGTTTAATTCTCACAACTGAAAGGTTATCCTTATCCCCATCTTACAGATGAGGACTAGAGCCCCAGGAAGTGAAAGTAACTTCCCAAGGTCACACATCTAGGAACTACAGAGTCAGGTTTCAATCCACCTGACCAACTGACTCCAAAATCCAGGCTCTCTCCACTACCCCATCTGCTTTCCCTAAAGAGAATGCAACTCATTTCCTTTTGTGATGATTTATTTCTTTTCTTTTTTAAAAATAATAACTCATTTTTAAAAGCAGTTCTGGGAGTGAAGGAAGTCAGAAGGAGAAAAACAAATGCATAAATGTGGAATCTAGAAAAATGGTATAGATGAGCCTATTTGCAGGGCAGGAATAAAGACACAGACAGAATGGACATGTAGGTGGACACAGACCTGGAAGAGGAGGGTGGGGCGAATTGGGAGAGTAGGGCTGACGTGTGATATATACATACTGGGTGTAAAATAGTTAGTGGAGCCTGTTCTGTAGCACGGGGAGCTTGGCTCGGTGCTTTGTGATGACCTGGGGTTGGGGAGGGGGTTGGGGATGATCCAAGAGGGAGGGGTTACGTGTATACATAAAACAGATTCATGACACTACAGCAGAAGCTAACACAACATTGTAAAGCTCCAACTTAAAAAAAAGAAGGACTAGGGTAAAGCAGTTCTGGGAGCCTGGGGACAAGGCAAGAAGGCTCATCCTTGGAAAGCAGGGAACAAGGAAAGGAACACAATCACAGAGCAGAGGGGAGCACAGGGTCAGAACTGGATCAGCGAGAAGAGGGAGGACAGTTCGGCTGGCCCGCCGTCACTTAAGGTTCAGGCCAGGGCTGAAGGGCTGATAGGTTTTGCTGCAACCAGTGAAGACAAGTTTCTAGACAGGGAGAAATTAAACTGAAATCCAGACGCATTTTACACCATGTTTATGTATGTCAGACATACATACATACATACACACATACGTAAGTGGCTCTTGGTGGCTTGTCATATCAAATAGATTCAGAGTCAACCCCTAAGCTTCTCTTTCCTGCCGTCCTGGGGAGCTTTGAAAAAATGAGGGTGTTCTCAGGCAGGCTGAATTAAAAAGTCTCCAGAGGAGAAAGGTAGAGAGAAGAACCCGTGCTAGGGGATGAAGAAGGTGGAGTGAGTCCAGATCAGAAACTCATATTGGAGGTGGGGAAGCTCAAATGTGGAGGGTCAGGGGCCAGGGGCATTCTCTGCTTGAACTGGCGATTTGCCCTGGGCAAGTCGGGGTCTTGGGGAAGAGCTTACCAGCATCCTGAGGGACATGCTTCCCTGTGAAGGGTCACTGCACCACAGAGAGAAATGTCTTTGGCAGGGGAGAACGAAGCCACAGCAGAAAACAGAATGAGAGTCACTTTGCCCAACAGGCTAAAGGCAACTCCAAAGCTGAACTGAAGCCCATCTTCCTTCCCTCCATCTATACATACTCTAAACCTCTCATGGTGATCCAGAAAAGCCCCACTTCCTCCATCGTTCTCCTTCCTGAAGTATTTATGGCACTTTAACATTTATTGTGTTTATTCTGCACTTAATTTTACTTGCACTGTGATTGATTTTTTCCCGACCATGTGCATCTTTTCTCCCCAAATTTGTTATGCTTGTATACTAAATAAACAAAGTGTGTGGTCACAAGTTAAAGGGAACTGATGTCTGGAAAAGCTATTTCCATTTTTTCTTATCATAAAATCCTCTTATTTTGACTTCACTTGCAGAGAACATCATTGTTTTTTAACAAAACTCATCTTCCTTCTCTGATCAGACAGTAGTGCAGAAGAGCTACCCCTTAAAAGGTCAGTGTGTTTGGTAGAAGCTCTCTGATAAAACTCAGTCCACATAAAATCATACAGTCTTACTCTAGACACATGCTCACACCACTACCCAATCTTCTTTTATTAGCTTTCACCTGATATTTCACCCATAAACTGTGACACTTTCTCTTTCCCCATTCGAGTTTTGTGTCCATTCTTCTGACACTTTACTTTTTTAAAGATTTTTTTAAAATGTGGTCCATTTTTAAAGTCTTTATTGAATTTGTGACACTATTGCTTCTGCTTTATGTTTTGGTTTTTTGGCCCCAAGATATGTGTGGGATTTTAGCTTCCCAACCAGAGACTGATCCCACACCCCCTGCACTGGAAGGCAAAGTCTCAACCACTGGCCCCTGGCACTTTTCTTTCTGACCACAGCAATTCCTCCCCCTACTGGGCTGGTGTGGCTCCAGCTTGTCCGTGGCTTCTGATTCTCTGCCTCCTGAACCCTGACTCAGTCCATGGGCTTATTCCAGGTTCAAGTCTGATAGTTCTTTGACACTTATTCAGGCTGCGTAACTGAGATGGGCTACCTCTCATGTTGTAAACTGTTTAACTTTTATCTGGTCAGTCTAAAACACGTGAATATTGGACTTAGAAAATCTCATGCCAGAAAACTGGACAGAGAGCTTCCCTTTAAAACTTTGCTATCATTCTTCTTTTCCTCTTCCCTTCTATACACCCGTATATTTAGTTTACTAATTCAGGATATCTGAAGAGGATCTGACCTAGACAATTTTCTCTTACACAAAGGCAGAATGAACGTAAATTCCCTAAGCTCACCTAGACCAAGACTAGAGTCTCCTGTCATGTCCTTTGAGGAGTTAGAAAAGTTTCTAGTCCTGCTGTCAGGAAGGCGAGAGTTGTCTTATTACTTTCTCTGACTAGGACTGAGAATGTATCTCCCCACAGAAAAAGATGTTAATAGGTGATAGTTGGTTTACCTGAAATATTATCTTTTAGCTTTACTACATGGAAAGTAGCTTCTTGTGGGCTAATATATAGAAGCCTTTAACAGTAATATTTTTACAGAAAATTATCTTCAAATTTCTCATTGACAGACAGCTTTTAAGACAAAAGCTAAGCAAAAATTAAGCCAAGCATGAGATCCAACAAGCATAATACAAATTCCTCCCAACAAGCATAACTGTAAAACAGCAATATGGTTAAACTAATATAATCCCCTTCTGTGAATATACATATAAATAGATATGTGTATGTATATTATATGTATATAAATATAAATAGAGATAAATAATTATCTCTGTATATTAGAGATCAAATTCTATTGCACACACCTGTTGTCTTCCCCCAGTTTTATCCTGGATAATGGTCCTGGCAACAGCACCAGTAAACACGTAAGATCTGAAAAATGAACTGACGACATTGCAAAGGCCAATGGCTATTAAATCCTGTAAAGAAATGGAAAATACTTTAGGCCCGTTATTTGTCGAGGAAGAAGGCTGACTTGAGTTTGCACTAAAGTTACACTGTTATTTCTTGTATATGAAGATAAGGTTGTTTATATCACTTCAAATAACACTGAAAGATTATTGGAAAGAACTGAAGGATGGCAAATTTGATTTCTTCACTTTAGCTAAAGATCACAAGGAAAGCCCTTATCCAAAGTGAGAAAATGAGACTTTTGCCTTATTATTCTCTTTCACATGATCACTAGGATGACAGAGGCACAAAGTACTATTTTCTCGCTTCCTTTTATACTATCCTAAAGTCAAAGTGGGACACCAATTGAACCTGGGCCTCAGAGTGAAAGCCTTGGATCCGAGGCTTTCAGTGGATCCTAACCACTCGGTACCAGCCCACACCAAGGGGCTTGTGCGATCTTAGTTCCCTGACCAGGGATTGAACCTTGGGCCACAGCAGTGAAAGCACCAAGTCCTAACCACTGAACTGCCAGGGAAGTCCCCATGTTTCCTTTTTGATTTCTAGGGAATGGGCCAAACTCAGAATGGTTAGAGACTTTTTTTAAAAAGTGACAAAGACTATTTCTGGGAGACCAACTGAATTATGTTATTAGCCTAGTTTTGACATTCCACTGTATTTCTTGTTGTGCCTTGGTATGTGGTAGACTTCTAAGGACTTGGTGGAAAGGAAGATAAAAGGAGAGGAGAGGAACCCTACCAACTTAACAACATATGCCTCCCTACCCCATATCTGTTCTAGAGTAACAACATGCATATTAATTCAGGTAGCTTCAGAGTTAAGGATGTCACACTTCTCAAAAGCCTTTGTTTAATTATAGCTCAAATAGTGGTCCAAGTGACTCTCTGGTTACAGTCTTCATTTTAGCAGAAGGCTAAGGTTAGAGAACAAAATTAAAGGGTCCGAGAAAGTAATAGAAAGGCTTGTCCTCTCACCTGGTTGGAATTGACGTTATAGTTATGGAAACTGGCAATCTTCCTGCCCAGAAATATGAGCAAAGAGGAGCTCACTAAAGCTAAGGAGAACGATTCTACAAGAATTTCAGTAAAATGGCTCATATCTGGCGTTACAGGAAACAGGAAGCTGGAATAAAATGGTGGAATTATTCCTAGATAGCAGGAATCATTATGGGCACCTCCCCCACTCTATTCTTATCATACCTTTATCATCCATATCAAAAGGCCTGACACTTTTCAAACATATTTATTTACTTATTTTTGGCTGCTCCACGTTATCATTGCTGCACGTGGGCTTTCTCTAGTTGCAGCAAGCGGGAGCTACTCTCTAGTGTGGTGCATGGGCTTCTCACTGTGCGGCTTCCCTTGTTGCAGAACTCAGCTCTAGGCACAGGAGCTTTAGTAGCTGCGGCGCTCTGGCTCTAGGGCACTGGTTTGGTAGTTGTGGCCCATGGGCATAGTTGGCCTGCCACACGTGGGATCTTCCTGGACCAGGGATCGAAACGGTATCCCTTGCACTGGCAGGTGGATTTTTTTTTAACTTTTTATTTTATATTGAGGTGTAGCCAATTAAGGGCTTCCCTGGTGGCTCAGTGGTAAAGAATCTGCCTGCCAAGCAAGAGACTTGGGTTGGATTTCTGGGTTGGGAAGATCCCCTGGAGTAGGAAATGGCAGCCCACTCCAGTATTCTTGTCTGGGAAATCCCATGGACAGAGGAGCCTGGCGGGCTACAGCCCATGGTATAGCAAAGAGTCGGACTGGACTGAGCAACTAAACGACAGCAAATAGCCAGTTAAGAATGTTGCTATAGTTTCAGCTGGACAGCGACGGGACTCAGCCATACAAGGATTCCCTTCTCCCTCAAGGATTCCCAGGTGGCTCAGTGGTAACAAATCCGCCTGCCAAGGCAGGAGATGAGGATTCGATCCCTGGGTTGGGAAGATCCCCTGGAATAGGAAATGACAACCCACTCCAGTATTCTTGCCTGGGAAATCCCCCGGACAGAGGAGCCTGGTGGGCTACAGTCCATGGGGTCGCAGAGTTGGACATGACTGAGTGCTCACGCACTTCTCCCCCAAACTGCCCTCCCATCCAGGCTGGCAGGCAGATTCTTAACTGGTGGACCACCAGGGAAGTCCCAGGCCTGACCTTTCTTCAAAAAATTAAGAGTTAAGAAAAGAAACTGAGGCAGCAGCTTGCCAAAACTGCCAGTAAATCAAGCCAAGTTACAAAAGCCATTAAGAGAACATGATGTGCTTATCTAGTAGTTTGAGGTTTCTGCTAAGAGCCAGTGGCAACAAATAGAGCAGGCAAAACTACAAAACTTGATGAAAAATGGCTTATTTACACTATTTGAGATCATACCAGTGGGTAAGCAATAGGCAGATATCGTATCTAAGATGGTTTAGAGCTAAAACCTCAATGTATTCCCTTCTAGTTGGACTCAAATCATTCCAATT
Source organism: Odocoileus virginianus (assembly GCF_023699985.2). Lineage (NCBI taxonomy): Eukaryota > Metazoa > Chordata > Mammalia > Artiodactyla > Cervidae > Odocoileus > Odocoileus virginianus. The sequence goes on along the minus strand of NC_069700.1, from coordinate 33,565,488 downwards.
ATAATTTTAGTCACTGTCCTTTATAAAAATTGTTCTGGTTCTTATCCACATCTTTTTTTATCCAGTTTTTTAAAAACTGGGTAAAATCCACATAACATGAAATTTACCATTTTACCCACTTTAAAATGTACAGTTCAGTGGTTTTTAAATACATTCATAATATGCAACCATTACCACCATCTACTCCATAACTCTTTCATCTTGCAAAACTGAAACTCTATACTAATAAGTATATACTAATAATATATACTAACAAGTATATCAATAACTCTCCATTTCCCCCCTCCCTCCAGCCCTGACAAAAAACATATGACTTTCTGTCTTTATGATTTTGACTACTAAGTACCTCAGATAAGTGGGATCAAATAGTAATTGTCATTTTGTGATTGGCTTGCTTCACTTAGAATAACGCCCTTGAGGTTCATCAATGTTGTAGTTAATGACAGAATTTCCTTCCTTTTCAAGGCTCAATAATATTCTATTGTATGGATATAACACATTCTGTTTATTCATTCATCCATTGATGGACACTTATTGTTTCTTCCACATTTCAACTATTGTGAGTAGCGCTGTTATGAATATAGGTGCAAAAATATCTCTTCAAGATACTGTTTTTGGGGGGAGTATAATTTGGGGGAAGGATATTTCCAGAAGTAGAACTGCTTGGTCATATGGCAATTCTATTTTTAATTTTTTGAGGAATCAGAATACTACTTTCCACAGTGGCTATACATTTTATATTACCACTAACGGTGCACACGGGTTCCATTTTCTCCACATCCTCATCAAATACTTGTTATTTTCTGTCTTTTTTAAAATAGTAGCCAACCTAATGAATATGAGGTGGTATCTCACTGTAGTTTTGATTTGCATTCCCCAAATGATCAGTGATGTCGAGCATCTTTTGTGCTCATTGGCCATTTGTGTATTATCCTTGGAAAAATGTGTATTCAAATTCTTTCCCCACTTTTTGAGTCAGGTTGTTTGTTTTCCATTGTGTTTTAGGAGTTCTCTATGTATTTTGGATATTAATTCCTTATCATACATAATTTGCAAACATTTTCTCCTATTTGGTGAGTTGTCTTTTTTCTCTGTGGATAGTGTCTCTTGATACACAAGAGATTTTAATTTTCATGAATTTAATGAAATTCATGAAGTTTAATTTCATGCCCAAGCCTGTGTCAGTAAACCTTAAATATTTATTATGATAACATTAATAGTACAAACCTACTGCTTTTTCCTTTCTGGTGGTCTCTGTACATTCAGTTCTTTGTTAGCAATTTAGTTAAAGAGGGACATGGATGCTAACATAAATTATTCAATTTTCCTAATCTCTAGCAACCTTGGATAGATAAGCAATAAAGAGAGGTTAAAAGTGATACCTAAAATTACATTTCTGAAATGCTTTTTCTCTATCCGTACATTTGAAACTTATGATAAAATATAAGCAGAGGTTAACTGTGTGGTTTTGAAGTCATTAATACCAGCAGCAATGTTGAGTAAGTATAATAGAGGGGTTATTATACTAGATTTTGGAATTAAATAGAAATGGGTTCAGAAAGTAGCTCTGATGCTGACTAGCTATGTGAGCGTAGATGAGTTATTTAAACTTGGTAACTCTTAGTTTCCTCAGCCAAAAAAAGAATATCTTGTAGTAATACTACCAGGAACAAATGAAATAAAATAATTATGTAAAGCATCAATCTCATTGTTGCCCTTGTCATTTGTTCCCAGAGGGCAGAGACTTATTTACCATAGCATTTCCTGGTACCTAGCTTGTCTGCTCACAGTTTTAAAAAATTGAACAATATTTTAAATGTATTTAATCATCACCAGATTTCACTGAGAAGTGGTAGTATATGAGATTATCTGGCTGCATCAAAGTAGCCTCTGTTTTGTATGCTGAAAGTTAACCAGTATCACTGACTCGTTGCTATATTCTCTGGTGAAGAGCATGAGGAAGTGAACAATGCTCCTCAAAAACCTTCTCATGAGCCAAGAAACTGTGTTATGTTGCCTTTCTTAGCTGAAATGATTCATCTGGTCAAGGTTAAAGAATTAATTCCCTAACAGAAGCAAGAGTGAGGCCCCACAGTCACTGCTAGGAACCATAATGTAAATTAATTGCAGGTCCTTAAGAACTCTGTAATGCCAGACTACTTGGAGAAGGCTTTCCACTGACAGTGATAAAGTGATGTAGCGCCAGGACACTGAATCAGTCTAAGCAGGTGAAGACAGAAAGGATGCTGAACCAGACTGAACCCCAGGAGAGAGGCTTGGAAAACAGAGGTATGTCTTGTCCCATCCCTGAGGGTTAATCAGATAGGTTTGGAAGTTGAGAAGGTTCATAATGTGCTGTGAGAAAAATACAGGAGTCTCCCTGGTTTTTGAGTTTACTTAGCTTAGGTGATTGGCACAACTATGGGGAGAGAGTCAAAGGCTGACCAGAGAAGAAACACAGGCTTGTCTCAGCCATTGTCCCTTAGGACCTCTGTTCTAAAATGAACTGGAGTCCATGACCCTAATTTGCCTGTGACCAGAGACAGGCCGATAGCCTGTTAGCCATATATATATATATATATATATATATATATATATATATATTTTTTTTTTCCCCATAGAAACTAATTAAGTAGACTTGGAGACAGCAGGGGGAGCACTCACACCCTGTGACCGTTGCAGAGCCCAGCAGGAAGAAGAAACACTCCCTGCCCGCAAAGGACTCAGCTAATGAGAAGCCCTAGACTGTTTACCACGGCAAACCCTCCCTCCCCAGTTTTATCCTTCCCTCTATAAACACTTCTTCCCCTGCTGTCGGAGGACTTGCATGTGGCTTGCCATGCTCCCACACCCCAAACTGCAATTCTCTGCTGATCTCAAGGAAACCTATCTCTGCTGGAGAAATAACTGGCATGCTATTGATTTTGGTCAACGATATAAAATCAGGCTATGTGGTCAGAGGCTAAGAGGAGGACACAGGAAGGAGAAAGTAGTCTTGAAAAGTGGAATTACCAACCTATAAGGTATCATCTCAATGATCATCAGGCTGTTTTCTGTGGCCATGTTTACCTTGTTTGAAAATGCAGCGAAGCCAAGAATCTGTAGGAGTTTAAAAAGAAAAGGCATGTGATCACCTAAATATTATGTAAAGCTGAGTTGCCCACAGTCTCTGGCAGAACAGGGCAATATATGGCAGTGCCTGTGCATGAAGGCTGGAGAAAGAGGCAGGGCCAGTTCAGTGGAGCGACAAGTGCAGAAGTCCTTCCTGACTTTTGGTTCCCTGAGCTCTTTTTAGCAACATAACCAGAATGAAAAGCAACTGCATGTTTGACATATTATTAATAACGGGAACAAATGGATGGCCTGGGCTTCTCTTTCCTCACCAACTTGAAACATCTGGACCAAGTATAAACATGGTTTCAGGTAATAGCTGTACCAAGGCTTCAATTTTAAAAGTTCTAAAATCTAGGTACACTGTCTTAATATAAATAAGCCCTCTGGGGGATTGTTGACATGTATTGATAATCATTAATAACTGTCGATAAGGTATTTGATAGCACATACAAAAAAATTGCTTTAGCAAAGCAATTACTTGCTTGCTTTTTCCTTTCTGTTCATTTCCTTCTGAAATGCCAAGTCTCCCTTCCATTTCAACTAGAGTAAAAACAGACAACCTAGAAGCTGTTACACCTTGTAAAGATCTCACACCAGAGCAAATGAAAGCAGAGACAAAAGAAGTCGATGCCCCAGTTTTAAAATAATAGTTATATAGTTGCTTTACCATGTTCTTCCTACTAACACATAAATCTTTCCCCAGCGTCTACTCTAAGAGTTCAGCCAGATACTGAGCAGGACAGCAGTTGGTTTAACTGTGATGCTCTGATCAGATGATGACCCCTGGGAGGCCTATAGATGAGAACGGAAGGAAGATCTGAACCAACAGAGAAGCCCTGTGATCTTTAGAGAGCTCAGGAGCAAGAAGTGTGGCAAGTGGCCAGGAAACTCTTTTATTCCCAGTGTAAAGGTTACTCTTGCTCATAAAGGAAAAGAGAGAAAATATAAAAAGCTTAGAACCAGAAATAAATCACCCAAAGACAACTACCAGTGATGCTGTTTTTGGTGTTAGCTATACAGCTTAAATATACACATATATATTAATTATGAACATACAGTATTTACAATTTCTCATATCTGTGGAACTCTTGAGTTGTCAGGTTTTTTGTTGTTTTTTTTTTAACCTGGATCTCAAATATTGCCTTGAAATTTTCCCTTAATATTTGAGACTACCATCTGAAAGACAGATTGCTGGGTATGTACAGTTTCCTCCAGCACATCTGAATAGTTTCTGAGGGGGTGCTGTGAGCTTTTCACCACCTACACCACAGCAGCTCTCATCCTCTGTCCCATACTTTCCTCATTTCCAGGGGAAACATGGAGGTCTTGTCTTTTTCCAATTTTAAATCCCTGCTATGTAGCAGAAAATGTTCCCTATCACTTGACTTGACATGTGTATAAGTAATGTTGTTTAGTGGCTAAGTTGTGTCCGACTCTTTTGTGACACCACAGTCTGTAGCCCACCAGGCTCCTCTGTCCATGGGATTTCCCAGGCAAGAATACTGGAGAAGGCTGCCATTCCCTTCTCCAGGAGATCTTCCTCACCCAGGGATTGAACCCACATGTCCTGCATTGGCAGGCAAATCCTTTACCACTGAGCCATCAGGGAAGCTTAGTAATGTATTGCAGGCTTCAATAACCTTCAAGTATAAATCAGGCCACAACAAAGTTTGATGCCTTAATTGCAATAATTCAAAGTCTCCACCAACATTTATGGCTGGAGCTCAGTTTGTTCCCCCACTTCACTTCATGGTGCATCCGAATTGTTTATAGCATTCCCCAAAGAAACATCTTAACTGTGGCTCACAAACCAATCTGTGAGCCACAGTCAACCCACAGCATCCTCTATCCACTTGCTTCTCTCCTTTCCTAATAACCCTGGTTAATGTTAATATTAAAGCCTTTGAGGTTGCTTAAAGGGACATCACTATGATCCCTGCTGCTGATGTCTCTTAAAAGAGGGTTGATTTGGGAAAATGTGGATAGACCTTAAGGGCACTATGATAGAGAGAGACAAATACTTCATGCAATCACTTATGTGTGCAATCTAAAAAAAAAAGAAAAAGAAAACAGTTGGACTCAGCAACAAAGAGTAGAAAAATGGTTGCCAGGGACTGGAGGGTTTGGGCATTAAGAAAGTTGAAGAAACAGTGCAAACTTTCAAATATAGGATGAATAAGAGCTAACGATCTGACATAAAACATGGTGACTATTATTGATAACATCATAATATATACTTAAAATTTGCTAGGAGAGAATATTCTCACCAGGAAAAAAAAAAAACAGGCTCAATATATGACGTATGTATGTGTGTATGTATGTATGTATATTATATTGTATTATATGTATGTATATTATACATACATACATTGTATGTACATTGTATGTATATCAAAGCATCACGATGTACACATCAAATATCTTACAATTTTATACCTGAATAAAGCTGGAGAGAAAGAGGGACATAGAAACAGAGACAGAGATTGTGCACTGATGCCTGTGTCACAGATGCCATCTGCTGGTCACTCCAAAGCCTCAGCTTCCTAAGACACAGGAGCTGGCCTGGGTTCCATGAGAAGGAGAGGCTGCCCCTGACTCCACTCCCCAAACTCCACATCACACTGTCCCTGGGTTCTAGGGCTCCACTATTTGTGTACAGGGTTTTGGAAGGTCTTTTGTAGAAGCAGTCATTCACCTTTGGCCTTTATTAACTGATAGCTTTTTAACTATTCCAGGGAAGAAACAATGTACACCTACGAGAAGTAGACAACAGTTACGAGACAGAGCTTGGTGTCAGTTTCCAAAGCAATTCCCACGCTCTTTCAATCATGGAGAGTGTGGATCTGGGTTAGTTAGCACAGACCAGGTTATACTGTGGCAATATACAGACCACGGGATCTTAGTTCCCTAACACGTGACAGTTATTTTTTAGCCCATGAGAACTCCCTTGTGGGTCAGTGTCTCTTCAGGGTAGCTTCTTTGCAAACAGTGCCTTGGAGATCCAGGCTAATTCCACCTGGAGACTCTATCATCTCAATGTATAGCCCCTACGATTACTACAGCAGGGGAAGAAAGAACACTGGGGACTTGTGCCTACTCTTGTAAGCTTTGTCCCCAAAGGCACATGGTCCTGCCTAACTACAAGGACAGATGGAAAACATAGGGGAGTACATGGTGAACTCTAAATATCTCTGTCACAGAACTCTTCTTAAAGGGAAAATAATTTTCATGGATGCCCAAAGAGTCAGCGATCCTTGTAAGAAATGCTTACTTTAAAAACCTGAGCTTTATTTATGAAAATGGCTTTACTATTGTGAAAATGCTAAATATAACTGCACAAGATAAATTTTAAAAAGAAAATTTTTCTTTTTTCAGCCATGTCACATGGCTTGTGGGATCTTAGTTCCCCGGACCAGGGATTGAACCCGCATCATCCATAGTGAAAGCGAGGAGTCCTAATCAGCAGACTGCCAGGGAAATCCCCTAGATTTCTTAAAACAAACAAGAAATGTTATCATTTAGACAACATTTAAAAAAAAATTCTCAAAAAGAAAAAAGAGCCATATTTATCCAGTGGCGCAATGGATAATGCGTCCGACTACAGATGGATCAGAAGATTCCAGGTTTGACTCCTGGCTGGCTCACAGTGCTTATTTTGGGATCCTCTGGTGGCTCAGGCAGTAAAGAATCTGCCTGCAATGCGGGAGACCTGGGTTTGATGCCTGGGTCGGGAAGATCCCCTGGAGAAGGGAATGGCAACCCACTCCAGTGTTCTTGCATGAGAAATCCCATGGACAGAGAAGCCTGGTGGGCTACAGTCCATGGGGGCGCAAAAGAGTTGGACATGACTGAGTGACTAACACAACCAACCTGATCTAAAAAAGCAAAAGGTGTCCAAAAAGCCTAGTACATACACATAAGCGCACACCTCCACCAGGAACACCTCCTCCCTGAATCCAGCTCTGCTACTTAGTGACACGGATTCGCTTAACATCTCATCTCCCGCAGTTTCTTTACTGTAGCAGAGTGACAGTGAACGGCAGCTGAATAAGAGTGTGGTTGCTGCTATACTAAAACAGAAATGAAACCTCGACATAGAAGGACACAGAAATTCACCTGCGCACAGGTCTGTCATGTATTTGTTTGCAAGAAGGTGTGAATAACTGAAAGTACAGAAATATCAACTGTAGTTGACTTTGGGTAGTGCAGCTATAGGAATTTCTTTTCCTCCATTTTTTTCTTCTTTATTAAAAAAATAAAAATTGCTAGGATTCCTTGATAGTCCGTCCAGTGGTTGGGACTCTATACTTCCACTCCTAGGGGCCCACGTTTGACCCCTGGTTGGAGAACTAAGATCCCACAAGCTGTGTAGCAGAGCGCCCCCCCAAAATGGATAGAATGAGCCTGTATTACTATCACAAGAGGGGACAAAACCCCTATTTTTTCAAATAGTATGATAAAGATGTAACAGATAAAAATCCTTCAAAAAATATGCATGTTTAAAAAATATAAGCTAGTGTTTAAAATTAAATGTATATATCAGCTTTGTTATGAATCAGCATATGTTTTAAAAATATTATTTTTACAATTCTATGAACATGTCCCTTCCTAGGTTACTTGCTTTTTGTTTTATTTTAAATGACCTGAGCCATGAGTTTGGAGTATAAAACACCTACCAAAAAAAAAAAAAAACCCACTTACACCAAGTGGATGGACAGATCATCTAGACAGAAAATTAATAAGGAAATACAACCCTTAAATGACACATTAGACCAGATAGATTTAATTGATATTTACAGGACATTCCATCTGAAAGCAGCAGTATACATTTTCTTCTCAAGTGCACATAGAACATTCTCCAGGATAGACCACATTTTGGGTCACAAATCAAGCCTTGTTAATCTAAGAAAACTGTAATCGTATCAAGCATCTTCTCCTCACAACACTATGAGATTAGAAATCAATCACAGGGAAAAAAACTGTGAAGAACAGGAATACATGGAGGCTAAACAATATGCTACTAAATAACCACTTAATCACTGAAGAAGTCAAAGAGGAAATAAAAATACCTAGAAACAAATGACAATGGAAACACAATGATTCAAAACCTAAAGGATGCAACAAAAGCAGTTCTAGGAGGGAAGTTAATAACATTACAATCCTTCCTCACTAAAACAAGAAAAATCTCAATAAACAATGTAATCTGACACCTAAAGCAACTAGAGAAAGAAGAACAAACAAAACCCAAACTTCATAGAAAGGAAGAAGTCATAAAGAGTAGAGCAGAAATACATGAAATAGAGATGAAGAAAACAATAGAAAACATCAATGAAACTAAAAGTTAGTTCTTAAAGAGTTAAAACCTTTAGCCAGACTCATCAAGAAAAAAAAGGGAAATGGCTCAAATCAATAAAATTAGAAATGAAAAAGGAGAAGTTACAACTGACACCACAGAAATACAAAGGATCATAAAAGACAAGTAACTATATGCCAATAAAATGGACAATCTAGAAGAAATGGACAAATTCTTAAAAAAGAACAAACTTCAAAGACTGAACCAGGAAGAAACAGAAAATATGAACAGACCAATCACGAGTGATGAAATTGAAACTGATTAAAAATCCTCAAGCAGAACTTCCCTGGTGGTGCAATGGATAAAAATCCACCTGGCAATGCAGGGGACATGGGTTTGATCCCTGTTCCGGCAAGATGCCACATGCCGTGGAGCAACGAAGCCCGTGCACCGCAATGACTGCTGCCGTGTGCCCCAACTAGTGAGCCCAGGTGCTGCAACTGCTGAAGGCTGTGGGCCTAGAGCCCGTGCTCTGCAACAAGAGAAGTCACCACAGTGAAAAACCCCGCACACTGCAACAAAAAGCAGTCCCTGTCACTGCAACTAGAGAAAGCCCATGCAAAAGCAATGAAGACCCGGTGCAGCCAAGAAAAAAATCTTTCAACAAACAAAAGTTCAGGACCATAATTCTATCCAGCATTTAGAGAAGAGTTAACACTTATCCTTCCAAAAGATTGCAGAGGGAGGAACACTGCCAAGCTCATTCTATGAGGCCATCATCATGCTGCTATAAAAACCAAACAAAGATATCACACAGAAAAAGAAAATTACAGGGCAATATTACTGATGGTCATGGAAAAAGCAAGAGAATTTCAGAAAAACATCTGTTTCTGCTTCATTGACTATGCTAAAGCCTTTGATTGTGTGGATCACAACAAACTGTGGAAAAGTCTTCAAGAAATGTGAATACCAGACAACCTTACCTGCCTCCTGAGAAACCTGTATGCAGGTCAAGAAGCAACAGTTAGAACCAGACATGGAACAACAGACTGGTTCAAAATTGGGAAAGGAGTATGTCAAGGCTGTGTATTGTCACCCTGCTTATTTAACTTACATGCAGAGTACACCATGAGAAATGCTGGGCTGGAGGAAGCACAAGCTGGAATCAAGATTGCCAGGAGAAATATCAATAACCTCAGATATACAGATGACACCACCCTTATGTCAGAAAGCAAAGAACTAAAGAGCCTCTTGAAGAAAGTGAAACAGGAGAGTGAAAAAGTTGGCTTAAAGCTCAACATTCAGAAAACTAAGATCATGGCATCTGGTCCCATCACTTCATGGCAAATAGATGGGGAAACAATGGAAACAGTGACAGACTCTATTTTCTTGGGCTCCAAAATCACTGCAGATGGTGACTGCAGCCATGAAATTAAAAGACACTTGCTCCTTGGAAGAAAAACAATGACAAACCCAGAGAACATATTAAAAAGCAGAGACATTACTTTGCCAACAAAGGTCCGTCTAGTCAAAGCCATGGTATTTCCAGTAGTCATGTATGGATGTGAGAGTTGGACCATACAGAAGACTGAGCACCAAAGAATTGATGATTTTGAACTGTGGTGTTGGAGAAGACTCTTGAGAGTCCCTAGGACTGCAAGGAGATCAAACCAGTCAGTCCTAAAGGAAATCAACCGTGAATAGTCATTGGAAGGACTGATGCTCAAGCTGAAGTTCCAATACTTTGGCCAACTGATTCAAAGGAAGAGTTGAATCATTTGAAAAGACCCTGATGCTGGGAAAGATTGAAGGCAGGAGGAGAAGGGAATGACAGAGGACAAGATGGCTGGATGGTATCACTGATTCAATGGACATGAGTTTGAGCAAGCTCTGGGAGATGGTGAAGGACAAGGAAGCCTGGTGTGCTGTGGTCCATGGGGTCGCAAAGAGTCGGACATGACTGAGCGACTGAACAACAACAACAAATCACTCATGAACACAGGTGCAAAAATCCTCAACAAAATACTAGCAAACAGAATCCCACAAAATATTGAATGACCATACACCATGATCAAGTGGGATTTATCCCAGGGATTCAAGGATTCTTCAATATCTGCAAATCAATCAATATGATACACCATATTAACATATTGAAGAATAAAAACCATATGATCAACTCAATAGATTCATAAAAAGCTTTTGACAAAATTCAACACTGATTTGTGATAAAAACTGTCCAGAAAGTGGATATAGAGGGAACCTACTTCAGTATAATTAAAACCATATATGACAACCCACAGGAAATAACTGTTCGCTGTGGTGAAAAACTGAAAGCATTTCCTCTAAGATTAGGAACAAGAAAAGGATGTCCACTCTCATCACTATCACTAAGTAATAACTCAACATAGTTTTGGAAGTCCTAGTCATGGCAATCAGAGAAGAAAAAGAAATAAAAGGAATCCATATTGGAAAAGAAATAAACCTGTCACTGTTTTGCAGATGACATAATACTATACATATAAAATCCTAAAGAGGCCACCAGAAAACTACTAGAGTTTATCAATGAATTTGGTAAATTTTGTAGGATACAAAATTAATACACAGAAATCTGTTGTATTCCTATACACTAACAAGGAAAGATCGGAAAAAGAAATTAAGAAAACAATCCTACTTATCAGTGCAACAAAAGAATAAAATACCTAGGAATAAATCTACCTAAGGAGACAAAAGACTTGTGTTCAGAAAACTATAGGGTACTGATGCAAGAAATCAAAGACAACACAAATAGAGAGACATACCCTATTCTTGGATTGGAAGAATCAGTATTGTGAAAATGACTAGACAACGGAAGCAATCTACAGATTCAATGCAATCCCTATCAATTCGTATGGAAACATAAAAGACTACAACTAGTCAAAGCAATTTTGAGAAAGAAAAATGGAGGTGGAGGAATCAGACTCCCTGACTTCAGACTGTACTCCAAAGCCACAGTAGTCAAGAGAGGGTGGTACTGGCATAAAGACAGAAACACAGATACATGTAACAGGATAGAAAGCCCAGAGGTAAACCCAAGTACCTATGGTTACCTAATCTATGACAAAGGAAGCAAGAACATACAATGGAGAAAAGACAGCTTCTTTTTAAAGACTTGTTATTTTATAGTTTCAGGTGAACAGCAACGGGACTCAGCCATACTTACACGTGTATCCATTCTCCCCCAAGAGACAGCCTCTTTAATAAGTGGTGCTGGGAAAACTGGACAGCTACGTGTAAAAGAAGATTAGGGAGAACACTCCCTAACATCCTACACAAAAATAAACTCAAAATGAATTAAAGACTGTACATGAATGAATTAATGAAATGAATTAAAGGCTGTACACTATAGTGTAAGGCTAGACACTATAAAACTCTTAGAGGAAAAGCATAGGCAGAACACTTTTTGACACAAATTGCAGCAAGATCTTTTTTGCCTCACATCCTAGAGTAATGAAAATAAAAACAGAAATAAATGAGACTTAATTAAACTTAAAAGCTTTTGCACAACAAAGGAAACCATAAACAAAACAAAAAGACAACAGCACGGAAGAAAATATTTGCAAATGAAGCAACTGACAAGAGATTAATCTCCAAAATAAACGAACAACGAATGCAGCTCAGTGTCGAAGAAACAAATAAGCTAATGAAAAAATGGGAGGGAAACCTAAATGGACACTTCTCCAAAGACATACAGATGGTCAAAAGATGCTGAACACAACTAATTATTAGAGAAATGCAAGTCAAAACTACAATGAAGTATCACCTCATCTGGTCAGAATGGACATCATCAAAAAATCTACAAACAGTAAATGCTGGAGAGAATGTGGAGAAACGGAACCCTCCTACACTGCTGATGGGAATGTAAACTGGTATAACCACTATGGAGAACGGTATGGAGGTTCCGCAAAAAACTAAAACTAGAACTGCCATTCTATTGGGTAGCATATGACCCAGAAACCCCATTTCTGGGCAAATACCCAGAGAAAACCATAATTCAAAAAGACACTTGCATCCCAATGTTCACTGCAGCACTATTTACAATAGCCAGGACATGGAAGTATCCTAAATGTCCTTCAACAAAGGAATAGATAAAGAAAATGTGATACATGTAAGATAAACTCATCTGAATGCAAAGTCTCAAAGAATATTCTGCAAGGAGAGATAAGAAAGCCTTCCTCAGTGATCAATGCAAACAAATAGAGGAAAACAACAGAATGGGAAAGACTAGAGCTCTCTTCAAGAAAATGAGAGATACAAAGGGGGCACTTCATGCAAAGATGGGCACAAAAAAGGACAGAAATGGTATGGACCTAAAAGAGGCAGAAGATATGAAAAGGTGGCAAGAATACACAGAAGAACTATACAAAGGAGATCTTAATGAACCAGATAACCATGATGGTGTGATCACTCACCTAGAGCCAGACATCCTGGAGTGTGAAGTCAAGTGGGCTTTAGGAAGCATCACTACAAACAAAGCTAGTGGAGGTGATAGAGTTCCAGCTGAGCTATTTCAAATCCTAAAAGGTGATGCTGTGAAAGTGCTGCACTCAATATGCCAGCAAATTTGGAAAACTCAGCAGTGGCCACAGGACTGGAAAAGGTCAGTTTTCATTCCAATCTCAAAGAAAGGCAGTGCCAAAGAATGTTCAAACTACCACACAACTGCGCTCATTTCACATGCTAGCAAAGTAATGCTCAAAATTCTCCAAGCCAGGCTTCAACAGTACATGAACCGAGAACTTCCAGATGTTCAAGCTGGTTTTAGAAAAGGCAGAGGAACCAGAGATCAAATTGCCAACATCTGCTGGATCATCGAAAAAGCAAGAGAGTTCTAGAAAAACATCTACTTCTGCTCATTGACTACACTAAAGCTTTGGACTCTGTGGATCACAACAAACTGTGGAAAACTCTTTAAGAGATGGGAATACCGGACCACCTTACCTGCCTCCTGAGAAACGTGTATGCAGATCAAGAAGCAACAGTTAGAACCAGACATGGAACAACAGACTAGTTCAAAATTGGGAAAGGAATACATCTAGGCTGTATACTGTCATCCTGCTTATTTAACTTTATATGCAGAGTACACCATGAGAAATGCTGGGCTGGATGAAGCACAAGCTGGAATCAAGATTGCCAGGAGAAATATCAATAACCTCAGATATGCAGATGACACCACCCTTATGGCAGAAAGTGAAGAGGAGCTAAAGAGGCTCTTGATGAAGGTGAAAAAGCTGACTTAAAACTCAACATTCAAAAACTAAGATCATGGCATCCGGTCCCATCACTTCATGGCAAATAGATGGGGAAACAATGGAAACAGTGACAGACTCTATTTTCTTGGGCTCCAAAATCACTGCAGATGGTGACTGCAGCCATGAAATTAAAAGACACTTGCTCCTTGGAAGAAAAGCAATGACAAACTTAGAGAGCATGTTAAAAAGGAGAGACATCACTTTGCCAACAGAGGTCTGTTCAGTCAAAGCTATGGTTTTTCCAGTAGTCATGTATGGATATGAGAATTGGACCGTATAGAAAGCTGAGCACCGAAGAAATTATGATATTAAACTGTGGTGTTGGAGAAGACTGTTAAGAGTCCCTTGGACTGCAAAGAGGTCAAACCAGTCAATTCTAAAGGAAATCAATTCTGAAAATTCATTGGAAGTACTGATGCTGAAGCTGAAGTTCCAATACTTTGATCACCTGATTCAAAGAGTTGAGTCATTAGAAAAGACCCTGATGCTGGGAAAGATTGAAGGCAGGAGGAGAAGGGGATGACAGAGGACAACATGGTTGGATGGAATCACCGATTCAATGGACAAGAGTTTGAGCAAGCTCTGGGAAATGGTGAAGGACAGGGAAGCCTTGTGTGCTGTAGTCCATGGGGTCGCAAAGATTGGACATGACTTAGTGACTGAACAACAATATATACAGTGGAATATTACCCAGCCATAAAAAGGAGCAAAATAGTGCCCTTTGCAAAGACATGGATGGATCTACAGATTGTCATACAGAGTAAAGTAAATCAGAAAGAGAAAAACAAATAGCATATACTATCGCTTATATTGCAATCTAGAAAAATGGTGCATATGAACTTATTTGCAAAGCAGAAATAGAGACACACTTGTAGAGAACAAACCTAGGGATGCCAAGAGGGGAAGGGGGTGGGATGAATTTGGATATTGGGATTGACTTATACCCGCTCCCATGGATACAACAGACCAGTAGTAAGAACCTACTTGATTGCACAGGGAATTCTACTCAGTGCCATGTGGTGACGTAAATGGGGAGGAAATCTTAAAAAGAGGGAATAGATTAATATGTGTGTGTATAACTGATTCACTCTGCTGTGTAGCAGAATCTAACAGAACACTGTAAAGCAACTATACTCCAACAGAAATTAACTTAACAAAACAGAAGCAAAAAGACACCTACCAGAAAAACTTCCATGGGAAACTCAATGGGGTACTGGTTGAAGGAAATTCTGATACATTTGTTGATTCTCAGAGCAACAATAGCGGTTAGAAATAGTAAGATGCTGGTGGAATTAGCTTTAGGGAGACCTAAACAGTAGTTAATTATGTTCTGAAAGAAAACAAAATTACAGAGGCTTAGGAAAGGATGTAATAATTGCCTAAAGCTAGAAAACGACACTTTCTAAATTAGTTCAAACAGAAGTCCCTGGGCAGGGTTGCTGGGCATTGAGATCTTTACCAGCATGACTAGAACAGGGAGAGCAAGTAGGTAGATATATAATTTTTTAATTTGGAAAAGATACATTAAAAGACAATAATGTCCAACAAAAAGAGAATACACTTTCTGTGTTTCAGTGTAATGGAAAGGACCCAGGAGTTCTGTTTATTAGCCTACTCTTTATTAATTTGCCCAGACCATGTATGTTTCACTTGACTTCTGGGCTGTTCTTGCATTCAGGGACAACTTTGCATTTTATATTCTTAAGATGTTTTAGGATACATGTCTGTTATGAGTTACATGATAGGGAGAATTATGATAGATACAGTTATCTAAAAGACCAAATTTTAACATAGATCATGTTAGTTTAAAAGGCTGGGAGTAAAATGATTAATGCAACTGAGAACATGGTCCAATTGGCGCCTGCAATTAATCAAAACTGTAAATCTGGAAGAGGTGAAATTACTTCTAGGACCCTCTTGACCCAGCCGCCTATACAAGAGTCTCTTCACTTGGGTCTACTTCTTTTTGGAGGCAAGGGGAGGAGCATTCGTTACTCTGGGTGAGGGCAGAAATTACTCACGTAGAAGAAGGCGATGGGACCAGAATTGTAACTGATCATAACTCCGAAGATGCAGGTCAACTGGGACAGCATAACGTGCAGGGCTGTAGCAGCCAGGTAAGCATTGATGGCAGCCTCCGGAATGTAAGTGACAATGAAGCCAAAACCTAACATGCCCATAGACAGCTGTGGGGCGATTCAGATGGAAAAGAAAACCAGAGTGAGGAGGAATGTCATCAAACCAGCAATGGCACCACATCAGGCCATCTCCAGGCGTTCCAACAAAAAAGGTTAGCTTAGGCCCCTTTAATAACTTTCTTTAACTTACAAAATTGGGAGGGGGGCTGT
The DNA here is from genome assembly GCF_023699985.2 of Odocoileus virginianus. Lineage (NCBI taxonomy): Eukaryota > Metazoa > Chordata > Mammalia > Artiodactyla > Cervidae > Odocoileus > Odocoileus virginianus. Next base: position 33,549,445 of record NC_069700.1, on the reverse strand, counting down.
GCTGGGTCTTTGCTGCTTTGCACAGGCTTTCTCTAGGTGTGGCGAGGGGAGGTTACTCTCTAGTTGCAGCGCGTGGGCTTCTCGTTGCAGTGGCTTCTCTCAGTGTGGAGCACGGGCTCTGTGTGTGTGGGCTTCGGCAGTTGTGGCACGCAGGCCCACAGTAGTTGGGCTCAGTAGTTGTTGGTGCACAGGTTTAGCTGCCCCCTGGCATGTGGAATCTTCTCAGATCGGGGATCAAATCCATGTCCCCTGCATCGGCAGGCGGATTATTTACCAGAGGGCCACCAGGGAAATCCCCTTTGATAACTCGTTTCTCTTTCCCTAATCAACTGAAATTGATGAGCTAAGAGCAGGTCCTTGGTATTGATTCAGAGGCTCCCTTACAAACATAAGACCACACTCCTTTCTTTCTCCACGTGTATGTAAGCTGACGTTCTTACCCTAGGATCTACTGATCTTGTGGATGTGGGGTAATCAGTGACAAAGTGATCAGAAGAAGACTTACCTTTTTAAAAGTCCTTTTCACTAAAATCTTCTTTAAAAATAATTTTTTTAAATTTATTTATTTTTGCGTGTGCTGAGTCTTAGTTGCTGTGTGGGCTTTTCTCTAGCTGTGGGGGCGAGGGCTTCTCATTGAGACGGCTTCCCTTGCTGCCAGTTACAGGCTCCAGGGTGCCTGGGCTTCGCTTGTTGCGGCTCCCAGGCTCTAGAGCACAAACTCTACAACTGTGGTGCACGGGCTCAGCTGCCCTGCAGCATGCGGGATCTTCCTGGATCAGGGATTGAACCTGTGTCTTCTGCATTGGCAGGCACCAGGGAAGCCCCAACGGAAGCTTTGATAGCCCTCTCTGACATGTTAACATCCCTGTGAGGAATGCAGCTTTTCGCAAAGGAAAATATTAAAACAACCTGGGCTCCAGCTTAAAGATTTGGGCCTTTGATGTTTATGAAGAACGATTAAACTGAATTTATGTCTCTAGGATTAAATGTAAATATACGTAAGATACGGTATTTGTATGTAGATGTATTTTTAAAATGCTATGTAATACACAAGCAAAGGATTTAAAAGGATAGATGCCAAGTTATTAACAGAAGTTGCCTTTGGGGAATGATTGATTAAAGGTTATGGGCAATATTTTGTAATTTATACACTCTTCTTATTGGAGATTTTTGCAATATACCTGTTCATCTTCTATAATTAAAAAAAAAGTGGAAAATTATGGCTAGAGGGCAAGCTCCAATCCTCTTAGGAGGGCAGGTTAAGAAAAATGACACAGCCCAATGAAGAAGATGGGGAAAGAAAAGCAAAGTCTTGAAACCTTCTCTTGTCACTGCTTCATATTCCGCTGCACTAGGAACTCTCAGAAAACAAACTTGGAGGAACAAATCTATTAGCTTTAAGAGCTTTTTGTTTCAAAACTTTCAGTTAGTTGGGCACTTTGTCTCCCTTGACCTCCGGTCATTACTGTCCAGAGTGCTCCTTGATTCTAGTCAGGCCAATCTATTTCCTGTCTTTTGTGTGATTGACTGATTTCTTCTGTGCTTATGCCCAAACCCCTCTTCCCTCTCTGCCAACCCAGGTTTATCATCTCTTTCAAGAGCTCAACAGAACTTTCCTGGTGGTCCAGTGCTGAGAATCTGCCTGCCAATGCTGGGGACACAGGTTTGATCCCTGCTCCAGGAGAACTCCAGAGCTGGACCTGTGTGCCTCAGCTTCTGAGCTGGCGGTCCCTGGAGCCTCTGCTCCACAACAAGAGGAGCCGCCACAATGCAAAGCCCATGCGCTGCAACTAGAGAGTAGCCTCCCCTGCTCCGCACAATTAGAGAAAGCCCACGGGCTGCAATGAAGACCCAGTGCAGTCAATCAATAAACAAAAACTGTAAAAAGAGCTCAATAAAACTTCTCGCCTTCAGAAAGTGTGGTACTGAGTGCGTTTGGACAAGTTTCTTAAACTCCTCGAGCCTCAGTTCCCTTCTCTATGAAATGAATAATACCCAACATGAGTGTTTTGTATGGATTACATGACAGAATACATGTAGAACACTTAGCTCAAATCTGAAAATAGTGACAGATGCAAACATATATATCATTCATTCTCTTTTCGGGGCGGCTGCCTTGGGTCTTACTTGCGGCGCTCAGGATCTTCCTGTGTCACGCAGGATCTTTTGTTGAGGCTCAAGGACTCTCTGCTTGTGGCGTGCAGGCTCGGTTGTTGCAGCTGAGGGCTTAGTTGCTCCACGGCATGTGGGATCTTAGCTCCTCGACCAGAGGTCCAAACCTCTGTCCCCTGCATTGCGAGGTGGACCCTTAACCACTGGGAAAGTCCCTATATCACTCATTCTTCATGCCATCCCTTCCTTCGGCCTTGTAAATGGCAAATATCTATAATGAACCGTAGAACTCCTCCTTACCCAGCTGTGATGTGGCATCAGAATCTGGTGTTAGCATAATTTTCTAGACATCACTGTCAATCAGTCAGAACTGGTTTGTGATATGAAACCTATCTCTGTCATCCTTATTGAAAACAGGTAAAGACATTTCCCAAATTACAATGGTTCTAACATTTTTTAATTTCGACTTTACAATGGTGTAAAAGCACTAAACATTCAGTAAAAATGGTACTTTGAATTTTGATTTCTTTTTTCTGGGCTAGCCCTGTGCAGTATGATGCTCTTCTGTGATGCTGGGCAGTGGCAGTGAGCCACAGCTCCCACTCAGCCACACAGACATGAGGGGAAACAACTCATACACTAAGAACTATTTGTACTCAGACAGCCACTCTGTTTATCACTTTCAGTACTATATTCAACAAACTACATGAGATAGCCAATACTTTATTATAAAATAGGCTTTGTATTACATGATTTTGCCCAATACAGTTTAATGTAAGTGTTCTGAGCACGTTTAAGGTAAGCCAGGCCAGGCTATGATATTTGGTAAGCTAGGTTTACTAAATGTATTTTCAACTTACAGTATTCTCAAATTACCATGGGTTTATCAGTATGTAACCCCATCATAAGTCAAGGAAGTTCTGTACCAAATGTTTGGTGAATGAAGGAAAGGTTTAGGAAATGGTTGTTTCCTTCCCGGACAACTCCATCCCAACTAAAAACTATACCTTCACTTCATATTTTTTAAATTATTTTTGGACATGCCACATGGCATGCAGGATCTTAGTTTCCTGACCAGGGTTGGAACCCATACCCTCTGCGGTGGAAGCATGGATTCTTAACCACTGGACTGCCAGGGAAAGTCCCCACTTCATATTCTTTTGACAGTGAACTCCTCACTTTTATTAATACTTGTGTGCACTTTAAGATTGTCTAGTGCACAGGTTCTAGAGGCAGACAAACAGCCTGAATCTCAGCTTGGGATCTTACTGGTTACATGATCTTGAGCAATTAACCTCAAGATCTTAACCTCTTAACTTAACCTCTCTATACCTTTGTTTCCTTAAAGTAAGTACAAAGTAATACCTACCCTCATACAGGGGGGTGTTGTGAGGACCAAATCAGGATAAGACATGTAAAGTGCTTTGAACATTGACAGCACACAGCAATAAACATTGGTTGTTATTATTTAGTTCAGACTTTTCTAAAACTTTTTATTGTAAATAATTGTAGATTGACATGCAGTTGTAAAAAAGCAATGCAGAGATCCTGTGTACCCAGTTTTCCCCATCTTGAACAGCTACACTACATGCCACAACTAGGATAGTGACATCAAATGCAGATAAGATAAAAAATAATTCCATCAACACAAGGATCTCTCCTGTTGTCCTATTATAGCCTCTCATCTCCCATCTCTACCTCCAACCTCCATCCTCTGATCTCTACTCATTTTTAATCTCTGGCAACAACTAACCTGTTCTCCATTTCTATAATTTTGTCACTTCAAGAATCTTACATAAATGGAACCATCAGTATGTGAACTTTCCAGTTTTTAGTTTCATTCACTTTTCCTCTTTATTATTTCCTTCCTTCTGCTTATTTTGGGTATAATTTGCTCTTATTTTTCTAGATTCTTGCAGAGGGAGCTTATATTATTAATCTGAGACTTTTTCTTTATTCTACTATATGCATTTTAGTGCTATAAATTTCCTTTTCAGCACCACTTTAGCTGTGTTCCAGAAATTTTGGTACATTTTATTTTCATTTACTTCAGTGTATTTATTTCCCTTGAAACTTCCTCTCTGACTTATGGATTGTTTAGAAGTGTGTTGTTCAGTGTCCAGGAATTTGGAGACTTTCCTGTTAACTCTTTGTTATTGAGTTCTAGTTTGATTCCACTGTGGTCAAAGAACACACTGTTTGACTTCAATTCTTCTAAATTTATTGATGCTTGTTTCATAGCCCAGGATGTGGTCTATCTTGCTGTATGTTCCATGGGTTGTTGAAAAGAATGTGTATTCTGCTGTTACTAGTTGGAGTATTCTATAAATGTCTCGAGTCCTATTGGTGTTGTTGATGTTTTGAATTTTACTATATTCTTGTTGATTTTCTGTCCAGTTGTTCTATCAATTGTTGAGAGAGGAGTGGTGAGGTCTCCAACTATAATTGTGGAGTTGTATTTGTCTGTGTCTCCATTACAGTTATGTCACTTCTTGCTTCACACATTTTGGGGCTCTGTCATTTGCTGCAGACATATGTAGGTCTGCAACACCTTCTTGGAAGAGCAAGGCTTTTATTATTATGTGCTGTCCTTCTCTACCTCTGGTAATTTTCTTGGCTCTGAAGTCTACTTTATCTGTTATTAATATAGTCAATCCTGCTTTCCTTTAATATTTGCATGATATATCTATTTTTTTAACTTTCAACCTAATCATTATTTTTGTTGTTTCTTGCAGACAGCATATTTCTAAATATTTAGTCGATATCTTTAATGTAAATGTTGATGTGTTAAGGGTTAAGTCTGCCATTTTTCTGTTTGCTCTACTTTTCTTTTTTTTTCCATTTATTTTTATTCATTGGAGGCTAACTACTTTACAATATTGTAGTGGTATCTGCCATACATTGACATGAATCAGCCCTGCATTTACATGTGCTCCCCATCCCGATCCCCCAACCCGCATCCCTCCCCATCCCATCCCTCTGGGTCTTCCCAGTGCACCAGCCCTGAGCACTTGTCTCATGCATCCAACCTGGGCTGACAATCTCTTTCACCCTTGATAGTATACTTGTTTGAATGCTGTTCTCTCTGAACATCCCACCCTCTCTTCTCCCATAGTGTCTAAAAGTCTGTTCAGTACATCTGTCTCTTTTTCTGTCTTGCATATAGGCTTATCGTTACCATCTTTCTAAATTCCATATATATGTGTTAGTATACTGTATTGGTGTTTATCTTTCTGGCTTACTTCACTCTGTATAATGGGCTCCAGTTTCATCCACCTCATTAGAACTGATTCAAATGTATTCTTTTTAATGGCTGAGTAATATTCCATTGTGTATATGTACCACAGCTTTCTTATCCATTCATTTGCTGATGGGCATCTATGTTGCTTCCATGTCCTGGTTATTATAAACAGTGCTGCAATGAACATTGGGGTGCACGTGTCTCTTTCAGATCTGGTTTCCTCGGTGTATATGCCCAGGAGTGGGATTTCTGGGTCATATGGCAGTTCTACTTCCAGTTTTTTAAGGAATCTCCACACTGTTCTCCATAGTGGTTGTACTAGTTTGCATTCCCACCAACAGTGTAAGAGGGTTCCCTTTTCTCCACACCCTCTCCAGCATTTATTGCTTGTAGACTTTTGGATAGCAGCCATTCTGACTGGCGTGTAATGGTACCTCACTGAGGTTTTGATTTGCATTTCTCTGATGATGAGTGATGTTGAGCATCTTTTCATGTGTTTGTTAGCCATCTGTATGTCTTCTTTGGAGAAATATCTGTTTAGTTCTTTGGCCCATTTTTTGATTGGGTCATTTATTTTTCTGGAATTGAGCTGCAGGAGTTGCTTGTATATTTTTGACATTAATCCTTTGTCTGTTTCTTCATTTGCTATTATTTTCTCCCATTCTGAAGGCTGTCTTTTCACCTTGCTTATAGTTTCCTTTGTTGTGCAAAAGCTTTTAATTTTCATTAGGTCCCATTTGTTTATTTTTGCTTTTATTTCCAATATTCTGCAAGGTGGGTCATAGAGGATCCTGCTGTGATTCATGTTGGAGACTGTTTCACCTATGTTCTCCTTTTACATTTAGATCTTTAATCCATTTTGAGTTTATTTTTGTGTACGGTGTTAGAAAGTGTTCTAGTTTCATTCTTTTACAAGTGGTTGACCAGTTTTCCCAGCATCACTTGTTAAAGAGGTTGTCTTTTTTCCATTATATATTCTTGCCTCCTTTGTCGAAGATAAGGTGTCTGTAGGTATGTGGATTTATCTCTGGGCTTTCTATTTTCTTCCATTGATCCTGTTTGCTCTACTTTTCATCTTTTTATTTTTTCTGATTTCACACATTACTTGAACATTTTTTAGAATTTCATTTTTATTTATCTATAGCATTTTTTAGTGTATAGGTTTTGAAGTGATTGTCCTAGGTATTACATTATATATACATAACTTATCACAGTCCACTGATGTAAACATTTTACCAGTTTGAGCAAATTATAGAAAATTTACCTCCCATTATGTTTGTTTATAAAAGAATGGTTTTAAATATTTCTTTCATATGCATTTTGAAACACATCAGTGATACAATTTTTGCTTCAACCATTGACATATTTAGAAAACTTAAGAAAACTACCATATCTATCCATGTTTTCCCTTTTCCATTGTTCTTTCTTCCTACTAGATGTTCCAAGATGCCTTCTTTTATCATTTCCTTTCTGTTTAGAGAACTTCTTTTAGCCATTCTTTTAGGGTAGGTCTTGCTGGTGATAAATTCTCTTAGTTCTCCTTCATATGAGTATGTCTTGATTTCTCCTTCATTCTTGAAGGCTTTTTTCAGAAATGCTGGGCTGAATGAAGTACAAGCTGGAATCAAAATTGCCAAGAGAAATATCAATAATCTCAGATATGTAGATGATACCACCCTTATGGCAGAAAGTGAAGAGGAACTAAAGAACCTCTTGATAAAGGTAAAAAACAAGAGTGAAAAAGCTGGCTTAAAACTCAAAATTCAAATAAAATAAGATCATGGCATCCAGTCCCATCACTTCATGGAAAATAGATGGGGAAACAATGGAAACAGTGACAGACTTTACTTTCTTGGGCTCCAAAATCACTGCATTAAAAAAAAAAAAAATCACTGCAGATGGTGACTGCAGCCATGACACTTGCTCCTTGGAAGAAAAGCTATGACAAACCTAGATAGCGATTAAAAAGCAGAGATGTTACTTTGCCAACAAAGGTCCATCTAGTCAAAGCTATGGTTTTTCCAGTAGGCATGTATGGATGTGAGAGTTGGACCATATAGAAGACTTGAGTGTTGAAGAACTGATGCTTTTGAACTTTGGTGTTGGAGAAGACTCTTGAGAGTGCCTAGGACTGCAAGGAGATCAAACCAGTCCATCCTAAAGGAAATCAATCCTGAATATTTATTGGAAAGACTGATGCTGAAGCTGAAGCTCCAATACCTTGGCCACCTGATGCGAAGAGCCAACTCGTTAGAAAAGACCCTGATGTTGGGAAAGATTGAAGGCAGGAGAAGGGGATGAGAGATGACGAGATGGTTGGATGGCATCACCGACTCAATGGATATGAGTTTGAGCAGCTCTGGGAGGTGGTGAAGGATAGGGAGGTCTGGTGTGCTGCAGTCAGACACAACTGAACAACAATAATGATTTTTGGATTGACAGTTCTTTCAGCAAATGTGCAATTTCCTTCTGGTCTACATGGTTTCTGATAAGAAATTTGCTGTCATTTAAATTATTTTCTCACTGAAGGTAAAGTGTTTCTCTCACTGCTTTCAAGATTTTTTTCATTGTTTTTAGTTTTCAGACATAGAGTATGATTTGTCTTGGTGTGGATTCCTATGGATTTATCTTGTTTGGGATTTTCCAAGGTTCTTAAAACTGTAGAAGTATATCTTCTGTCAAATTTGGGGCACTTTCAGCTATTAGTTCTTCAAGTAATTCAGTCCCATCTTTTTTCCCCTCCCTTTCTGGGATGCTTATGAGACACAAATGTTAGAGCTTCTGTTATAGTCCCACTTGTCCCTGAGATTATGTTAAATTTTTTTCAGTCTATTTTCTATTGTTCAGACTGAGTAATTTCTGTTGTTGTTTCTTCAAGCTCATTGATTCTTTACTCTGTCTCCTCCATTTTGCTGTCGAGTCCATTCTTTGAATTTTTAATTTTGGTTAATATATTTTTCAGCTCTAAAATTTCTGTTTGGTTCTTCTTTACATCTTCTATTTACTTTTTGAGACCTTCTTTTTTTTACTTTGTTTCAAGCATATTCATAATTGGTTGCTGAAGCATTTTTAGGATGGCTGCTTTATAATTTATGCCAGCTAATTCTAACCCCTCTCATCTCAGTGCTGGCATCTTTTTATTGCCTTTTTTCATTAAAGTTGAAATGTTCTTGGTTCTTGATATGACAAGTTATTTTCAGTTCAGCTATTGACATTTCATGTACTGTGCTATAAGATTCTGGATCTTACTGAAATGTTCTGTTTTAGCCACCTTATTTTGATAAAGTGCTGACAGGGGAAGGTGTTACCTTGTTACTGCCTGGTAAGGCAGAAGTCCAGGTTCTCCTCTTAAAATCCACTGACACCTGAGGCAGTAGGGACTCTTCATTTTTACTGGGAGGAGATGGAAGTTCTGGCTCCCCACTAGGCCTCCACTGATACCATCCTGACTGGGAGAGACAGAAATGCCTTTATTTCTCCCTGCATGGCCTCCACTGACACCGCTACAGAGGGGGTTGTCATCATTAATGCTGTGTTGTGGTGATAGAACTGACTCTTCACTGGGCCTTCTCTGACACACCCCAGCAAGGAGTAAGAAGAGAAGCTTATTACTATCCAGTGGAGATGAAAGTCTCGACTCCCTATTTGGCCTTCTCTGACAACACCCTGGGTAGCTACCTCATTACAGCTGGGTGAAGGTGGAAATCTGGGCTCCCCACTTGGCCACACACTGGCATGAGTAGGGATAACACCACAGAGTTTTTTTTTTCTTGGTATTTGTCTAGAGTAGAGCAGTTACTGGGTTAACGTTTTCAGAATTGCTACTCTTTCCTAGTCCTGTGGCTATACAGAACAGACTTTTGTTGGGACTTTTTCTTTTGGTCTGCCCCACTGGCATTTTGGCTCTCTGGCTTCTTTTGCACCAAGTCTAAGGTGTATGGGGCAAAAAGAAAACCCAGGGAACTCTCCACTGTGTTGTTCCTTGGGTCTGAGCCAGTTTGTTGTCTTCTCTCCACCTTTCAGAGCCTTCTTAAGTTTGGTTTGTATATAACTTTCCAAATTTTTCAGTTGTTCTTAGGAGGAGGAATAGGGAAAAGTACATGTAGTCTATCTTCCTGTAAATGGAATATCTTCTCCTTTGTTATATGAAAAAAGTGATGCTCAAACATGGAAAAAGGAAAAAGAACATGCCAAGGCTACTTATAATTAATAGATTGCTGACTTGATGCCTGTTATTCTGTCTTCTCCTACAAGACTGACTTTTTAAAACATGGGTATTATATCTTTAAAAACATTTTTTTGGTCTCTATTAAAGTACCAACTTCTTTTCTCTGTACTCTGTAATTATAACTTATTAATACTTATTACGTGACAGGCTCTGGGCTGAATGTTTTACATACATTTTCTTACTTAATCCTTACAAGAATTCTGCAATACAAATATTATTATTCCCATTTTAAACATCAAGAAACTGAGGCCTGCAAGTAAGTCATGCAATTGGTAAGAGTCAGAGCTGGGGTTGGCCCACCAGGATAGCTTGCCTTTGTAGGCTCCCAATAAGTTTTTACCTAATAAAGGATGGCTTTGGGGAAATCAGAGAACGTTAGCTAGAGCTGGGTTAGCTGAGAAGACAGAGAAATAAAGCTGAAATATATGACTTTAGTTCAGTCAGTGATGCTTTAGATGGTAGATTCTCAGAAGAAATCAAAGACACTGCCCAAAATAACATTGGATATTTTAACAAATCATTGATATCATCATCCATTAGCTGTGTCCTGTCATTGTAGAGAAAGGATTTTACATCTGACTCTAATGCCCACTAACAAAAAACACATTATGTGAGCCCACGAGTGCTATTCTTGGTGAAAGAACATAAAGGAATTTTTTAAAACATGAAATCATGAGTAGAACTCTAGGCCACAGTCCCTGAGACCCTTCTCTTATTTTTAGATTCTTTTGATATAGACCATTATCAAAGTCCTTATTGAATTTGTTACAATATTGCTTCTGTTTCAGGTTTCGGTTTTTTGACCACGAGGCATGCAGGATCCTAGCTCCCTCACCAGGGATTGAACTCACACATCCTGCATTGGAAGGTGAAGTCCTAACCACTGGACTACCAGGGAAGTCCTATTTGGACGCTTGTTTAGTCTTATAGTAGTACAGATTGAGGAGAATGTTGGCTATCTCATCCTCAACCAGGGGTGGTAGATTTCTGGGGAGGGAGAAGTTTTGTCACTGAGGAGTCAGTCTATCCATACGTCCTATAAGTTTTGGAAAAAAGTGAAAATCACTTAAATTCCAGATATATCACAATGGGTAACAGAAGCAGTTCAAGGAAAGGATTCATGTACAGCCCCTTTATTTCTTTCTTTTTCCTTCAGGGATTCAGAGACTCAGGACCTACCTGAATAATCCCAGTCAGCAAAGTTACAGATGCCACAGAACTCAAGGATTTGTTATAGTTCTCAAAGAAGGACATGTTAGAAAAGTCATCCTGGATGAAGGTTCCCAGTAATAAGTGGCCACTGTTGAATGGCTGTGTCCTGAGGACATTGATTGTCAGAGCACTCACAAGGAAGAATGTACCTATGAAAGAAAAAGGTTAGGCAGAGGCTGAGGTTTTAAGTCCAGGTAAACTGACAGATGTTGACAAAGGCAAAACATGGTCTCATACATTGTCGATCTGATCAACTTTTCCTATCTGAAAGTGGCCACTGAGAAGTAAGAAAGAGGAGGGAAAAGCTCTCTGGTTTCACATACTGTAACCAACTCTGAAATTTTAGATCTTTCAGGCCTATGTAACAACCTCTTTGTATCAATGGGCATATGGAGTAGGAAGAAAGAGAAACTGACTGGAAATGTATATCTGGCTCAGCTACTGTGCCTGTTCTTAGAAATGGTGAAAAATGAGATGGTGGGAAAAGGATCAGAAAACAAAGCTAATCAATAATAATAAGAAAAACAATACCTAAACACTTAAGAAGGATGTAATAGGTGCAAAATGACATGGAGCTAAACCTGTTTCAAACAAAATTTTATTTATTTCTCATATCAACATGAATGCGGGAGGCAAAGGCAAATTTTACCTTTAAATTCCTAACAGAAGCAAAACTCTAGTAGCCCTTGTTATTAGTATTTGGAAGTGACTGTAATGAGCTCTGAGAACTTGGAGTAATTGGAATAAAACAGCTGTTTTAGTGTTTAAATGCAAAAATCAACAGACACTAAATTTTAGTAAAGATGTGGAATATTGTCCTTAAAAAGGCACAGGTGCGTGCCACAGAATGGGATGGCAGCTGGACTGAATATACAAACACAGCTGGAGAAAAAAGAGTGCCAGTCAGGATGGTCAACGTTGGTTGCCTGGTCAGTTGTTCAGCGTGGAAGCTCAGAAAAAGGCACTTGACTCGTGAACACTGGCGATGCCCTTCTGAGACTGTCAGGGCATTGTGTGGTTTGATTTCTATTCAGGTTCACCCAGGGGAAGTAATTGTGCTGATCACAGGACCTTCAGTTGGGTCTGGTCTCTGCAACAATCATTTCAAATTATAAATTAGTAGATGGATCTTTGACTCAGGGAAGAAAAGTGCTTACCCTGTGGGTTTCAGTGTTTTGATTACTATGATAACATTTTCTCAATGTAAATTAATAATTTGATATGATTATTATAAATCAGGTTCATGGAGTATGGTTATTATGGGTTCAGCTGAAAAGTGGATCCATTCCAGGAGTTTTGGCAAAATCATTTCTGGATCTTCTTGGTCGAGGATAATCAGATTCCAAAGTATGGAAATTTCAGCAAGGAAGACGCCTCTTGTCCTTTCATTCCTTTAATAACTCATGGGCCTGGTAGGGACATTAATAACTCATGTCTGGTAGGGACATTAATAACAGCACAAAAGTGTTCAGTTTCTAAAACCTGAACACTAACCCTGTGAATAGAATATCCCTGTGACTGATTCATGCCGATGTATGGCAAAACCCACCACAATATTGTAAAGTAATTAGCCTCCAATTAAAATGAATAAATTATAAAAAAAGAATATCCATTTTTTGCCTCTTTTCTTTATATGTTAAACATAGCTTTAACTTGAGTTCCTTAGCAATAAGTAAACAATCAAGATGGAGACTTCATACACCTCCTGTGATTCTAGCACTGAACTCACCAATGGACATTTGATGACATGATCCAAAAATTCCATAAATTACTGAAGCACAGAAAGCTGCATAAGAGACATTGAGAGGAGGAATCAGATGCCTTGCCAGCAAACCAAGCATCAGGACTGAAAAGCAAGATAATTTAAGTAAGCAAAGGTAGTCTGGCTTTTTAAAGTCACCTGAAATACAAAATGTAAAGAATATTTAAAATAAAAATGACCCATGTACACAGCTGAATATGGTAACAGTATCCTTTGGCATACAGCCCTTAATTAGTACTTTTTATGATCTGCTTTGATTTCTAGCTTCTCTTCCTATTTTATCACATGTTTTTACACTTCAATTCTAAATCATAGGCTTAAACACCTTTCATGTGAATCATGGAAAGCAAACATCAAAGCAGTAAGACCTTTAATCTCAACAGCCCAGAAGCAGACCATTCTCACCCTCAGTCTAGTATAAGAAGGCCCTTGGAATCCTCCAGGGTTGGAGATAAAGCTAGAGGGCAAAGCAAGAATTGTCACACTTAACTGACTTGACTCCAAGTTGGTATGTGTTGTCTTTCTTTCATATGCCAATCACTCCAGCATCTTCCTTCAGCTCCTTCTTCAGTACTTAATTTCTTTTCTAAGAAGCACCGTGAGATTTTGGAAATTTTGAGACAAATGGACTGACCTACATGGTGTCATCCTTTGATGTCTTAAGTCCACAACTCCTGCCCTGAGCAACTCTCTTCAATTTACATCATACCAGTGTGATCATCAGAAATCGATTACGAGTCTAGTGAGCCAAATTTATTGTCCTAAACAGGCAAGGCTTTTTTAATAGAAAAGTTTAAACCTATACATAAATAAAGTATAATGAACCCCCAAACACCCATCACCCACTTCAACGACGGTCAACTCATGGCCAATCTTGTTTCATCAATGTCCTCATTCCTCTCCCATCCCATAATTATTTTGAGGCAAATCCAAAACATTAAGTCATTTCATCTGTAGATATTTTCAGTATATATGTTTTAGAAAAAGGCCCTCTTTTAAGTACAATACCATCATCACACCTAAGAAACTAATAATGGTTCTTTACCATTATCAAACATTCAATATTCAAATTTCCCTGATTTCTCAAATATAGTTGTACTTGTAGACAACTTGTAAGATGATCTACAATGACTGATTGGTACTTATGTCCTTGAGTGAGTTTCACCCCTTAAGTGTGAAATAACTCACTTCTTTTTTAAAAATTCATTTATTATTGCTTCTCGGCCTTTTGGCTAAGATCAAGTGTAAAAATTCATTTATTTTAATGGAGGTTAATTACTTTACAATATTGTAGTGGTTTTTGCCATACATTGACATGAATCAGCCATGGGTGTACATGAGTCCCCATCCTGAACCCCCCTCCCACCTCCTTCCCCATCCCATCCCTCAGGGTCATCCCAGTGCACCAGTCCTGAGCACCCTGTCTCATGCATCGAACCTGGACTGGCAATCTGTTTCACATATGATAATATACAAGATTCAATGCTATTCTTTCAAATCATCCCACCCTTGCCTTCTCCCACAGAGTCCAAAAGTCTGTTCTTTACATCTGTGTCTCTTTTGCTGTCTCGCATATAGGGTCATCATTACCATCTTTTGAAATTCCATATATATGTGTTAATATACTGTATTGGTGTTTTTCTTTCTGACTTACTTCGCTCTGTATAATAGCCTCCAGTTTCATCCACCTCATTAGAACTGATTCAAATGCATTCTTTTTAACGGCTGAGTGATATTCCATTGTGTACATGTACCACAGCTTTCTTATCCATTCTTCTGCTGATGGGCATCTATCTAGGTTGCTTCCATGTTCTGGCTATTACAAACAGTGCTGTGATGAGCAGTGGGATACACGTGTCTCTTTCAATTCTGGTTTCTGCGGTGTGTATGCTCAGGAGTGGGATTGCTGGGTCATATGGGAATAACTTACTTCTATTAATAATAAATAGGCTACAACAAAAATGATAAGATGTCACTTTTGAGACTGGGTTGCAAGAAGACTGTGTTTTCTGTCTTCACTGCTCTCGGGCTCTCTCTTTCATTCAGGTCACCAGCTGCCAAAGTTGACTTCAAGGGCATGTTACCTAGGCAGTCACAGAGTATCTTGGGCTTAGAAGGCTCCATGCTTGGCTTAATGCTCTACTCTGATCATCTTAAAATACTGGATGATTTTTGAACTAGGGAATCTGCATTTGCAACTTGCACTGGGCCTCACAAGTCAGTTGTTCCTGCCAGAGGCCATGTTGTGAGGACACTCAAGCAGCCACGTAGACGCCCATATGGTGAAAATACCAAACCTGCCAGCAAACAGGAGTGGGCCTGGAAGCTGAGCCGGCAGCCTCAGAAGAGCCTTGAGAGGAATGACAGTTTGACTGCACCCTTATGCGAGACCTTGAGCCAGAGGTACGGCAGGTTTGGGGTGATCTTTAAAAAAAAAGTTATTTGCTATTACATGGTTGCTATACTTTTTTTTTTTTTTTAACAAACTTTGTGTTTACATCAAATGAAGCCCTCACATTAGTTGATACACCTCTTAAGTCTTTTGTAATTTATGGTTCCCCTTCCACATTTTTCCCCTAAGCAAGTCTCTATTGACTGCAAGTAACAGAAAACCAGTTCAAATCAGCTTGAGCAAAATAGGAAAAAAAATTTTGGCTGAACAGCATGGTTTGCTGGATCTTAGTTCTCTGACCTGAGCTGGACCTGAGGCTCACGGCATTGAAAGCACTGAGTCCTAACCACTGGACCACCAGGGAATTTCCAAAATAGGAAATATATCAAAAGAGGACAAAGGTCAGTTGGACCTCATCAGAGGCTGGAAGCAGAACTAAATAGCCATCAGGATCCAGGCAGCTATTTCCCCATTCTCTTTGTCTACAGGCTTATAGTCTCCTGTTTTGTTCCCAGTTTGGGGGCCTCTATGAACAAAACTTCCATGTGCATTCTTGTACATGACTCTAGGTGCATAAGTGGATAAATTCCCTCGAGATGATACACCCTGAAGCATAACTGCTGGGGCATTTAACAGAATATGTGAAACTGTTTTCCAAAGGGTTGTACAATTTAGATTCCCACCAAAACTATGAAAATTCTCATACAAATTTACATCTGTATTATCACATGATACTATCAGAATTTTTATTTCAGTGCGTATGAGTTAGTTAATTTCCACTTCTACTTCATTTATTACCAATAATGGTCAATCTTATTGTGTAGTTTCTTATAGATTTGTAGGAATATATATATATATATATTCATATATATATTATAGATTTAAGTCCTTTGTTGGATGTTCTATGGTTTGCTTTTCAATCTTCATTGTGTATTTTTTTTTTTTTTTAATTTTGGCTGCACTGGGTCTTCATTGCAGCCCTGAAGCTTACAGGATCTTAGTTCCCCAACCAGGGATCAAACCCACATCCCCTGCATTGGAAGATGGAGTCTTAACCACTGGACTACCAAGGAAGTCCCCATCATGTCTTTGAATAAACAGAAGTTCTTAAGTTTTATTTAATTCAACTTTGCAGTCATTTCCTTTTAGGCTAGTGCTTTTTGTGCCTTGTTTAAGAAACATTTTCTACCTCAAGTCCATAAAGATATTCTCCTCTAATATTCAAAAAAAGTCTTTATAGTTTTGTCTTTCATATTTAGGTCTTTAATCTACCAGGAATAGATTTTTGTGTATGGGTGAGGTAGGGGTCTAAAAAATTTTTTTCATATAAATATTCAATTTATATGAAATATTCTGTTCCACATCATTTTTAAAAAACCTATTTCTATAGTGGCACATCTGATACAAACCATGCAATGTATATATGTGTGACTCTTCTGTTCCACTGGCCTAATTGTCCATTTCTATAATACCACACTTTTAATTACATTTTTTAATAATTAGTAATATTTTGTAATAAATGTAATAACCCCCATTTTATTGTGAAATATATACATAGAAAGTACATTAAAATAGATGTTGAGTTTAATAAATATCTATAAAACAAACACTGATGTTATCACCTACTCAGATCTTTCATCACAACCCCATCCCTCCCCACAGAAGTATTTATTATTTTGACTTTTGTGATAATAAAAGTCTTTGTTTTTCTTCATAGTTTTACCACCACTATACAAACCCCTAAACAATATAGTTCAGTTGGTCCCACTATTGAAGTTTATTAGTGGAATTATAATGCATACAATTTTTATTTCTGCTTTTTTTTCTCATTATTACGTATATAAACATCTTCCATGCTGCCATGAGCTGCTTGAGAGCATTCCTGTTCCTTCTGTGTATTCCAATATATGTATATATGAATGCTTATTTATTCATTCTACTTTTGATGGACATCATCTTAAACATTCTTACTTTATATTCAGTCTTGATAGCGGGAGATGCAAGCCCTCCTATGTCATACTTTAAGAGAACTTGTCTGTTCTTAGAAAATGTTATCTTTCAATTAATTTAGGTCCTTATTAATATTTCTCAGTAAAGTTGTACATTAATAATTTCTCTGTAGAGGTCTTGCACATCATTTCTTAGTTTCATTACAACTTATTTCATATTCACTATGCTTTGGTGAAAGATATTTAAATTTTTTTTCCACATTTCATTTCTTGCAGGTATGAAAGAATATAATTGATTTTTATATACACATCTTGTACCCAGCAACCTTGAAAAATCTTATTCTATCAATTTATCTGTAGATTCTTTTGAATTCTTTACATTAAAAAATCATCTATGAATGATGTTTTATTTCTCTGTAATTGTTATGTAATTTTTTACCCTTTTTTCTTGCTTGAATACACTGCCTCTGAATTCAGTATAATGATGAATAGCCCTATTTACTCTTTTTAAAGCAATTTTTTAAAATTTAATTTTATTTGTGGGTGCACTGGGTCTTCAATGCTGCCCATGGGCTTTCTCTAGTAGGTGTGAGGGGTCCTCACTGTGGTGGCTTCTCCAGTTGTGGAGTACGGGCTCTGGGTGCATGGGCTTCAGAAGTTGTGGCACACAGGCTTAGCTGCCCCGGGGCACATGAGATCTTCCAGGACCAGGGATTGAACCCCTTGTCCCCTGCTTTTCAGGCAGACTCTCAACCACTGGACCGTAGGGAAGCCCACCCTATTTACTCTTTACAACCAACATGTGGTGTGAAGACTGAGTCTTTTGAAATGTAGGATTTCAAGTAACTCACCAATACAGGGAAGGTAAGAGAATTTCTTGGTAACAGCCCAAGAACTAAATTGTCTAAGTCTTAGTTAAGGTTAGGCTGTGGAGAAATAGAGGGAAACCAAGTCTCTAAACTTTCCAAAACCTTAAAAAATTTTTTAATTTTGAACTAAGTTTAGACTTATCGAAAAGCTACAAAGATAATAGCACATTTCCATATAATGGGAAAGGAGTACGTCAAGACTGTATATTGTAATCATGTGAAATGCTGGGATAGATGACTCACAAGTTGGAATCAAGATTGATGGGAAAAATAACAACAACCTCAGATATGCAGGTGACATCACTTTAATGGAAGAAAGTGAAGAGGAATTAAAGAGCCTCTTGATGAAGGTGAAAGACGAGAGTGAAAAAGCTGGCTTAGTACTCAACATTCATAAAATGAAGATCATGGCATTTGGCCCCATCACTTCATGGCAAATAGATGGGGAGAAAGTGGAAACAGTGACATTTTCTTGGGCTCCAAAATCCCTGCGGATGTTGACTGCAGCCATTAAATTAAAAAATGCTTGCTCCTTGGAAGAAAAGCTATGACAAACCTAGAGAGTGTATTAAAAAGCAGAGACATCATTTTGCTGACAAAGGTCCGTCTAGTCACACCTATGATTCTTCCAGTAGTCATGTATGGATATGAGAGTTGGACCATAAAGAAAGCTGAGTGCTGAAGAATTGATGCTTTGGGACTGTGGTGTTGGAGAAGACTCTTGAGAGTCCCTTGGACAGTGAGGAGATCAAACCAGTTAATCCTAAAGGAAATCAATCCTAAATATTCATTGGAAAGACTGATGCTGAAGCTGAAGTTCCAATATTTTGGCCACCTGATACGAAGAGCCAACTCATTGAAAAAGACCCTGATGCTGGGAAAGATTGAGGGCAAGAGAAGAAGAGGGCAACAGAGGATAAGATGGTTGGATGGCATCATCGACTCAGTGGACATGAGTTTGAGAGAACTCTGGGAGATGGTGAATGACTGGTGTGCTGCAGTCCATGGGGTTGCAAAGTCAGACACGACTGAGCAACTGAACAACAACAATATATGCCTTACCTAGCTCCCTCTAATGTGAATACTGTATATAATCATAGTATAATCATTGATATCAGGAAATTAACATTAGAAAATAACTATTAATAAATCCTTTACTTCAATTTTAACAGGTTTCCCCCTAATGTCCTTCTTCTGTTTCATAATTCCATCCAGAGTTCCCTACTTCATTTAGCTGTTTTTTCTTCTTAATGCTAATATCTATTATAGTTGCTCAGTTGTTACTTGTCTTTCTTGATTTTGTCACTTTGGAAGAGTATTAATAGATGAGCTATTTTGCTAAATGCCCCTCAGTTTCGGGTTGGCCTGCCCTGGTAGCTAGGCTGGTAAAGAATCTGCCTGAAATGTGGGAGACCTGGGTTCGATCCCTGGGTTGGGAAGATCCCCTGGAGGAGGCCATGGCAACCCTGTCCAGTATTCTTGCCTGGAGAATCCCCATGAACAGAGGAGCCTGGCGGGCTACAGTCCATGGGGTCCCAAAGAGTCAGACACAACAGAAAGACTAAGCACAGCCCAGCACAGGTCCCTCATGATCACACTAAGGTTAAATGCTTTGGATGTGAATACGACAGAAATGATATTATGTCCTTCTTAGTGCATCATATCAGAGAGCTCATGGTCTCCAAATGTCTTATTCTTGGTGATGACAGCACTGATTCTTGGTAAAGGTAGTTGCTCCCAGGTTGTTTATTGTAAAGTAATAGAGGAGTTAGTAAATATCTTGAGGAAGATATTTGGAACAAGTCCTGGCTTCCCTGGTGGCTCAGATGGTAAAGAAGCTGCCTGCAATGCAGGAGACCTGCGTTTGATCCCTGGGTCTGGAAGATCCCCTGGAGAAGGAAACGGCAACCATTCCAGTATTCTACCTGGAGAATCCCATGGACAGAGAAGCTACAGTCTGTGGGGTTGCAAAGAGTCGGACACAACCAAGCAACTAACCCTTTCACTTTTCAAGTCCTGTCACGTAGTTTGCCAACTTTTACCCACTGACTTTAACCTCTCTTAGTGGATTTTCTCTCCAGCAAGTGTGACTGTAGTTTCACTGATGGTGATTTTCTATTTTCTTTTACATTTATAAATTGGGTTCTACTGTAAGGAAGAGCTAGCATGTTTCAAATAAGGTTTCCACTGTGCAGTATTTTTAAAGATTTTTTAAAATCTTGACTGAATTTGTTCCAATATTGCTTCTGTGTCATGTTTAGATTTTTTGGTGGTGAGGCATGGGGATCTTAGCTCACCACCCAGGGACTGAACTTGCACTCCCTGCATTGGAAGGTGAAGTCTTAACCACTGGATGGCCAGGGAAGCCCCACCGTGCAGTATTTTTGTTTCATTTGAAGAAAATTACTGTTTGGTCCTACTTGTTTAAATGCAAGTAAAACTTTCAAATTGTTTACCCTACAAATTATTTCATTATTCATACTACTTAAAATAACACACAGTCCCTTAGTCAGTCAGCAAGAGTTGCTTGGATTTACTCATTCATACAGTTATGTAATGATTATTCAACAAATACCTTGAGTACCAATTATATGCCAAATAATGTGATGGATGTTAGGTATAGTTATACACCCTAATGTTACTCTTATTTTGGTATGAAGTTATACTGATGAAATTTAGTATATTGGAAATTTAGCAGAGAAATGTCCTCAAACCTTGACCATAAGTGAAGGATCTTTGATAAGTGGGGTTCAGTAGTGGACTCTCAAGTAAAGAGTTCAGATCTCTCATTCCAGAACCATATGAATGCTCTAGAGACGTTCTGATACTTTCCTAGAACTGAATATATTTATACAAATGGACCATTTTGGTTTGTATCTGCCATATGGAAATTAAAAAAAAAAACAAAACCTAGTTACTTAGTTGGCTGCACCGAATCTTAGTTTCGACACTTGGGATCTTTAGTTGTGGCATGTGGAATCTAGTGTTCTGACCAGGGATCAAACCTGGCTTCCTGAATTGGTGGTCTTAGCCACTGGACTACCAGTGAAGTCCCTGCCACATGGAAATTAATGTAATCCATAGTCTCCAAAATTTACAAATAGCTTGTGATGCTTAACAGCATCAAAACAAACAACCCACTTAAAAAATGGGCAGAAGACCTAAATAGACATTTGTCCAAAGAACTACTGAAGTTCATGCACCCCGGAGCTCATGCTCCACAACAAGAGAAGCTTGAGCACTGCAACTAGAGAGCAGCCCCCACTCACAGCTAGAGAAAGCCCACGCACAGTGAGGAAGACCCAGTGCAGCCCCAAGTAGATAAGTAAACAAGTGATTTTTAATAAGTGATTATATCAATAGAAATCTTCTTTAGAAGAACATACTATAACATCCATTATACATAAAAAAAGAAATAGATCCACACAAATATGGCTATTTGATCTCTGACAAAAGTGCAAAAACAATTCAGTTGACAATAGTCTTTAAAGATGTAACAAAAAATAAAGCCTTGATCTAAACTTCACATCTGACATAATGATTAACTCAAAACAGATTGGTTCTAAAAGTAAACCGTAAAATATAAGACTTTGGGAAGAAAACATAGAAGAAAATCTTTGTGACCTAATGTGATTAAGTGAAGAGTTTTTGTATATGACAGGAAAAACTCAATTCATAAACAGAAAAAAATGAACGTCATCAAAATTAAATGCCTTTGCTCTGTCAGATATACTGTCAAGAGAATGAAAAGATAAGCTACAGAGAGAAAGTATTTGAAAATCATATATCTAACAAAGGACTTATTCTCAGAATATAAAAAGAATTCTCAAAAACTAACAATAAGAAAAAAAATCCAGTTAAAAGATGAACAAAAAACTTGAACAGGCACCTTGCCAAAGGGGATTGGAGGACAGCAAATAAGAACATGAAAAGATGTTCAACTTCATTAGTCATTAGAGAAACGCAAATTACAAACAAAATGAAGGACTCCCCTGGGGGTACAGTGGATAAGTATCTACCTGCCACTGCAGGGGACACAGGTTTGATCCCTGGTCTGGGAAGATTCTACATGCTGTGGGCAACTAAGCCCATGCGCTCTTGAAGCCCGCACACCTTAGAGCCTGTGCTTTGCAACAAGAGAAGCCACTGCTATGAGGAGCCCACCCACCGCAACTCGAGAGCAGGCCCCACTCACTGTAACTAGAGAAAGTCCATGCACAGAAACAAAGACCCAGCACAGCCAAAAATAATCAATTAATTAGAAAATCTTTACTCTTTTAAAAAACAAAAATTGGCTGCACTGGGCCTTAGTTGTGGTGTGCAGGCTCAGTAGTGTGGGCTTAGTCACTCCATGGCATATGGGATCCTAGTTCCCTGATCAGGGATCGAACCCATAATCCCTGCATTGCAAGGTAGATTCTTAACTGCTGAACCACCAGGGAAGTCCCTAAAAAACCTTTAAATAAAAAAAGGTGCAAGGGATCTCTGTAATCTTTTTTTTTTTTTTTTTTTTACAAATTAATGTGAATCTATAGTTACCTCAAAATAGAAAGCTTAATTTAAAGATACTGACAATATCAAGTGCTAACAAGGGTGTGGAGGAACTAGAATTCTCATATATTGCTGGTGGGAATATAAAATGGTAGGTTCAGCCACTCTGCATAAACAGTTTGGCAGTTTCTTGTAAAGTTAAACATACACTTCCCATATAACCAATAATATCACTCCTGAGGTATTTACCTTGGAGAAATGACAATTATGTTCACACAAAAACCTGTACATGAGTGTTCACAGCAACTCTGTGATGGACCCAAACTGGAAACAAAATGTCCATCAATAAATGAATGGATAAACAAACTGTGATATAGTCATGTCATGGAATACTATTCTGCAACAAAAAGGAATAAACTATTGATGCATATAGCAGTTTGCATTGATTTCATAATGCTGAATTAAAGAGGCCATCCTTCAGAAGTTACATAGTATATGAGTCCATGTATATGACATTCTGAAAAAGACAGAGCTATGGTGATGGAGAAGAGATCAGTGGTTGCCAGGGGTCAGAGGTTAGCAGACAACGTGACTAAGAAGTGATGGCAGAAGAGAGTTTGGGGGCTGATGGAACTGCTATGTAGCCTGGTTGTGGCAGTGGTTATACAAATTTATACCTGTGTTTTAATTCACAGAACTGTAAGAAACAAGTAAATTTTACTGTCAGATAATTATTTTAAAGGGATCCCTTCCCCCCACTAACAGCCCTTTTGCCAGAGTTGGATTTCAGCTACCATTGGCCCCTTTCCCTTCATTTGTGCTTTACACAACCTGTATGATCACAAATTTCAATCTTGCTTGGTTTGCCCCAAGAAAAGAGAAATAGAAGTGTTTAAAGACTATGTAGGCAATTGTGAACTATTCTGAATAAAGGAGGGGCTTCCCTGGTGGGTCAGCAGTAAAGAATCGGCCTGTAATACAGGAGCCACAGGAGACGTGGGTTCGATCCCTGGATTGGGAAGATGCTCTGTGGGAAGGCAAGGCAACCCACTTCAGTATTCTTGTCTAGAGAATCCCATGGACAGAGGAGCCTGATGGGCACAGTCCATAGGGTTCCAAAGAGCTGGACATGACAGAAGCAACTTAGCATGCACTGAGTAAAGCGTTAACACAAAATCCTTTCTCTGATAAAGCTGATCTTGGGTTAGCTTTCTAGCTGTTTCTTTGGAAACCTGATAATGGTGGAATGTCAACTGTGTCACCAAGCAATACTAGTTACGGTAAAAAGAACCTGATTAGTATATTCTAGCTGGACCAAGGGTGAATGAAAGACTAATATCTGGTGGGAAGCCCTAACTTTGAGCTTCTCAGAGCACAGTGATACTTGCAACTGGACATGTCACTATGGGACCCCTGGAGGCATCAGCTATGGGAATTACTAGAGATGTTGGTTCCTACTTGGGAAACAGGACTTTTAAAGCCCAGATAGTTCCCCCACCTGTCTAAATGATCTTGTCTTACATTTGAACTGCCACTTGTAAGACCAAAGAGTGGCCCCTAGACTGCTGTGTGTGACTTGCTAAAGAGAAGTTAGCATGCCGAGTTTCTTATTCTTCACCTTTCTAAGTAAAATCAACGCCAAGTGAGATCCATTGGAGTCCTGTGAGTATGAAATGACTAGTTAAGGAAAAAATGACTGTGAGCAGGCATTACAAGAATTCAGAGTTCTAAACTAAACTGAGACTTTTGGAACCACCCTTGACGAGTTAGAAATTTGGCAGGTAAGGAAACAAATGGTAATGATGTGAATGGAAATCACATTTTTTTTTTCCTATTTATCTAGCACAAGTAACTTGTTTACTCTGGACAAGGGATATATTATCTGTGTGAAAAGCCCTTGTATCTTTCTTACCTTGGGGAATTTGCACAAGGCCGACACTTATTCCAGCAAGTAAGTCTCCAAGAAGCCAATCTTTGAATCGGTAGAAACACATCCACTCTAGGAAGGGAAACATTGTAAGCAGGCATCTTCGGAACTTGTGCCATGAGCATCTGCGAGAAAGAACAGACTTAAGTTCTCCGAAGGAAAAGTCCACAGGGCCAAGAAAAGCCACACCAAGTGCTTTATTCTTCCCATAAAACAGAGTTTTTTGTCAATACCACTGACATTTGGACATATTGGACTGGCTAAGTCTTTGTTGTGAGGCTGTCCTATGCACTGTAGGATGTCTAGCAGCATCTCTGGTCTGTATCTGTTAGATGCCAGCAGCATCCCCTCTCCTAGTCTTAATAACCAAAAATATCTCCAGGCATTGCCAAATATTCCCTGGGGGATAGTATCACCTCCAATCGAGGGTCAGTGCCATACATGATAAGAACTAAGCCTTATAAGGACTTCCCTGGTGGCACAGTGGTCAAGAATCTGCCTGCCAGTGCAGGAAACATGGGTTCGATTTCTGGGTCAGGAAGATCCCCTGGAGAAGGAAATGGCAACCCATTCCAGTATCGTTCCCTGGGAAATCCCATGGACAGAGGAACCTGGTGGGCTACAGTCCATTGCGTCACAAAAAAGTCAGACATGATTTAGCAACTAAACAACAACAAAAGCCTTGTAAGTCCAGTATACAAATCAGGTGTGCAGTTTTTTAGAATGTTTGAAGAAAATTCAAGCTACCAAAATTTTCCAGTAGAAAAATTGACTTTTATGACTTTCTCTTGGTAAGGACAGTTTTCTGAGATGTGATATTAGTGGATGGCAGGGAATTAACACATTCATATCATTCCTGTATACTAAAATTTTTACCAAGCATTAACTCTACATGGCTTTGACCTGTAATAAAGAATCTGCCAGTGATACAGGTACAAAAGACTCAGGTTTGATACCTGGGTTGGAAAGATCCCCTGGAGAAGGGAATGGCAACCCACTCCAGTACTCTTACCTGGAGAATTCCATGGACAGAGGAGCTTGGCAGGCTACAGTCCATGAGGTCGCAAAGAGTCAGACATGACTGAGCAACTACCACTTTCACGTTCATGTAGAAATTTATGGAAAATATATAATATGGAATCTTGTGGTTATGGCATTAGCCATGTAAAGAAAAGGCAATACAATAAGGCCTTATTATCTTTTAGCTCAGTGGATAACAACTGGAGGGCATTTTGTTTCCCAAGGGACACCTGGTAATGTCTAGAGACATTTTTTATTATCACGACTGGCATCTAGTGGATAGAAGCCAGGGATACCATCAAACATCCCACAGTGTACAGGAAAGCCCTCCATAAGAAATGATTTTATGGTAGAAAATGTCAACAATCCTGAGATTAAGAAAACCTACTTTAACCTTTAGATCATCTAATATAGCAGAATCACTGTAAATCAATCAATCAGTTAATCTATCAACCCATCAGTAAAATCAATACAGTTTTAAATTGCTTTTTGCTTTTTATATCTCAGGATGGGCTAAAAACAAAGAGTATGGAGATTTTTCATGTATGAGCTATAGCTGAATAACTGGGATTTGACCATAGCAACAAATGTAACTTTGGTGTATGCAAGGCTAAAATGTGTGCTCAGAAAAGAAGAAATTTCAACATGCTTGTCTCTCACAACGATGAGCATTACTGTCCCATAAGGAAGTTAAGGTCAAATAAGTGTAAGTGTCTTTACCAAGGTCACAGTAATACATGTGGGCAGAGCTGGGGCTAGAAACCAGATCTCCTGATTTTTATATCAGTGTTCTATCCACCCTGTTACCACTACAGTTCCTATTGACAGTGGTCAAATTCTGCTCAGGAGCCAGAAGCAAGACCATAGGTTTTCAGAGAAAGTGCATTAGTAGGTGCTCAGTCGTGTCCAATTCTTTGTGACCCCATAGACTGTAGCCCGCCAGACTCCTCTGTCTATGGGGTTCTCCAGGCAAGAATACTGGAGTGGGTTGCTATTTCCTACAACAAGGATCTTCCTGATCCAGGGATCAAACTTGTGTCTCTTGCACCTTCTGCGTTGGCAGGCAGATTCTTTACCACCGCGCCACCTGGAAAAAGCCCTTGGAAAGAATCCCGTGTTGTGACTCTTTTTTTTTTTTTTTTTCCGTGTTGTGATTCTTATGAGAACCCCTGGGTGATAGGCAGGTGTAGAGAGTGTGCTCTCTCCAATTATGGCCATCTCTGTGGGTGGCGGGGGGAGCAGACCACGGCATTGGGACAATTTGTTTCGTATCTCGTCCAGTGTTCCTTCCTTTCCATGTGCCACTTGACTGAAGACCTGTCACCCTAGGGAGAGTCATCAAAACTCTTTAGCATGCCAGAAAAATAAAATGGACTGGGAATAATGAGGACCTAAGATGGATGGGAATCAAGGAAGGAGCTGGAGGAATAGAAATTGAAGTTGGTGAAGGAACAGTATAAGCACTTCAACATGAATCTAGGTCTTAGTTAAGGCATCTTAAAAGTGAGGGATGTGAGAATTGATGTGAAAGCACAAGGGAGCACTCTAAAAGAAAAAGAGTATTGCAGTTGCTAACCAAAAGGGAAAAAATGAAGGGAGAGATGAAGTTTCCTGAAGAAAGGAAGAGATGAAGTTAAAGATTATAATTTTTTTTTTTTTTTTTTTTTTTTTTTACTATTTGCTAGCTGCTTTACAAATACTCTCTAATCCTCACAATCACCTTGTAAGGTAGGTGCTATTAGCATCCCCATTTTATAGATGAGAATACTGAGGCTCAGCTAGGTTGGATAGCCTACTTAAGGTCACACAGTTGGGAAGCAGCAGGACTGCAATTCAAAACCAGGTAATCTGGCTTCAGACTCTTGCTCTTAGCCACAGCGCTGGGCTACCTGTCAGGTTAAAATGGGACATAACTGTGTGCTTTAGAAGTAAGGAATGAGAACTGTCATAAAAGCCCATGGGAGGCAGTGCAGGTCAGATTTAAATGTCTAAGGATAGGGCAGCTGGAGGGGAATAGGCTGAAACTTCTTTGGTAGTGCCTGTTTATGACGAGGGATAAATTAGGAAAAGGCTATGCTTTCACAGAGCAAAGCCAATGCGGCCCCCAAGTGCTCTCTTTGTCATATGACCTCTGATCCATCCTGGAGCAGGAGAAATGAGAGTTGTGATAGAGGACAGGGAAGGGACATCCAAGATCACAACCTGCAAAAGGCAGGATATGGGCAAAGCAGGAGGCTCATGGAGAGGAAGGTCTGCAACAGGGCTGCGTGGAGGCCTTCCTCTCTTGTCACTCGACACATGCCAACTCTGGGTGAGGAAATCAAGGGATGACAGGGGCTAATAAATGTGCAGTGTGAGTGAGGACAGTTTGAGTAGTTAGGGTTAATATGATGATACAGGTCACAAGGGGTTTTCAACCTGATGTCTGTAGATGACCAAGGGATCTCTAGAGGAAATTCATGGGGGTATGTGACTTTAGGAAAAATGATATCTTTATTTTCACTAACCTCCTAACGGAAATGTAGTATTTCCTTCAGTTATGAATGTTGACAACAAACCATAGTCGTTATCAGCAGAGTTTTGACTTTGTCACCAACAGAATCACAAATATTTTCACATTACAGTAAAACTGCTGCAGATATCTTAAGATATAATTTATACTCATCATTACTTAGAAATTACAGTTGTTATTAGACCCACAATTATTAAATACCATGATTTTTGTATTTTTTTATATGTTGATAACTATACTTCAACATAACTGGTTTCCTTCATAATGCTATGTATTTTATGCATTTTTAAATATTCTGGCCAAGAGCATTTAATGGGGAAAAGAATGGACTCATCAACATATAGTGCTGGGAAAATGAGACAGCCACTTGGAGAAAAATGAAGTCAGACTCTTACTTTATATCGTACACAAAGTTTACTCAGAATGCATCAAAGATCTAAATTTAAGAACAAAAACTATTAAACTCTTAGAAGAAAACATAGGGGAAAATCTTCATTACCTTGGATTTCACAATAGTTTCTTACATAAGACACCAAAGTCACAAGCAAGAAAAGAAAAAAAAATAGATAAATCTAATTTCATTAAAAATTAAAACTGTTGCACACCAAAAGACACTATCAACAGGCAACCCACAGAACGGGAGGAAATATTTGCAAATCACATATCTGATAAGGGTTTAATATCCAGAATAAATAAAGAACTCTTACAATTCAACAACAAAAAGAAAAAAAAATCCAGTTTTTAAAAGGGCAAAGGAGTAGACATTTCTCCAAAAAAACATATACAAGAGACCAATAAGCACATGAAAAGAGGCTCATCATATTTAGTTATTCAGTTCAGTTCAGTTCAATCGCTCAGTCATGTC
Organism: Odocoileus virginianus; assembly: GCF_023699985.2. Lineage (NCBI taxonomy): Eukaryota > Metazoa > Chordata > Mammalia > Artiodactyla > Cervidae > Odocoileus > Odocoileus virginianus. The sequence goes on along the minus strand of NC_069700.1, from coordinate 33,520,865 downwards.
TGACTCTTTGCGACCCCATGAATCAGCACACCAGGCCTCCCTGTCCATCAGCAACTCCCGGAGTTAACCCAAACTCATGTCCATTGAGTCAGTGATGCCATCCAGCCATCTCATCCTCTGTCATCCCCTTCTCCTCCTGCCCCCAACCCCTCCCAGCATCAGGGTCTTTTCCAATGAGTCAACTCTTCACATGAGGTGGCCAAAGTACTGGAGTTTCAGCTTCAACATCAGTCCTTCTAATGAACACCCAGGACTGATTTCCTTTAGGATGGACTGGTTGGATCTCCTTGCAGTCCAAGGGACTCTCAAGAGTTTTCTCCAACACCACAGTTCAAAAGCATCAATTCTTCGGCACTCAGCTTTCCTCACAGTCCGACTCTCACATCCATACATGACCAATGGAAAAACCATAGACTTGACTAGATGGACCTTTGGTGGCAAAGTAATGTCTCTGCTTTTTAATATGCTATATAGGTTGGTCATAACTTTCCTTCCAAGGAGTAAGCGTCTTTTAACTTCATGGCTGCAATCACCATCTGCAGTGATTTTGGAGTCCCCCAAAATAAAAGTCTGACACTGTTTCCACTGTTTCCCCATCTATTTCCCATGAGGTGATGGGACCAGATGCCATGATCTTAGTTTTCTGAATGTTGAGCTTTAAGCCAACTTTTTCACTCTCCTCTTTTCACTTTCATCAAGAGGCTTTTTTGTCCCTCTTCACTTTCTGCCATAAGGGTGGTATCATCTGTAATAATTAGGGAAATGCAAAAAAAAAAAAACACCACCCTACAATGTGATACCATTTTACACCTACTAGTATGGCTATAACAATAATTTTTTAGAAAAGGAAAATAACAATTATTGGAGAGGATTTGAAGAAACTGGAATACTTGCTAATGTGAACGGACAATGATGCAGCAACTGTGAAAAAAATTTTCTCAAAAAATTAAACGTAAAATTACCATTTGATCCAACAATTCCCCTCTTAGGTGTATACCTAAAAAAATTACAAGCAGGGACCCAAACAGATACTCCTATGCCAATACTCATGGTGGGATTATTCACGACCGCCAAAAAGTGGAAATAATCCAAGTGTCCATTAATAGATGAATGGATAAACAAAACAAGGCCTATACTTACAATGGAATATCATCAGCCATAAAATGAAATACTGATCCATGCTACAACATTATGCTAGATGAAATAAACAGAACATGAAAGATAAACACTTTATGACTCCACTTAAATAAATATCTATAATAGGCAATTCAGAGAGACAGAAAGTAGAAGAGAGGTTACCAGAGACTGGAGGAGGAGGAAATGGGGAGTTATTGCCTAATGGGTACAAAATGTCTGTTTGCAGTGATGAAAAGGTTTTGGAAATAGACAGCGGTAATGGTTGCACAACATCATGAATGTCATTAATACTGCTGATTGGTACACTTTAAAATGGTTAAAATGACCAATTTTATGTTATATATACTTTACCACAATAAAAAAAGTTAAAAAAATTATTCTGAAAAGAGGTTCATTAGGTCTGATAGATAGCTAAAAGGTTCAAACACAAAAACAGGTTACAAGCCCCTGAACTATGGAACTTACAGAGTTGTTCTGGTATCATTAATTAGTCCACCATGGTTGCTTTTTGTTATTATTGTTAGGAGACTGGCAATGGTGGCTAATCAAACAATGTATTTATTAAATATCATCCCTGGAAGCTGTGGGGGACAACTAAGGTCTTTATGCCAAGTTTACAATCAAGAAGGTGATACAAGAGACTTCCCTGGTGGTCCAGTGGTTAAGAATCCGCCTGCCAATCCTGGGACATGGGTTCGATCCCTGGTGGGGGAAGATTCCACATGACTCAGAGCAGCTGAATCCATGAACCCCAACTACTGAGCCCAAGAACCGTAGAGCCGGTGCTCCACACCAAGAGAAGCCACCGCAACGAGAAGCCCACATGCCACAACGAGAGAGTAGTCCCCACTGGCCGCAGCTAGAGAAAGCCCTTGTGCCCCAACAAATACCCGGCACAGCCATAAATAAAAAAATAAATAAAAATTTAAAAAGAAGGCGATAAGAGGACAAACCACACACACACACACACACACACACACACACACACACACACAAACCACAAAAAACAACTGAAGAGAAATTATGCAATAAGCTAGGGGTTCTGATGACAGGAATCCAGAAGAGGAAAACGGAAGTAGGCACCAAAGGCAGCAAGTAGAGTTTTGGGGCTGCCAGCTTGGCTGCAGCTGAATGCACATACACACCTGCATTGCACTTGGTGACCGACAGTGCTGATGTCGATGTCCACGTTCGCAGAGGAAGTGGTCTTCTTTCTGTGTTCCTGTTGAAAGTTTTCCTCATTGTACACGTCTCGCTTCACATCATATGTGAAAGAACTCTGCCTGTACCTTGAGGCAAAACTCTGGAAGCTCCTGTCTGGTTGCATTGTTCCTGGAAGAGTGGAAAGAAATTGAACAAATGACTTTTTAAAAAAAATCTAGATCCTTGACACATATTTATGGAGATAAAATTTCCATGTAATGGTAACATATCTACAAAATGTGGGAAAGAATCTATGGGCAATGCAGGAGACACAGGAGACGCAAGTTCCATCCCTGACTTGGGAAGATGCCCTGGAGGAGGAAATGGCAACCCATTCCAGTATTCTTGCCTGGAAAATCTCATGGACAGAGGAGCCTGGTGGGCTACAGTCCACGGGGTCACAAAGAGCCGGACACAATTGAGGGACTAAGCATACCTACATAAAGCATCACAGTTTTAGAAAACTTTCTCATTTAGTGTATAATTTTATACCTAAAACAACCCTATTAAAAAAGCCAGGTGTACAATGTATGGCAAAAATCACTACAATATTGTAAAGTAATTAGCCTCCAATTAAAATAAATAAAATTTTTAAAAAGCCAGGTGTATTTTCTCATTTTCCAAATGGAGAAACCAAAGTTTGAAAGTTTAAACAGCTTTGGTTGTTGAATATTTAGAGGCAGAACTAGAACCCAAATGTCCGGCTAGAAAGCCTAGTTTTCTTCATAATGTTGTTCTGTTGCAGGGAAAAGATTAAGAGGCAAAAGTATAACCACTAATTTTCACTGAAACTACTAAAGGTTAAGGGATCAACATGGGGTTTTCTAACTCCTTTTTTTATCTAAAATAGCATCCATCATTATCCCTTTATCTTTTTTTCTTCACAAAACTTAATAGTGCCTGACTCAGTATTTGTCTGTTCATTGTTTGATTCCCACACTAAAACATAATTCCAAGAGGCAGGACTTTATTCCAGGGTCCCAAATACTGTGTGACATTTAGTAGGCCCTCAACAAATTTTTTTGAATGATGGTCGAGTATCTAGTTAGTGGTGTTATAATCCAGCAGAAAAAGCATGGCACAGGATATCAGGATTCTGGAGTTCTAGCTCTGGTTTTGTTTTTTTTTTTAACAACTAGCTCTATGACTGGGGGCAAGTTTCTTAGAAACTGAGTTTCAGTTTTCCGGTCCATAAAATGACATGGTTTGACCATATGATCTCTAAGGGTCATGAAAAGTGAAAGACAGTGAATTCACTCAGTTGTGTCCAACTCTCTGCGACCCCATGGGCTGTAGCCCACCAGGCTCCTCTGTCCACGGGATTTTCCAGGCAAGAGCACTGGAGTGGGTTGCCATTTCCTTCTCCAGGAGATCTTCCTGACCCAGGGATCAAACCCAGGTTTCCCTCATTGCAGGCAGATGCTTTACCATCTGAGACACCAGGGAAGCCCCCCTAAGGGCTTTAAAGTTAAATCAAACTTCAAAAATATGTACTATCATCTTGCTCTTTTAAAAAGAATGAGAAGAAAGAGTTAATGAGGATGGATATAGTTCCATCTCTTGGAGAAAGTGTAACTGTTCTTGATTGTCCGTGTTTTTTAATAATAAAAAGGGCACACAGCTAATATTCTCCCACATAAATGTAAAAAAGTAGATCTATATTAATCATCAACATCACATACAACATTCATAGAGCACTTAATATACACCAAGCATTGCACTAGATTTTTTCATGAGTTATTTCTTTTAATTCCCACAACAATCCTAATACTACTTTTGAAAGTGAAAGTGAAAGTCTCTCAGTCGTGTCTGACTCTTTGCGACCCCATGGACTATAAAGTCCCTGGAATTCTCCAGGCCAGAATACTGGAGTGGGTAACCGTTTCCTTCTCCAGGGGCTCTTCCCAACCGAGGGATTGAACTCAGGTGTCCCGCATTGCAGGTGGATTATTTACCAGTTAGCCACAAGGGAAGCCCAAGAATACAGGTGATTAAACTGAGGTTTTGGAAATGTTAGGTAACTCAGCCATAGTTTTATATAATGTATTTTTACTCTCAAAACATAGGGGAGAAGGAATGTACTGTATAACACTATGAACCAATGATCACAAATCCAATAAAGGAGTGAGAGTATAGTTAGGGAACACAGAAGAGGATGGAAGAGCTGCTTTACAATGTATTACTTAAGAGAATTAGTATTTGTGTCTTCCAGAAAAAAATAGAACTATACATTAAAACATAGGTAACTTTTTTCCCTTTCTTTACCCCACCCATAGGAATACTGATCCATCCTTCCTTACTTTTCCTATGTAATCTTACAATAAACATCCATGACTAGAATCTATCTGTTCCTGGCAACTAAAAGAGCCTAATTAACCTGCTTATTATATTGAGATTATAAAAATTGCCATCCTGGGACTTCCCTAGTGGTCCAGTGATAAAGAATCCTCCTGCCAGCACTATTTACAATAGCTAGGACATGGAAGCAACCTAGATGCCCATCGATGGATAAGTGGATAAAGAAGTTGTGGTACATATACACAATGGAATATTACTCAGCTATAAAAAGGAACACATTCAAGTCAGTTCTAATGAGGTGGATGAACCTGGAGTCTATTATACAGAGTGAAGTAAGTCAGAAAGAGAAAGACAAATACTATATATATTAATGCAAATACATGGAATCTAGAAAGATGGTGCCATGATACTATTTGCAGGGCAGCAATGGAGACACAGACATAAAGAACAAACTTCTGGACACAGTCGGGGAAGGAGAGGGTGGGATAATTTGAGAGAGTAGCACTGAAATGTGTACGTTACCATATGTAAAACAGATAGCCAGCGGGAATGTGCTGTGTGACAGAGGGAACCCAAAGCTGGTGCTCTGTGACAACCTAGAGGGGTGGGATGGGGAGGGAGGTTCAAGAGGGAGGGAACGTATGTCTACCTGTGGCTGATTCATGTTGATGTGTGGCAGAGACCATCACGATATGGTGGAGTAATTATCCTCCAATTAAAAATAAAATAAAATTAAGAAAGAATCCACCTGCCAATGCAGGGGACATGGGTTCCACCCCTGGTCCGGGCAGATTCCACATGCCGTGGGGCAGCTGGGCCCGTGCACCACAACTATTGAGCCTGCATGCCCTAGACCCTGTGCTCTGCAAAAAGAGAAGCGACCACAATGAGAAGCCCGTGCACCACAACTAGAGAGCAGCCCCTGCTCGCCTCAACATGGGTGGCAACGAAGACTCAGTGCAGCCAATAAATAAATAAAAATAAAATGTATAAACAATTGCCATCCTGGGTTAGATGGAGAGTCTAGAATCCGGCACTTTGTTTCTGAAATGCCACGAAGCAGGCAACGTATGGACAAGCATAATGGAAACAGTGGGCCCGGCGAAGGCGGCTGCAGCTACTCAGCTCTAGCAATCATTGTCATGGGGGATATGGGGCTCAGGATGGCCAGATCTGATCTTTCCCCAGGGAAGCCATAATTCCAGATTTTTATGTGAAATCTTCTGACTTTGAAATGTTGTCAATCACCGTACATAGTTTTAAAAACACAGTATGCATCTAACAAAACATCTCTGCAGGCCAGATTCGGTCTGACCCAGCAGCATGTGACCTCTGATCCAGAGACTTGTTGTTAAAAAAAACAAAATACTCTCATCTCCTCCCATCACAAATTATAACTTATCCCTCAAGAATTTCTCTCTCTCTCAAAGCTAAAGCATTTATGTTTTCTGTTGTCACACCCTTGGGAGGTATTATATCTCATCAATTGACTTATGGAAAAAAGCATTTCTCCTTATTGTCTTCAACCTACATCATTTGTATTTCAAAATGTAGCCATGTTCTACTAGACTAGGATTTGGTAAGTTTGCCTGCTATAATTTTCACAATCTTATAAATTTCTACCATATGCAATCTTGGCCTTCATTTATTTCTGACTGGAGAATGCTTTTCCACCTGTGGTCAATTAATTTATGGTTATTGCTATTTAGTCGCCAAGTCAAGTCTGACTCTTTTGTGACCCTATGAACTATAGCCCACTGGAATTTTTTATAGTCCATGGAATTTTTCCAGGCAAGAATACTGGAGTGGGTTGCCATTTCCTTCTCCAGGGGATCTTCCCAATCCAGGGATCAAACCTGTGTCTCTGCACTGGCAGGTGAATTCTTTACCACTGAGCCACCAGGGAAGCCCTGGTCAATTAATTAAGTGTTCCACAAACATTTGCTGAATGCTAGGTGCCCAAAGGATACAAAAGGACAAAGACTCTACAATTTAGTAGAATAAGAATACCAAAATATGGTGCTATCAGAGTTTAGAGGTGCGAAAGGCAGAAATTAACATTTATTGCTGGCCTGCCATAGCCAGTTTCTTCACACACAACGTCTCAAAAGATAGGTATTATTTTCCTGATAATAATTATCCTCATTTTACTGGTGACTTTAGTGAGCTCCTCAGTCATACAACCATTAAACAGCAGAGCCAGAATCTGAACCTGGTCTTTCTGGTTCTAAAATGGATGCCACATCTAATGCCACCATGATGTCCTATAGAATGAGATTAATAACCCAGCTAGGTGAAGGCCTCTCTGGGGATATATGGCTAAACTGCTCTGGCTAAACTGGAGGCAGGTAGGAGAATAAGGTATTTCAGGAAGAGAACAGGATAAAATTACAGACATAATTTAAGGCAACTCATTCAATAAGTCTAAGTAAAGTCAGTGTCAAACCCAAAAGGTTGAGGCCTATTTCTGGAGAATCTGGAATACTGGGTTGAACCTGGACTTTTCGGCAAGCTAAAACATTCAAGAAGCAGTAGTAACATGCACAGACATGCTTTGGGAAGAATCATGTCAGTGGTAGAGTCTAGAGCTGTGCGGACCAGTACAGTAGTCACTGCTACCTGTGAAAACTTAAATTTAACTTAATTAAAATAAAATGAGGGAATTCCTTGGCAGTCCAGTGGTTAGGACTCAGCTGTTTCACTGCTGTAGCCCTGGATTCAATTCCTGGTCAGGAAAACGCGTGGCAATGCCTCACGCTCTGTGGCATGGCCAATACATAAAATGAAAACTTCAGTTCTTTAGTCACAATAGCTACATTTCAAGGGCTCAATAGCCATGTGTGGTAGGGACTAGCAACTAAACACTTCTATCCTCATAGAAAGTTCTACTGGATAGCACTGGAGACAGGAGAGACTGAGGCAAAAAGACCAGTCAGAGCCCTTTATTATTATGATAGTCTGACCGAGAGGCAGTCAAGTCACAACTCAGGGACCACAGTCTGAGCGGCTAGTAGAGGCGGGTGGAAAGCTGTCTTCAAAGGGCTTATCATGTAACTGGCTAACGGCAGCAAGGGAAAACATTTTTTAGTTATTGTTTTGTTTCCAGTAGTCATCTCCGGAATTTCCTCAGTTCCATTAGTCTTTCTTGACTTCACAGAAAACCTACTGGCTTGTTTTCTGCACTAACATGACCCTTCCCTTTAAGGTATGATGGTCAGAAGCTATTACTGACAAGTGGCAGACGCACTTTAATGTGGAGAAGATGATGCATTTCAGAAGAAGGTCATCCAAACCACACTGATGGGATAACAACGTTTCAGCTGAGACACAACACAAGAGGGACTGTCTCTTACTGATTCCTAAAATTCCCTGATGCTTCCTACCATCAGACAAAACATTCAGGTGGGTGGGCCATGATCTGAACAACTTAAGGTTTCATTTTCATATTCTACAAATGTGACATAATTTGGGGCATCTCAATTCACTACTAATTAATAGAAATTAATCTCTATAGGCCATACTTGGTCTTACAAACAACAGCATCATCTGGGAACTTGTTGGAAATGCTAATTCTCAGACCCCACCCAACAAGACACAATTAATCAGAAACTCTGAGGATGGACCAGCAGTCTGTTTTAAGAAGCCTTCCAGATGATTCTGGTACACAGTGAAGTATGAAGACCACTGTAAATGTAGCTAATTACCTTTATTCAGTCAGACAATCAGGATTAAATTTGGGGCACTGTTAATATAGGCACTTTTGACCTAGCTCCTTCATCCCCATACTATCCCTATCCATCCAGCCATCCACTGATTCTTTTACATAAGGTGCTAAAAGTATTTTAAAAGCCAAGAGTATAATATTTAAATACAACCCAATTCAACCCAATTTTCTATTACTCCAATTGATGTGAAATCCTGAAACTTAGTTTCAAGATTATCCTTTCATATGGTCAACTTTCACATGTTCTCTATAATCGTGGGAAAGTAAAATTCATTTTCAGAATTTCAAAATAAATATTTGTAATTTCATCAGAAACAACAGGCCTTTGCCCATTCTAACTATGCTTTTATGGTGGAATGTATGTGGAAAAAGAAAGGCACAAGCAAAGGGCATTGCTTTCAGTACCTTTCGGTCACTTGGTCTAGTGGCTGGGGATCAGAGGACGACCCTCAAGGAGCTGACCTCAAGGAGAGGACGACCCTCAAGGAGATGACCATCCAACACACTGCCTTTAATGCGACCTGGTGAGAGTATTACCAGTGGGCTGGTTGGAGAGACACTCGTTGGGGTTGGGATGTTGGAGAAGGAGTTGCTGCGATCTATCAACAGAACTTGAAAGGAAGAGAAAGGGGCTAAGAGAGGTGGGAGTGGGGGCTCAGTTAGAAGGAACAACAAGAACAGCAGTGAGGTCTAAAAAGCAGAAGGGGCGCAACTGGGCAGGAGGAGGAGGAGGATGGCGGCGGGGTGCGTTGATCAGGGGGAGATTCAGGCAGCAGACCAGTTCTGGGGCTTATGACTTCAGCTTCAGACCAACAAGTGTGGAAGGAGTCAGCCTGCCAAACGCACGCGCCGTCTTTCCTCATGGACTTTCAAAAGCAGGGACCGCACGGAGAGAGAAGCTCCCAGGGAGGACCGTCATTCATTCATTCCGCAAACACTGACTGAGTGCCCTCGACGAGCCTGACCCTGCGGTGACAGTGGCCCAGGGACTTCCGAGTGTAACGCGGGGGCTGGGCGGAGTGGTCCCCGCACCTAACGCCGGAGCCCGGGCCCCGCCGCCGCCACCACCGGCAGCCCCGGCCCCGGGCCCCGGGCGGCTCCCCGGGTCCCTCGGCTCACCTGGTTCCCGGGCTGCGGCGGGAGGGCGGGCGCTGGAGCCGGAGGCAGCTTTGGCCGGGCGGGCGGCGCTGTGGACGCGGACGCCGGCGGTTCCCGAGCCGTTGCGGCCGAACCCGCGGGCCTCCTTGATGCCAGGCCTCGCGCGCCGCACTTGGCGTAAGTGATTCACTCTAAGTCTCCCGACGACTCTTGGGGACAGAAGACGCAGGAGGAAACTGGAGGCTAAGACTGTCGCCGAGATCTCCAACCCCGACTGGAGGACGCTCTCCTGCCCAGCTCCTTCCCCAGGACCCCTTAACCTCCTTCGGAAGCTCAGTCCCTGTGACTATCTCTCCCTGCGCCTTGCATTCCCTCTTTGCCCAGTTGCAGTTTTCCACTTGCTTGATTACTGCAGTAATGTCTAATATATTATTCACTTTACCTATGGCTTTTAAAATATATACTTATGTCTTTATTTAGCCGCATCAGGATTTAGTTGCAGCACGTGGACCTTCCATCTTCCTAGCTGCAAGTGGGATCTAGTTCCCCCACCAGGGATCAACCCAGTCGCTCTACTTCAGGAGCATGGAGTCTGAGCCACTGGACCAACAGGAAGTCCCTACCTATACCTTTTTGTAATCTGTCTCATCCCCAGAAGGGCAGGAGTTTTTATGTCTTTCTTTAATTGCTGTATCATTGGTGCCAAAGCAACGTGGTAGATCTAGTAAGTGCTCGATAAATTTGTGTTGAAGAATTGAATGATTGCACCACTATTCACTGTAGGCTCTGTGTAGGCAGCCGCTATCTGCCTTTTAACCAATTTTCCATTAGAAGTGCCTGGTACCTAGTAGGCATTCAATATATATTTGCTGAGTGAGTGAGTGTATTGCTCATCTTTACTCTTTTGGTCACTCTCATGTCATCATCCCAATTTGTTGGATAAATACATGAATTTCTTAGAATTCCAGCTTCCAAGTTTTCTCCCTTTTATCCATGCACTCACCTTGATCCCCCACTCTTACCTCTCATATCTTTACAGCTGCATTTTTGCTCTTGCTTCCTCCTTCTACCTCCAATACTTCTTAGAAAGCTCACTATCTGCAGTTTGGCTTGGAACATTTTTAAGCAACATGTGTTCTAAGGCAAGAGAATCTAGGCTGTCACATTGAATCCAAAGAAAGCTTTCCGCAAATCACCCATGACCCTTGTTTTGGGTTTTATTTTTCCTTGAGAACTGATGATCCTGCACTGCCTCCTAAGTTGAGATCATGTTCTTGTTCATAATTTGCTCAACAAATATTTATGGAGTAACTTCTATGTTCGAGGCCCTGAGCTAGATGCTGGGGCAAGATAGGCAAAATTTGAGCACTTCAAGGGATGCATAACACAAAAGAGAATAGTCATGGATAGTGATGGGAAATGTCCTGGCTTAACCCAGCTATTTCTAAAAGAAATGACCAAGAATAAGATAGGGTCCAATTCTGCTTATTGTAACAAGTTTTAGGGTAGGAATAGGTTAATAGTGAGGTGAAGGTATGGGGTTATAATACCTTGCCCATTCTCGTTTATTATCTTGTTCAGCTTTCAGGTGGGAATGTAGGGCAGCAATTCTTTTTTGCATAAACTGGAACTAAGGTCCAAGAAAGGTCAATTGACTCGCCCAGCAGGACACTGCCAGAAAACCACTGTCTGCACTGTTCTTACTCGGAGAGGCATGATTACAATTCTTAAAACCCTCTTTGCTGGAAGTTCTTCAAGGTAGGAATCAGTTTCAAGCCTTCAGGGTAAAGGTTTTAAAAATGTTTCTCCAAGGGAGATACCAAGGACTTTTCTGAACCTGGCGCACATTGTAAAAATGCAGTCTTGGCGTCCCTCTGGGACCCATCTAATCAAACTCGCTGTGCAATTTTAAGCGCCCAAGGTGCTTCTTCTGCACTTAAAAGTTTGAGAACTACTAGAAGTGTTTGGGTGGAAAAACCTCAACCTTAATTCAGGGGTAATATTTACCTTTGGGACAGGTTTCGTCAGCATTCCGAAGAGTAAGCGTATGTCCTTGAGCAGATGGGGCTGCAACGGTTTTCTGGCCGGAATCTTTCTCTTTTTTTATGCAAGTACTTCTTGGAAATTGGGGGTTTTCTGCCGAGCAGGTGCTCAGCTACTAGTGACTACCCACCGTTCAAAGGTCTTCTGGCTCTTTTCCCAGACACCCGATTGATTTGTCACTGTCTCTTTCCAACAGGGAGCCAAGCACTTGCCCCGCCGACCACGGTGGGGCGCGCGCGGCCTGTGTCGTCTGTTCCCCGCTCCTTCCCGGGTCCGCCTTCGCGCGCTAAAGGAGAGCAATCCCTAGGAGTTCCTGCCTCTGGGGGCCAGCAGTTGCTCTCTTCTCGCGAGAATTACTTCTCCTGCGCTCTCCCTTCATCAACCCCCCTCCCCCGGGCAGGTTCCATATTGGGTAAAATCTCGGCTCGAGGAGAGGTCCGGGAGCTGCTCTCGCGAGAGCACGGCGGGAGGCTCCTGTTCGCTGGCTCTGGGAAATGCGACCACTGGAAGCTCCGCGGGCGCTGCAGCTGGAGCTGTGACCCCGCCGCGCAGCCGGGAGTCCGCCCGGTGTGGAGAGAGTGCAGGGAGAGCTGGGCGGGGCGCCAGCCCAGGGTCCCGGAGCGTGCCCCGGCCCTTAGCAGGGCTTCCCCCGCCGTCGGTGAGACGCGTCCAGCCGCTGCGGCTGACAGGGGCCGCGCGCGCGCGCGGGAGTCGTCAGGGTCGCCGCAGCCGCACCTGCGCGGGCGGCCAGCGCAGGGTTCCCCGCCCGGCCGGGCGGGCTACGAGGTCAGGGGAAGCGGGTGCGGGTGCAGGCGGGGCCCCGCAAGGGCCACCTCCTCGCCCCGCGGCCACCGCTGGAAGATGTCTCAGGAGAGGCCCACGTTCTACCGGCAGGAGCTGAACAAGACCATCTGGGAGGTGCCCGAGCGTTACCAGAACCTGTCCCCGGTGGGCTCCGGCGCCTATGGCTCCGTGTGGTGAGTGTCACCAGGCCGGGGGCCTCGCTGGGCTGGGTGCCTCCGTATGCCCCAGAGTCAGGCCTGCCCCCACGGCTCAGCAATGCACCCAGCGGCAGGAATTTTCCTTGGGGGGAGGGCATGCCAGCCCTCTTCGCACCCTGTCCTGCACTCCCTGTCCCCCTTGCACCCCCACCCTGCACGCCCACGTAGATGGTCAGCTGTGTGTAGGACGCAGGTCCACGGTGGGCGGTGGGTCATGGTGCTGGAGCCGGGCCCTGACTCGCACCCTGCGCGTTCCCTTGGCTGGGGTGGGGGGTGGGTGCTGCTACGGGGGCAGGATCACGAGTCCCTTTTCGGAGGTCTCCCTGCTGGCATCGAGCAGAAGGACTCTCTCGAGATGTGCTTGCCCTCGGAGCAGACAAACCCGGGGAGCTGCTCGGAGAAGCAGAAGGGCAAAGCTCGACTGCGGTCATCTGAACAAAACTGAAGACGAAGGGCGTTGAGTCCGGGCTTTTTTGCAAACCTCTGTAGAAATTGCATTTTGAGAAGGATTCTTTTTGAATTCGCACTTGAATTAGCAGCTATCCAGGGAGCTTAAAATACCGACTTTATCTCGGTGAGCCCTGTGCCAGCTTGAGTAGTGTGTTTCCGATTCAGTTGAAAGCGTATTTCCTTTTCGCAGAGTTGGGGGTGGTGGTAGTGCCTGCAAACACACTGCAGCTTGAGAAGCTGGCGGCCTCGCTGATTAGTCACATACCACTGCTCATTTAAGTATTGTCTGACAAAACAATTTTCTCCTTTGGAGCAAGTGAGGTTCAGATCCGTTGGACGCCCTCAGGATCAAAAAGTTATTAACAATGCTGCGCTGTATTATAAATATTTTTTAATCGTGATAACTCTTGTGAAACACTGTTTTTAAAGTCCCTTAGAGGGTTAATCTGCACTACAGAGAACTACTCTGCATACAGAGAACTTAATCTGCACTACAGCCTGAGAGGTACATAATGGTTTTCATGGGATATGGAGTATATAGCCAAGGAAGGAAGAGACACTTTTCAGCTTTAATTCACACTATGAATGTCTTTTCAATTAAACACTACTGTAAAATTTCCAGACCTCAGTCACTAACTTTTCTAACTTCTAAGGTTTTATACACTGTATTTTAGATCTTGTGTAATTTGAGAGCTGATCTGAAGCTATTTCATGTAATTCCTCTCCATGCATTATTTGCAAAGAGGTCTACAAAATTAGTTTTTTGTTTCGCGGCAGATTCCAGGCTTTTAGACTTGTTAATCTTTAAATATAATTCCTGTGTTTCTTAAAGCCCCAGCGTGAATTTCCTGTTTGGTAGAATCTTCTGGGTAATTGAGATTGTGCAATTGTGTCCAGCAACAGATCATATTGCATTTTCTTGTTCAGACTGCTTGAGTGATGTCGCTGATGGCCCTATGCTTGACATCTTTTTTCCATTTTTATAGCGTGCTGTTGATTTGCTAATTTTCGAAGATGTGTTTGGATCCTTGCTCCTTTAACAGCTCACTTGTTTACCACCAGTTTTCATTCTGGAATTGACACATTAATTTTTGTGGTACTGAATTTTTGTTTCCAATCATTATTGTTTAAACTTTAGTGGAGCATTACGAGTCAACTGCTTGCAAGGTTTCCCTATAATTGATGTGAATAACTCAGCCCTGGCACTAGAGATCCAGTGAAGTGCTGATAAAACATGAACTCCACATTTTTTAGTGCTTTATCTTTCTGGTTTATAGAAGCCATCAAAACTGACACTTGGAAGTAAGTCTGTTAAACAGGTTTTTAAAAGTAGGTAATACATTCACATTGTATGAAATGTAAAAGGCATAGAAAGACAGTGAAAAGTTTCCTTTCTCTTTCTCCAATTATACTAGTTCTTTTCTCAAGAGACAACCCCTGTTAAGTTTCTTGTGTGTCTTTCTGTGGAGGCAGTTCTGCTAAGGGTATTTAAGGTGTAACTTATAACATATTGGTGGAGAAGAATAACCAATGTTATGTGACAGTTGACCATAAACAAGTGTAGTTGATTTTGGATTGAAAATATCAGAATTTACATGCACATGTGTTATCTCATTCAGAGTAGTTATTTCAAGTTGTTCTTTCAGTCAGCAGCTTTCAGGTGTGGCAGAAAAAAAATGTTTTTTAATCTTCTCTTAGAATCCACTTTGGAGCCTGTGTTATTTTTCACTATCTTCATTTTTTTTGAGAGCAGATTTGATTTTAGGAAATAACAAGTTAGATTGAATCCAAATAATTTAGAGAATTTGGACTCAAGTCTGGTGAAAAAGATTAGGCAGCCAGGTTGGTGATACTGTTTGAGGTCAAATAGGAATTGTAACCATAAAGTAATGACACAGAATTTCCTGTGTGACTTGTAGAACTGGATTGAAGTCTGTTCCAAAAAAGAATCTCTGAAAGTATTTCAAGGAATGCAATGTCACTGAAATAATGTGTCAGTTTCCTAATTTGATTGCTCTGAAGTGTGATATACTTTGATGAACACATCAAAGTAATTTAATTTTTTTTAAAAATTAAAAAAAAAATGAAGCCAATTTTCAGTGTTTTCATTTGTACTAAGTATCTAGTAAAGCAAGTGTGATAACTAATCGTGAATTAAAGATCAAGGAATCGAAATAGAAATTTGAGTATTAGAGTTTTACAAATATGCCTTTCCTTCTTAAGGGGTAAAGGGAACTAAACTGAAGCTTGCAACTTTAAGGAACTTCGTGTGCTGTCAGTGAGGGGAAATGAAGCAAAATTGTTCAAGAGTATGGTGTTGCAAAGCATTGATTTTGTGGTTTAGGGACTAAAGGGGCGGGGGAGGATCTTTGTGGTGAGTTTAAGGAAATATAAACAGGAACTTAAATGCCTTTCCTCTGGTGTATGGGTTTTCCAGACTCTTGCCTTTGATTATAGGAGGTGGTAACCATAAAAACAGGTGAGAGATCAGAATTATTCTTAAATCATATTTAATCACTTATTAAATAATATTTATTGAGTACCAACTATGGACCAGCAACTTAGCATGCACACATCTTTAGGGGCGTCCCAGGTGGTGCTAGTGGTAAAGAACCTGCCTGCCAATGCAGGAGACACAAGTTTGATCCCTGAGTGGGGAAGATCCTGTGGAGGAGGAAATGGTAAACCACTCCAATATTCTTGCCTGGAGACTCCCCATGGACAGAAGAGGCTGGTGGGCTACAGTCCATAGGAAAGAGTCGGACATGACTGAATTGATTTAGCACTCATGGACCAGAGAGCAGGCTAGGTTTCTTGAGCTAGACTGTTAAACAAGACAAAGACAGTTCATTCCCTGGTAGGGTTTATAGTGTGAGGTGAATAATAACTGCATTTTATGGATTGCTTTCTATATTCTGGGCATTGTTCTGTGCTGTTTATATTTATCATCAGTATATACCAAAACTTTGGTAAAAGAATGGCAAAATTTACTAAGAGGTCAAATCCAACATCCTAAATGCTTTGTGAAAATAAATGTAATAAAGATAAGTGAAGCTAAGTTTTCTAGTATTAATAGCCACTCATCATTTTAAATCTTTTTAAAAGTATGAGCCAGGGCACAAATCAATAAAAGAATGTCATTATAGAGTGTGCAGAGGTGACTTGAATGACTCCTAATCAGTGAGAGGGGTATGTGTGTGTGTTAGTTGCTTAGTCATGTCTGACTCTTTGCAATCCCATAAACTGTAGCCCATCAGGCCCCTCCGTCCATGGGATTCTCCAGGCGAGAACACTGGAGTGGGTTGCCATTTCCTTCTCCAAAAGGAACTATAGAAAGAAAGAAAGTGAAGTTGCTCAGTCTCTTTGCGACCCCATGGACTGTAGCCTACCAGGCTCCTCCATCAATGGAATTTTCCAGGCAAGAGTACTGGAGTGAGAGGGGTAGCCTTTTATTTTTCTAGTGGGATGGTAAGCCCATGCTGGTCTTTCTTTCCATTTGCTCTTCTTTGTAACCAAAAGCAAGGTGATTGGCTGCATGTTACCAGTACCAGCCAATAAATATTTAAACACAATGGCAAAATATTTGTATTATTGGTATGTAAAGACTTTAAAGAAAGAGTTCTTTTAAGTTGGCTATAAAGTCATTGTTTGTAAGATTCCCGTTTTCCACGGGCCTCATTTGAAAATAAGGGTATCCTGAACCTCTCAGCCAGTTTCGTTCCTTGACACTGAGGACTCCTCTGCCTTCGTTTCCCTCTACTTTAGCCTCAAAGATCTATTAATATCTTACTTTAGTATTAACAGACATGTTTATGGGATTTTATACTTTATAATGTATTTGCATTCAAAGCATTATTCAGTTTTCACTGGCTCTGTGAAGGCTAGCATTAACCTAGGTTTATAGATGAGGAACTGGACTCGTTAAAGGAATGGTATCCAGTACTGCTTTGGATTTGGTTCTGTGATTTCAGTACTTCAGAATCCTCCTTTTCTATGCATTAGGCTGCTAAGACAGACTGGTGGCGCCTTCCCGGATGCTGTTTGCCTCTCCGCACCCTCCTTTTGAGAAGAAAGGGGTTGCTGGGTCATTTGAAATAGTAGAGCTATGACTAACCAATCCCACCAGTGTAAACCTGGCTAACCTGAGGTAATGACTTATTAAAGTCACATCTCTTCCTCAGAATTGATGGACCAGTTCCCAAAGAATTATCAGTGCAAACAGTTAATTCCTGAATTTATGAATCCCTTTGGTTTGAAATTCTTCTGTGCACATTTTGGAAAGTTGAGACTATCTGTACATGTTTCTGTTATGTAAGTATAGGATATAAATAGAAATAACTGCTTCTCTAGGCCTTTGAAAATACCTTGGATTTTTGCTCTTTGCTGTGAAATTTGGTATTGATTTTTTCCTATCCAAGAGGTATAATTACTGTAGAGCTAAAAAAAAAAAAACCAAACAAACAACAAAAAAACACACCTTGTTATGAAGTGGGTTCCCTTGGCTCTGAAACCTAGAAATCTTTTCATGGTTATCATGTACTTGGAAGTGATTCATGTGTTTCTTCAGGACAAATGAAAACAGAACTTCTAAACCTGAAGTTTTTGTTTGTTTGTTTAGGTAAATGAAGCTTTTAGTATTAGAAGTAGTTGTCTTTGCATAGTGTTTCCATAAAGTAAGTACGTGTTAGTTAAGATTTTATAAAGTTAACCAATTTCCCAGCATTTTAGCCTTTAAATAATTTATTCTAGGGAGGAAGTAGGTGGTGGTTTGTAGATTCTGCACTTTTGACAGTGAATCCTGGATTCTGACATACTTGGCTCCTAGGCTGAATGTTGGGGAGAAAAAAGTACAGAAGAGAGGAGCCCAGAATGACGCCTAAGTTTTGGCCTTGGACAGATGGATAGGTCTCAACTTTAGGGTCTTATAGGGTGTGTGGTTGTGGAGTTAAAGACGGAGGAGGATGGGTTCATGCTCATCTCCCTGAGGATAGGACTCTTGTGTGTTTTACTGATACTTTGAAGACCTGTTGTGTGTTTGTGGGGGGTGGGTGTCACTTTTTAGGTGCTAGAGATGGAGTGTGAGCAAAATAGATGAAAATTTCTGCCTGTAAGAAGCTATAGGGGAAGGGGAACAAGGGTAGACAGTAACTAAATAATTAAGGTTCATAGCAGGTCAGGTGATGAGCCCCACGGGGAAAATGAAGGAAGGAAAGGGAGGGAGAACTGGATCGCTGTTGCGCCTTTAAGCAGGGTAGACGGGCTAGGCCTCAGGGATCCAGTGACAGCTGAGCAAAGACCTGAAGGAAGTGATAGACGCTGGTTGGACTTGACTGGGAAGGAAGAACCTTCCATGCTGAGGGATCACCACATGCAAAGGCCCTATTCTCCGAGCTCACTCTGCACTGGGGTTCCTGCTTTTTCATTTCTGTTTCTTACCCATTCAGAGGTGCCAGTCATATTTTAGGACAGAGCGGAGGAGTCAGATGAATTGGTGCGCAGCCGTGACCCATGCTCCTTCCAGAAGGTTCAGTGTCCCCCAGCCAGTACTATTCTGTGGGCCCTAGAAATTCAGAGTACTCTGATCTAGCTCTTTAAATAACATGTGAAGCATACTTCACTTTTCAGGTTTCTGTTGCCAAATGGAAGGGAGCAAAGAGATTAGCTCTAGACTTCTGGTGACAAAAGAAGATTAGCCTGCTGGCAGGTTGAATGTTTTCTAACTTGTTTGGGCTTCTAGGTTTTTTCTTACTATTGGGTTATTTTTAAAAAGTCATTTTTACCTTCTTTCAGCTCTTAAGATCTCATTTATTTTCTGTTTTATTTGGCCATGTGTCTCTGCCTTTCTGCTATTACAATAACTTTAGTAGCTGTTGGATTATTATTACCTGTTAACAATGTTTTGGCTCCGAGCCCCCAATGAACTTCTCTGTTAACTTGAATAAATCTTACGGATTGAAATGTTCTACACATGTGGCCCATTAAAGACCTGTAGGATTTATTTATTTTCTTTTCTGCCTTTACAGATAAAAGTTTCTTTCTCTTATGAAAGCCATCCCCCTTTTACTGCTCTATCATCTAGTTGCAGAAAATAAGTATTCCTCAACACAGATTCCCATGACAACATAACAAAAAGGTAATAGAACAAGTGTTTATTTTGTCTAAGCCTGCTGTCTGAGTAATTTTATACCCTGAGCATGTTGGCTCCTGTTGCTTTGAATGATGTTACAGATTTCCTTGTTTTCCTCAAAACCTTCTCTTAGGCCTTGGTGACATTGTCACTGTGCCTGGGACACAAAGGAAGATACGCGAGTGTGTGTGTGTCTTACTGTCAGTCTGCCCACAAGGATGCGTCTGTGCTTTCCCAAGCTTAAGGGCCAGAGTATAGGCATCACACATTATACCAAAAAAAAAAAAAAAAAAATCATGAAAAAACCCACACCAATTTCTTCTTTGCTTTCTTAACTTCATTAATTTAGTTTGCCCAGTGCTAAAGCACTGTTGGAGGTGTTCTGTTTATAAAGATTGAAAAAAAAAAAAAAAAAGCAGAAACGGTTCTTGGTTTTGAAAACAGCAGTCTAGAAGGGGCCCATTTGTGTTGCTTTCTCAGAGATTATTTTTGGAAGTCCTTTGTAGCTTTTCTTTTCTGCGTTCTTTCATCTTTAGTTGCCATCTCAAATCTACTTTTCTATTTCTAATGCTTATCTTGAAATCTTTTAGATTTTTCGGTGTCTGTTGAATCTAATGACATACTGGTGACTTTTGTACATCAAGGGCAACTTTTTTTGCAAGGGTATGTGTTTGAAATCTCTGTCAGAGACCTTTCCATCTGATTCAGAACTAGAAAGTGATGACATCAGCATGTGCCCACAAGAGGTCAGAACTTCTTCTTTTGGTCTGCTGAGGGCTCAGGGAGGCTGTGTCTTGGGGAAGAAAGGGACGATGATGATAAGAGTCCTCTAGACACTTAGGTGCATGCATGCTCAGTCATTCAGGCGTGTCCAACTCTTTGTGACCCCATAGTCTGCAGCCCACCAGGCTTCTCTGTCCTTAGGATTTTCCTGGCAAGAATACTGGAGTAGGTTGCCATTTCCTTCTCCAGGGTCTAGATACTTAATGGAGCTCTGTAATTCTGTATAGTGTAGTGTCTGACCTTCTCACCTACAAATTGTTTGCTGTTGTTCAGTCGCTAAGTCGTGTCCAACTCTTTGCAACCCCATGGACTGCAGAACACCAGGCTCCCCTGTCCTCCACTGTTTCCCGGAGTTTGCTCAAATTCATGTCCATTGAGTTGATGATGCTGTCTAACCATCTCATCCTATGCCACCCCCTTCTCCTTTTACCTTCAGTCTTTCCTAGCATCAGGATCTTTTCCAGTGTGTTGGCTCTTTGCATCAGGTAGCCAAAGTATTGGATCCTCAGCTTCAGCATCAGTCCTTCCAATGGGGTTGATTTCTTTAGGATTGACTGGTTTGATCTTGCTGTCCAAGGGACTCTCAAGAGTCTTCTTCAGCACTACAGTTCGAAAGCATCAATTCTTCAGTGCTCAGCCTTCTTTATGGTCCAACTCTCACATCTGTACACGACTCCTGGAAAAACTATAACTTTGACTATGTGGACCTTTGTTGACAAAGCGATCTCTCTGCTTTTCAATATGCTATCTAGGTTTATCTTAGCTTTCCTACCAGAGAGCAAGCATCTTTTAATTTCACGGCTGCAGTCACAGTCCACACTGATTTTGGAGCCCAAGAAAATAAAATCTGTCACTGCTTCCGCTTTTTCTCTATTTGCCGTGAGGTGATGGGACCAGATGCAATGCCCCAAGTCTGTCTGATGACACTTAAGTTGAAGTGTCTGGTTGTCTGGTTTATGCAATATTTTTTGAACTCTTCATTCTTATATTTCTTTATCCTTGTGGTAAATATAACTTTATTCTCATAAATAATTGCTTTATCCTTAATATCCCTAGTAGCAATTTCTTTTTCCCCTCTTCTGTCAAATCCCTCATATAGGATTGTTAGGTAGCTTGAACCTTCTTGAACTTAGACTTTTGAATAATAAGTTTCTAATTATGTTTTTTTCTCCAGGCTACCACATGCTGGTGAAAATCTTAGTTATCTTTCTCATTTGTTATAGTAAAATATGATTCCTTAGTGATCTTAGTATTAAACTGAACCGAAATACTGGTGTTGGTATCCTATATTGCTAGAAGTTTAATAATTTCCTCACTTGACATTACAAGTTTGACTTGCTTCAGTTTCTGATTCCTAGGTTAGTGTCCTAAATGCCTTATGCTTTGAATCATCTACTTTGAAATTAGCAGTCTCAATAAATTAAATTATATTGATGCCATCACTTCATGGCAAATAGACGGGGAAACGGTGTCAGACTTTATTTTTTGGGGCTCCAAAAACACTGCAGATAGTGATTGCAGCTATGAAATTAAAAGACGCTTACTCCTTGGAAGGAAAGTTATGACCAACCTAGACAGCATATTAAAAAGCAGAGACATCACTTTGTCAACAAAGGTCCGTCTAGTCAAGGCTGTGGTTTTTCCAGTGGTCAAGTATGGATGTGAGAGTTGGACTGTATAGAAAGCTGAGTGCCAAAGAATTGATGCTTTTGAACTGTGGTGTTGGAGAAGACTCTTGAGAGTCCCTTAGACTGCAAGGAGATCCAACCAGTCCATCCTAAAGGAAATCAGTTCTGGGTGTTCATTAGAGGGACTGATGTTGAAGCTGAAACTCCAATACTTTGGCCACCTGATGGGAAGAGCTGACTCATTGGAAAAGACCCTGATGCTGGGAAAGATTGGGGGCAGGAGGAGAAGGGGACAACAGAGGATGAGATGGTTGGATGGCATCACTGACTCAATGGACATGGGTTTGGGTGGACTCCGGGAGTTGCTGATGGACAGGGAGGCCTGGCGTGCTGTGGTTCATGGGGTTGCAAAGAGTCGGACACGACTGAGCAACTGAACTGAAGTGATTAAAAAGGGGGAAAAAAATAGCAAGTTAAGAGAATAGACAGTAACTATTATGAGCATCTATCAAGCTGTGTTTACTTTGCCAAATATAGTATAACACTAGGATTACTCATCCTGTTGACATCTTGGGTCGATATTTTTTGTTGTTGTGGGGACTGTCTTGTGCATTGTAGGGTATTTAACAGCATCCCTGTATCCCTACCCACTAGATGCCAGTCGGAACCCCCGTGTGACAACCAAAAATGTTTCTAGACATTGCCACATGTAATCTGGGGGCAAAATAACCTTTGGTTGAGCACTGTTTATAAACCCTGTATGTTTGGATTGATTGGCCCTGAGTGAAAACTTGATAGGGTAAGTTGAACTTTCCACCTGCAAAAGGAAACACTATATTTTCTGTGCATATTCCTTTTGAATTCATTGTCCAATACAGTCTCAACAATGGCCTTGTTCATATACTGTATATCCAAGTTTATAGTTTATAGTTCCAAACCTAGTGTCAAGAATGTCTAACCCTTTGGATTTCAAGGCTATTGAAAAGTAATGTTTCATGCCTCCCCCTGATTATTTTTCTACATACTTCTTGAGGACAGTCTCTGAGATATTAACTACCTTAGGATTAGATTCAGGTTATAAACTTGTATGGTTCAGCCTTAGATATGTGGAGCCAATACTTGAAGGAAGCTTTTCATTAATACTGTTGAATGACAGTGGTCATGAAAATTACAATCAGGAAATGAGCCAGTTTCCTAAAGATTTCTGTAACTCTAGGTATTAAAAGTGAAAAGTGAAGTCGCTCAGTCGTGTCCGACTCTTAGCGACCCCATGGACTGCAGCCTACCCCGCTCCTCCATCGATGGGAGTTTTCAGGCAAGAGTACTGGAGTGGGGTATCTAGGTATTAAGGCAGCATAATTTTGGAAGTTTGAAATATGTGTATTTTTGTACTTATGTTTTATATAGGTTTGCTTTAGTGAAAAAGATCTGTTTGACATTCCAGTGTAATGTGTTAATGGCTTCCAGTGTATAAAAGAAACAGATATAAAAGATTAGTGAATATGTTTTATATATATATATATGGCTTCCCAGGTGGCTCAGATGGTAAAGTGTCTGCCTGCAATGTGGGAGACCCAGGTTTGATCCCTGGGTCGGGAAGATCCCCTGGAGAAGGAAATGGCAACCCATTCTAGTACTCTTGCCTGGAAAATTCCATGGATGGAGGAGCCTGATAGGCTACAGTCCATAGGGTTGCAAAGAGTCGGACATGACTGAGCGACTTCACTTTTTATATATATATATATGTTCACTAATGCGTTCTATCTGTTTCCTTTATACACTGGAAGGTGTGTGTGTGTATATGTATGTGTGTGTATATATATATATATATGTATACTGGCTTTCCTGGTGTCTCAGTGGTAAAGAATCTGCCGGCCAATGCAGGAGACATAGGTTTGATCCCTCACCTGGTAAGATCTGCATGCTGTGGAGCAGCTAAGCCCATGTGCCACAACTACTGAGCTGGTGCTCTAGAGCCTGGAAGCCGTAAGTACTGAGCCCGTGGGCTGCGGCTTCTGAAGCTCCTGCAACTAGAGAGTAGCCCCCACCTGCTGCAACTAGAGAAACAGCCCGAGCAGCAACAAAGGTCTGGCACAGACAGATACGTAAATGAATAAGATTTTTTTTTAAAGTATTGATGTATACAGAAATTTGGAGGTCCAGTGGGCTATAGTAGCTAGAATGTTTCATGGAGGAAGAAGGATTTCAGGATTATTTTGAAGGATGAGTAGTGTTTGGAACATTTCTAGAAAGGGAACATTTTTAGGTAACAGGAGAAAATGTAACTAAGAAAATTGGATATGAGATGGACTAGCCTGACAGGAGGAATATCTCAGATAGGGTGAACCTATTTCTGGTTCTCATTCAACGTGTGCTTCAGAATCACTTGTGGAGCCTTTTTTTTTTACTTGTGGAGCCTTTAAATGTACAGGTGCTTGGGTCCTACCTCCAGAAATAATTAGGCCTGGAGTAGGATTGAAGCAATTGCATTTTTCTAGGCAGTGGAGAGCTAGCTATAGTTTCTTGAGTTGTAAAGTAGGAGAGGAAGTATTTTAAAATTGATCTGATTAGAGTGTTACAGAATGGATTGTAGGAAGCAGATATGTTGCTTTGTAAAAGTCTTTAGTAATTTATGTGCGTTTCTGTTCAACCTGACTCCCCAGTTGGACTTCTTAATTCCTTGAGGTCAGGATCTTTGGTATTTATTTACTAATCTTGCATTATGTTCTTAAGGATAAACAGATAAATACATTATAGCTTCTGCTCTTGTTTAAAGTCTAAATTGGGAAACAAATATATAAAGTAATACCTTGGTCTTTTTTCAGTTCAGTCTCTAAAGAATTGGCTACATTATATTGCTGATTGTAGTAATTCTTAGATTCTATCTATTAACTGCTGAGTAAATGTGCATTTTAACTTGTAGAAATTATATTTTAGTTTTCCATAGCATAATAACAAATGATCGAGGATTTGAACCCTCATTTATGTTTTAATAACTGCTCTATCTTACTGTTACTTCAGAAATACATTCAACTTCAAATTTCAGAGTAAGAGATCTAAAAATACATATTGAGAATTTGCTATGTGATAAACCCCATGCTGGAAGCTGATCATGAAACTCTTATATAGTAACACATTCATATCCATTTGGAACATTTACTACTTGTCTTTTATTGTTCATAAAGTTATAGTTCATACATAATTATCTTATGTGAGCCTTAAAACAGCATTGTAAGATAAGCAGGGCTAGTGACACCCCCGTTTATTGATTTGGATGCAGACTCATAGACGCTTTGGCCACGATCATCTGCTAGGAAGTTCCAGAACCAAAACTAGAACTGAAATCTTTTTACTACTAGTTTACTTTTCTCTATATGAGACTGCCTATGTTTATGCTTAGCAGAATTTTTTGAGATCATATCATTGAAAGACCATTCACTGAGGTGCAAACATAGCTTTGTTAAGTGGAATTTTGGTGACTTTTTTTTTTCCTGGAACAATAAAAAGTACTTACACGGTATTAGCAAAAGTAAGCAAGATATTTTCCAGTATTTTGATTTAAAAAATCAAATTGCTAAGTGTAATGATATAAAAGTATTTGATACTCCTGCTTCAAAGGAGCAGTATTCTCCTCCCCTGGTGTGAAGGCGGTTATTTAGTGACTCACATTTCTAAAGTATAGAATGTGGCAGAAATGATGGAGTGTGACTTCTGAGGGTAGGTCGTAAAAGACATTGTGACTCCTGCTTTTGTCTTTCTTTGAGATCATCTGCTCTGGGGCAGTTTCTCAACCTCAGTACTGTTGGTATTTGGGGTCAGATAATTCTCTGTTGTGAAAGATATGTCACAGTATCCCTGGCTTTTACCCTCTGGATTCTAATAGCATCGCCCTCTCATCCCCACCAGACAGCCCGGGTGAGCTGTTTCCTGAGGGACCTGTTGAGAACCACTGCTTTAGGGAAGCCAGCTACTGTGTTGAGAAGCCCTGTGGAGCAGCCCTGTGGAGAGGTCCATATTGCAAAGAACTAAGGCCTGCTAGTACTGAGTGAACCGTCTTGGGAGTGGATGCTCCAGCCTCAGTCAGGCCGTCAGAGGACTCTTGCAGTGGCCAGCATCTTGACAGCAGCTTCAGGAGGGACCATGAGCCAGAACAACCTTGCTAAACTGCTCCTGAATTCCTGACTCACAGAAACTGAAATACTAATCTTGTTTAAGGCAGCAAAATTTGGGATAATTTATTATATAGTGATAGATAATTAATACTCTTAAGTGTTACTGTAAAAATATATATTTAATATGAGAGTCACAGAAATAGCAAAATCTGAAAGTCGTGAAGTCACGTTAATGCCTGTTATGTGCATCTCTAGTCGTGTTTATAGCATATGTTTGTAGGGTGTTTTTCTGGATGTGAAACCTATGAACACTATTATTGCAAAAGACTTAATTGTAACAGCAAGGCAAAGTTCATTGATGGCAATACCTGATAGTTGCAATGTAATATATGATGTCTATTTAATATTTCAGATTTTCTTGAAAGGAATTAAAAACTAATGACAACTTATAAAACATGTATTATTGAAATTTTCAAACACATAAAAGTAGAGAAGATGCATATCCATGGTGGCAACATTCTAACAAGACTTTGGAAAATAATCCCCAATAAAAGAAGTAAAATAATCCATATATATTTTTGCATTCAACGTGGATAACTATTGCAGATATATACTTCACATTGGCAGTCAGAGATTTATGTTAATTGACACCACAGAGTTTTTAAAGCTTCAGTGAAGAAATATCTTACAGAATTACTGTTTTTCAAATGGAGCTTTCAACAAATGAAGAGTAAGTGCATTTTAATTGCAAATGATATGGGATTTTTAAATTGCATGCCTAAATGAATTTCTGTATTATTTGAATGTTAGTTTTCATCAGCTTGGTAAAGAATCCACCTGCAATGCAGGAGACCTGGGTTTGATCCCTGGGTTGGAAAGATCCCCTGGAGAAGGGAAAGGCTACCCATTCCAGTATTCTGGCCTGGAGAATTCCATGGACTGTATAGTCCATGGGGTCGCAAAGAGTCAGACACAACTGAGCGACTTGAACTTCACTTTTCATCAGCCTAGTAGAAATTGAAGCAGTTGTGAAAAAAAGTTTGTTTCAATAGTTTAGAAGATTTTGCAGGAGGAATTGGACCAGATTAGAAATGGCAAGTATTAACATATATGTTGCCATTCGCCAGCCATATGGCTAATGTCCCTAGTAAATCCTATCACAAATATATTTTCCTATCTGAGTGAGATTTTCATGAAAATACTGAATTTCCCTAAAAGTTTTTGAACTGTAAAGTCTGGAAGGCAAGGTAAGTGATCATTTATGTAACTTTCCCATTGTGGGCTATATGTCTATCGATAAGATTTTTCATATGTCATTTGTGTTTTAAGTCTCTGAGAGGTATTTTTTAGAAACCAAAAAGCTGGGGATTGGTCATATTGCACGAACTTGTAACAGCTGTATTAATAACATCTGGTTTTCTCCTAATCAATCTGAAAGTGTAATTGTAAGAAGCTGAAGTCCATTTAAAAATAATATATATAGTGCAAGTAGATCATTTTGTGATTTAAAGTCAGTTTTAAATCCCTCGCTATTCTGAAGAATATTTTTTAAAGTTCTTAAATGATAAACTTCAGTTTTTGCACAAAGTAGCCCTTAGTTTCATGACATTATTTCCAAAATGGAGGGTCAGAGCATAAGCATCAAAAGTACAGTGATACTTGCACACTTGTCTGAATTTAGAAGAAAGAACAAGTAGATTTCTCTAGTAGAGAGACATGTGTCAAAAAGAAATATTTCCAGTATGGTGTTTGTTGAAATTTGTGTCAAGTATAACAGGTAAAGAGAAAGTTCAGTTAGTCATCTGAATTACTTATTTAGAAGGCACATTTTGAAAACTCATTAGTTAACCTGGATTCAGTTGGAAAAGAGCCTCAAAGTGTATGGCGATGTTATCTCTTTGCAAATTATTTCTTCCCAAGTAGATATTTTAACTAATTTAGTGTATTAATGAGAATTTGTTAATTCAGTGTAACTACAGATTTTAATCGGAGAAGGAAATGGCAACCCACTCCAGTATTCTCGCCTAGGAAATCCCATGGAGGGACGAGGAGCCTGGTGGCCTACAGTCCATGGGGTCACAAAAGAATTGGACACCACTTAGTGACTAAACAACAACAGATTTTAATATATTTAAATATTTACTTCCAAAAATGAGTAAAATTGTGTTGTCTTCTTAACCATTGTTGAAAGTTCCTTTTTCCTTAACATCATTCAGGGATTAGAGAAGTTGTCTGTGACCATTAAGAAAAATTGTTAAATCACTTACGGTTCCCACAAATTACTCAAATACTTGGCAGGTGTTGCTCAGTCTTCATTCTGTTGGGGAAAAACCAAGTTGTTTTTTGAGAAAATCTTGGTACAGTTGTTTGTGCTTTCATGCTCTGTGGATGTGGGCAGTTGTCCTGCTTAGACAGCATCTCACCTTGTAAGAGGTTGTCTCTCTTTCTTTAAGTACCGGTTGACTCAGCATATTGATCTGCCTTTACCTTGTAATGCAGACACTCTTAAAGCCAGGTTCCAGTCATAGAGCATAAACACAAAGTTCCTATGTCTCTTTACCTGTCAAGAGCTCAGTTGATGGAAGTCAACTTTGGAAGATAGTCTGAGGAATATGGAGCTTATTATCTGTTTTTCTAAGATTTCTTCTTGGATTGAGTCTGTCAGAGAGCAGTATGCCTTGCTGTTTTGTCCTCTCCTTCCTGCTTTTGCTCATGAACTGTGTTTTGACCTTATGAGAGAGTCTCTGCTGATGGATACTCTTAAGTGAAGAACCATCTGAAACCCACTATTAGAATTGTGTAAGGATGTTGATTAGGACATTGTTACCACATTATATAGTGTCTCCTTCATAAACATACACAGGAGGAACTCTTCTCTGGTTTTACTACAGGAATAATTATGCCTCTCCTCAGTTCTCCCAAGTACCTGGATTGTTTTTATTATATGGTTCTTATGATTCATGTTTTAACTGGTTGTATTCTCGTTGTGATGGCTTTATTCGGCTCAGAGCCAAATTTGGGGCCCACCTCTAACGGGTATTTAGAAAGGACCTCATGATAAGCATTTGCACTAACCTCGCCCATATATAATTTCTTATTTATCTTGTTTATTTTCCCCTAATCATGTACTCCTATGTCAAATTGTACATATATCATTCTAGGCTACTTTAAATCCCTTATAAAATAAAGCTGGATATATGTAAGTAAATTTAGAAATTAAACAAAATTAGGATATTAATCTAGTAAGCCAATTTTTTTTTCAGGGAGGGGAGGCAAATATGAATAGATAACAAAACATTTAATTTTATTTAATGAATATTATTGTGTCCTAGGCAGTAGATTCATAGTCAACAGTAGATAAGTGACAATGGCGTTCTCACATTATAATAACGGTTTTTAATGAATTTTATATTTCTCCCCCTTTTTTTTAACTGTAGCAATTGTTTTTTATAAGGTGTGAATTAATTTTAGGACTTTATGACTTTACAATTGGGGGAAAAACTTACTGAACAATGTGTCCTGGATTTTAGTTTGGAGAACCTGATCTTCATAAAGATAATTCCATTTTATGATGTTGTTCATGAAAACATGGTTTTATTTGTAGTTACAGTTTTTAAAATGTGATTAAGAAGAACCTTCCCAACTATAATGCAAGTGAGTATAATAATAAAGGCAAAGCCAGTAGCTGGGATTGTCCTTATCTCAGAAAGCTTGGCATCCTGGAAAAAATAGTGAGCATTGAAATTAGATCTGAATTTGAATCCCACTGCAAGTGAGTTATATACCCTTCGGTGAGTTGTTAGTATTTATGACCATTAGTTTCTTATTTTAGAAGTAAATGATCTCACAAAGTTATCATAAGGATTAAATGAAATATTTCCCAAATAATATGTGGCATGATCAGCTATTCAATAATTTGAATTTCTTCTTCTCTAAGTGTAATAGTTATACTATATTATTGGGCATTCTTTGCTTTCATGTATGTTGCATCATCCCAGTAGTTAGATGGTTAAATTCTGTGATATCAGGTACTATGTTTAATGTTTCTTTTGTATCCACAAAAAATCTTATAAGGAGAAATTTCAGTAAATACCTAGGAAGTGATATTTTGGTAATTATGAGATACCACATCATTGACTACTTTAGTGTTTTAGTGTCACAGGAAGTAGTAAAACTTTAGAGATTAAAAATTTCCCCTTGATAAAGTAATGTATATTGAGTGAAAGTGATTTCTTTTGAAATACTTTTCATTAGTATTATTCTAAGTTCAATGTAAGATCACCAGGAAAACTTTTTCCATATGAGAAGCAATTAATAATAGTAGGACACATTTTAGAAAAGAAACAGAGTCCATACAATTAGAATATATTTTAAATGGACTGAACTGTTAAGTTGAACTTGCTTTTCTGTTATGGTATAGTGGCTAAAGAGTTCATGCTTGAAACACACACATGGAGAATCCCAGCTCTGCCATTTTCTGTCTGTGTAGATACTTTAGTCAACCTCTCATCTGTAAAGTGGAAATAATAATAATGTCTTCTTATAAAGTTGTGATGCAGGTGTTCATTCATGTAGAAATTAAAGCCAGTGCTTAACAGTAATAAACACTCAATACAAATGTAAGCTTTTAACATTAATATCAATTTCTTATTGGATGCTGTTGAACTTATAAGAATTGAGGGCCAAGTGATAAAGTTGAAGTCTTTCTTTTATATTTCATTTTTATATTTTCATTAAACATTTATTCAGACTGGACCATAAGCCAGGCATTACTGTAAGTCGTATGTAATATAGTACTGAATAAAACAGAAGACCCTTTCTGCCTGCAAGGTGCTTATGATGAGTGGAAAAGACAAACATCATCACGTCTGATATTTGAACTTTACCATGGACCAGGCCCTTTTCTAAACCTATTACAAAAGTTATCACATTTAATCCTAACAAACATACCACAGATGAGATGTAAACATTATCCTTATTTTATATATGAGGCTGAGAGAATTTAATTAACTTCCTCAAGGTTATATAGCTTCTGACTGGCAGAACTGGAATTAAAATTCAGGTATTCTTAATACCAAAGCCCCAGTCCTTATTTAACCACTCTGCTGGATGGTAGATAAACATACAGTAATAAATTGTGATTATTGAAGTTTGCAGGGTACTGATTAACCCTAGCCTTCCTTTTGCTAAATAGATACAGAAGTCAAATAGAGATAAAAATATGTACTTTTTTATTGAACAGCTGATACGAGGAATGATCTGGACAGGCAGCTCCAAGGGGCCTCTTCTTTCTTCCCCAGTGAATTGAATTTGCACACTCAGGCACAGGCAGGTCAGCTAGAAACCTGTGGCATTCCTTGCTCCTGGAGGCACCAAGAGGCTCCCCAGCAGAGGAGAGGGAGGAAGTGCTCAGCCTACAGGTAGGCTGGCAAGGCTTTGAGGTGGAGAGCTGAGGCGGATGGGTCACACAGGAGCAGTGGCCATTTTCCCAATCTCAGGAGAATCTGAGGGGTTCTGAGAGGAGTATAACTTCTTGGTACTTCCAAGAAGGAAGAAGGTCCTATTCCCTGGGTTTGTAGGAACAAGGGGAGCAGAAGAAAAAAGGACCCCTGTCCCTTCATGTAGAATAAGGAGGGTGTTGTGACAGAGCATAACTGCTTGAGGAGTTAGAATAACTCTTAGAACATCTCTTAGATACATTTAAGGCAGGGCTGGAAGGATAAGGATTCGGCTGTGGCGGGGGGCGGGTGTAGTAGAGTTGAAAGTGGGGGAGAAGAGCATCTCAGGGACCAGGGACAGCCTGTGTGAGGGGTCTAAGGAACTGAAAGGAGTCAGCATGTTCAGAACATGTTGGGGGGAAGGAAGGAGTTGCATAGGAACAGGCTGGAGTGGTTATTGGTGGTCAGGTCGCCTGAGCCTCGTAGGTTGTGACAGGAAATGTGCATTTTATTTTATATGCCCAGGACATTCCTTGAAGGATTTGAAGCAGGGGAGTGGTGTCATCTAATTTATATTTTTAAAAGATTGTATTAGGTGGCGGGGGCGGGGGGGGGGGGGAGTACATTGTGTGTGACGTGCTCAGTTCTGTCTAACTGCGACCCCATGGGCCATAGCCCATCAGGCTCCTCTGTCCATGGGACTTCCCAGGCAAGAATACTGGAGTGGGTTGCTATTTCTGATCAAAAGCACGCCTCCTGTGTCTCCTGCATTAGCAGGGGAATTTTTTTTTTTAATACCACTGAGCCACCTGGGAAGCTTGGAGAGTCCTTTAAAAGGGGATAAAACAGGAGGAGGGAGATGAGTATTGGAAGACGCTCTGCTGAGGAGTGTGACTTGGACCAGGACGGAAGCCCTGAAAATGCAGAGAAGTTGAATTTGAGGTGTATCTTGGAGGTGGAAACCACAAGACTTTCTGATGGATTTGGGTGGGGCCAGGAGGTTGGGGGAAAAGGAATAATAGTTAAAATGACACTTGAAATGTCTAGCTTGAGCAACTGAATGGGAAAGTCTTATTTGTTGAGATAAAGGAGGCAGGGAGAGGAACAGTTCTGGGTGTTCTGAACTTGGCTAAATTTAAGTTGTCCAGCTAGGTAGTCAGGTTCTGAGAAGAGATTTCAGTGGGAAACATAGATTTGGGAGTTTTCAATATGCAGATGGCATTTAATTTAAAGTCATGGGTGTAGATGAGAACATCTAGGAGAACATAGAAGAGAGAAGAGAAGAGGGCCTGGTACTGTGTCCTAAAGAACTCCAGCATGCAGAGTCTGAGTAGAGGAACCTTAGAGAAGGAGCTACTGTGGGAGTCATAGAAAACCATTAGAGCGACTTCCCGGGGGGGCCAGTGGCTCAGGCTTCACACTTCAGTGCAGGGGGCCTGTTTGAACCCTGGTCAGGGAACTAGACCCCACATCCCATAACTAAGAGTTCTTACGCCACAACTAAAGATCCCAGGTGTCCCAATGAAGACCTGGTGCAGCCAAATAGATAATACATAAATATTTAAAAATTAATAAATACTATAAAGAAAAAGCCAGTAGAATGTCCTGACAGGGACCCTAGGTTAGAGTTGTTTAGAGGAAGGGAAAGTGTTAACCATGTCAGTTGCTCATACAGAAAAGTGGCCGTTTGGTAACCATGTCAGTTGCTAATACAGAAAAGTGGCCATTTGGTAATAGAGGTCATTAACGACCTGAAAAGAGTGGTTTCAGTGGAGTGGATTGAGGAAAGAACGGAAGCAGAGGAAATAGTGCTTCGCAAACCGTAAGATGTGTGTGAATTACTTGGAGATCTTGTCAAAATGAGATTCTACTTTGGGGCCTGAGACTCTCCATTTCTAAAGACCCCCCAGATAGTGCAGTGCTGCTGGTTCATGAAGTACCAGAGGTATAGACTAGTGGTCCTCCGAGTTCACTGTGTGTTAGAATTATGTGGTCAGCTTGGTAAAAAAATAGGATTCAGAGTTTCTGATTCAGTAGTTCTGGGATGTCACCTGAGCATTTACATTTTTTATAAGTTCCTGGGTGGCATTGATGCTGCTAGTCTAGAAATCACACTTTGAGAACTGCTGGGGAATTTTAACTGTAATGGGGAGGTTTCAAGGGAAATTTTTTGTTTGTTGAGGATGAAAAATAACTGCGCATACTTACACTGGTGAGAATGATCCAGGAGAAGAGGATAAAGAGAAAAAGGGAACAAAGGAGTGAATTCCTTGAGAATATGAGGGAGGATGGCACCAAAGCATGTATTGAGGTCTTGGATTTTTGTAAGAAAGGGAGTGTGTCCTTAGTCACAGAACGAGAAAAAGCAGAGAAGATGGGTCCCAGTGTAGATAGGTATGTAGGTAGATTTACTGGGAGACAGATGGAGCTCCCTTTTGATGTTTTCTATTTTCTCATTGAAGGCAAGAGCAGCTCCTGAGGGAGGAGGGTAAGTGGAGGTTTGAGGAGAGAGATGGTGTCAGATGGAGTTTGAGTAGAAAAATGGACTTAATAAAAAAGTGGCAGCATTGGGAGCCTTATTTGTGATTAAGTTCAGAAATTAAGAACGAAACCATTCTGTATGATTGTGCATTCTTTTTTCTTCAACCACAGTTTTTGGATTCTTGACAAGGAGAATAAATAGTTAAGATCAGCCTAAGTTAGAGTTTATCTGGGTGAGTATATCAGAGGGGGTACGGAGTTTTATAAGAGAATACAGTCTAAGGCAGGCAAGAAGGGAAATGAAGACGGGAGGGCTGAAGGATAGAAACAGTCAATGAATTGTTGTAGTCAGGATACAAATAAGCTAATAGGAGCAAACTAAAAGGCATAGGAAGTTTGTGATGTCATTCTCCATATTGTAGGCAGGCAGCTTTTGGTGGTGATAGAGGGCCCAGGGTGTGACCCTGGAGGTGGAGCTTGGGTGACCTTGGACAGGGTGGAGTTTCCTGGAGAGGCCAGGAAACCAAGAGGCCAGGAAGTTGCCTGTACCCTCCACCTGGATGCTGAGGTTGCCAAGAATGATGACAGAAGTTGGGAGGGGAGAGAGACTTTGAGATAGGAACTAACTTTTTGGTGAGTGATGGAAAATTCCAAGTGAGTGCATAACAGCAACTGAGAGGGAAGGATGGTGGTGAGCAGGAGCTTTTGTAAATCAAAGGGAAAGTCATGGTCTGGAAGTGGAAACAGTTGGCAAAGAGAACACCTACCCCCCACCTGCTAGCCGCGAGGCGCCTGGGATACGAGAGAGTCCACTCTAAGGCGTGGCTGTCAGAGAAGTGTCTTCTAGGGACAGCCTAGTTCTGTTAAAGCAAGGAGATGGAGGAAAAGTTCGGAAGTTGAAGATTTACCAGAGTTTATTACACACTGGGAATTGAAAGGCAGGGACAGAGTATAAGCATTTAGGAGCGAAGGGAGGGGAACTTCTGGAGCCATTACATAGTCATATGGCAGAGTTTGGTAAGAATAGATAATCAGAAAGTCTTGAATGTGCAGATTAGAGATTGAGATAAACAGGAGAGTGAGACATGATGGAATTAGCCTGTACAGTCTCTAAAAATAATTAAGATACACTTCATGTTTCTTGCTGTATCTGTCCTGTGTGGTCTAGCCTTTGCCTATATCTCTGATCTTACTCTTTTCCAAGCTCCCCATATTCCCTATGCTCTGTCTACACAGGCTGTTTCTCCTGTCACTCCAGCATGCCCTTGCTCTTCTGAGAGGCAGCATAGCAAAGTGGTTGATAGCAGGAGCTCAGGGTCCAGCCTTCCTGCCCTCTTTCGAGATTTGTGATTGTGGGCAAGTTATTTAACCTCCCTGTGCTTCAGTTTCCTTATCTGTAAATGGGAATGATAATAAAGACTCAGTAAACGTTAATATTAATAATAGTTTTCTGCTTGAGGCTCTTTTCCCCTTATCATTCACTTCCCTCAGCTCAAATGTACTTCCTCCAACATCATAGGTAATGTAGCTTAGCTCCACCAGCTTTCTGTCGCTCTTTATCCCATTATTCTGTTTTAGTTAGTCATAGCATTTATCACTATTTGAAATCTATTTTATTATTCTGCTCTTCCCCTCTCCCCCTATTCCCTGAGGTCAGAGATATTACCGACTGTTACCTGAGCTTCTAGAAAGTGTCAAATACTTTGTATTTCATAAAGAAATTTTTATGCCAACTCACTGTCCTGAAAACATGGTGGTTTCCAAGGTCTCTGATCAGGCAGCATTTGGTGGCAAAGAGACAGTGAGGCCTCGGCCAAGGAGATGGATGGAATCCAGCTCTTTGTCCCAATCTATTGGCTCATCTAGATCAGGTGGCTGCCTATTTTTGTGTTATTGGGACACAGCCACATCCATTTAAAAATTTATTATCTGCTGCTTTCCAGTTCCAACCATGGAGTTGAGTTGTTGAGACAGAGACCCTACGCCTCACAAAGTTTAAAATACTTACTCTCTAGCCCTTCACAGAAAAAGTCTGCTGATCCTTGATTTAGATGTGTAGGAAAAAAAAGATAAGAAGGAAACACCAAAAATGATTAACAGATTACTTTGCTTAGTGGGCTTATAGGTCATTTTAAGTTTTATTTTCAGTTATTTTGTATTTTATTATAAGCCCATTTAATTTAGAAATCAAATAGCCTTATAAATGCTAATTTTGATATAATTAGAGAACATTTAATGAATTTTTTATGGTTTTCTTTTTTTTTTTCCCTTAGTGCTGCTTTTGACACGAAAACTGGGTTACGTGTCGCAGTGAAGAAGCTATCCAGACCATTTCAGTCCATTATTCATGCCAAAAGAACCTACAGAGAACTGCGGTTACTTAAACATATGAAGCATGAAAATGTAAGTTATTAATTCAAGGCAGAATAAATTCTGCTGTTTAATAGACTAGAAGAATTGTGTTTTAATTACTGCAAGTGGAAATGCATTAGAGTACATTAAACTTTGGACCATCCTTATACTGGGGTGTTAGAGGCCACTGCTTTATGTCATGTAGCTACTGAAAGACTTGGGATGAAATTGGTACATATTCCTGGAGTTTGAGTTTTACTTAAAGATTTTTACAGGGAAAGCCTATAAAATTTTTTTAAATAAAAATGAGTATTATGAGATAAAGCAAAATTCACAAGGATTTTTAAGAGAAAGTACTACAAGGAAGTTTTGTATTCTTGTTTTACTTAGGACTATATTATCAGAGTATGGGAATCCATGGTATTTTGTGGTGTTATGGGTGTTTTCAATGGAGAAGTTTGAGAAAGAGTGCCTTAGGTTCACTGAATGGGTTTTATTTTCTAGATAATTTAATATTATAATTTTTCCTCTGAATCTTCAAAAGACAGCTTTTCCAGATTCAGGTATTTTAATAAATGTGACACAGACATTGTTTAAGTTAAATATAATGTTTTCTTTGCTGTCAGTTTGGAAATTTGAAAACAAAGCCATCCTGCAAAGGAGGGGCTTGTAAATCCTAATAGCATAAATAAATGAATGCAGTTGGATTATTAGAGGAAAGTGAGAAAAAAAAATTGACTGAGGACACTTATTTTCCATTTCAAAATCAAGTTTAAAAAGATTTATGTGATTGCTGTATGAAAGAAATTGTAAAATTTGTAGCATTTTAGAAATAGTGGCCATAGAGATTTTAGAATCATTTGACCCAATTGATGGTTACTGTGTAGGAAAAAAAAATCACAATCTAAAAATTACCTGGCTATTCAGACTTTTTTCTGTTTCAATTATTGAATTTTTTTGTCTTCAGAGTAAGAAAAATGTATCAAAATACATTGGTTTCACAAAGTGCAGATTTCTTCTAAATTGAGAGCATGGTGACTTAAATTTGGAGTTGGATTATGGATTCTGCTTATTTATTTTCATGTTTTAATTGCGTACTGTGAGAAAGTCCTGTTTTCCACAGACAGCTTCCTTTCCTAGGTGTAGTTTTATATGAGCTTCATGTGCAAACTTGAATTTTTAAAAAGTTCAGTGCAGAGCTGCAGCCTTCCTAATCAGTGACATGTTTATAAGAAGCTGAAATATGTGGAAAGAGCTGGCTGGAGAAGCTTCATTCCGAAGTCTGCATAAAATCAAGGTGGCCTGGCAGCTTAACTGATGGGTTTACATATGGTTTTTAACACAGTTGATTATGTATGCTGTTTTTCATTACACGTTAATAAATGTGACAGAGACACTGTCATAGCTTTTTAAATATAAAGAATACTTTGAAAATGGAATGCAAGCCAAATATTTATGGAACCCCAAAGCACCTCCAAGAGGCCCCAGGATCCCACTGATGTTGCCTATGCTAATT
Source organism: Odocoileus virginianus (assembly GCF_023699985.2). NCBI lineage: Eukaryota > Metazoa > Chordata > Mammalia > Artiodactyla > Cervidae > Odocoileus > Odocoileus virginianus. The sequence goes on along the minus strand of NC_069700.1, from coordinate 33,483,474 downwards.
TAAGACCGTCTAGTTTTAGAAGATTACCAGCACTATAATTTATTGTTCTGCTTTATTTCATGGTCATTTTAAGCCAGTGTTTATGGCAAAAAATTATTTTGGGTTATCTGAATCCATGCCTTGGCTTTTCTAATGATCACTAAAGCAACCTTATTTAGTATTTTCTATTCTAATTTTCTGTTCTGAGATCCTTTGAAGTGTGTCTTGTATGATATTGGGCTGGTTACATTTGGGCCATTCTGTGTTTGTAGAAATGAAGGGGCCACGGTGATAGGATGCAATTACAAGTTTAATTGAGGATTTTAAGAGGAATTCCTTTATCTTCTTCTTTTTCTTTCATTTTTTAAAAAATAACTGTTCTGGGCCACTGTCCCACGCTTTAGCTCACTGTTAGGCCTCCATCAACAGCAGCAGCAACAGCAACTTAAAACTCTTGAAAAATTTAAGTATTGCTACCAAATAGAATTTTTAGGTGCCAGCTATACAAATGGTCTTTTACACAAAAATGCCTCTGACTTACAATTCATAGTTTATCTTATTTATATTATTAGTGATAATGAATGGCATATACAGTTTTCGTATGGATTTACAAGAGCTAGAGGATGTCCTCTATGAGTTGTAAGAGTTACTCACAACAAACTTAACTTGGCCCATTCCTGACTGAACTTTTGACCTTGATCTCATTAACACTTGGTCTAAGGCAGATTAAAGGGAAGCAGCCTGCTGGCTGCATCCTTTTGCTAAGTTATTATTGCCTGGTTAAGGGCCTGGAGATCTGTGCATTTTAAAATTTAAAAATGATTAAGGGAATCCTTTTATAAATTTTATTTGGGAGTCTTAGATTTAATCTTACTATGATAGAGCAAGTGGTTTTTGTGTTTTGTGTTAAACACATTAAATATTGTCTTTGGTCACTGAGCTAAAGTGATTTTTGAGTTGTGTCAGTTTAATAAAGATGTATAACTTCTGTCTGTTAACTTTTGGATCATTATAGAACAGTGATTCAGATATCTCTGTCATCAGAGATATTTGCTGATTATTTGCATTATAAATGTCTTTTTAAAGTATTTAATTCCTAAAGTGTCTGAAAGCATATAGTGGCAGAAAAAGTAAGGAAATAGGCTAAAATATAATTTGAATTACAAGCAAATTTCCATTTAAAAAATGAGAAATGAATTGATTATGGAATGTTCCCCTGATCTACTTTAATGCTGGGAAACTTTTGTTTCATAATATTTTCTTACGATTAATACTCCATAAATATGACGAACATTTCATGGAAAGATGGGCACAGTAACAGAAATGGCAAGGACCTACCAGAAGCAGAAGAGATTAAAAAGAGGTGGCAAGAATACACAGAAGAACTGTAGAAAAAGGTCTTAATGACAGATAACCACGATGGTGTGGTCACTCACCTAGACCCAGACATCCTGGGCTTGAAGTCAAGCGGACCTTAGGAAACATTACTACCAACAAAACTAGTGGAGGTGATGGGATCCCAGCTGAGCTTTTTAAAATCCTGAAAGATGCTGTTAAAGTGCTGCACTGAGTATGCCAGCAAATTTGGAAAACTCAACAGTGGCCACAGGACTGGAAAATTTCAGTTTTCATTACAATCCAAAAGAAGGACAATGCCAAAGAATGTTCAAACTACTGTACAATAGTGCTCCTTTCACATGCTGGCAAAGTAATGCTCAAAATCCTTCAAGTAGGCTTCAGCAGTATATGAATCAAGAACTTCCAGATGTACAAGCTGGATTTAGAAAAGGCAGAGGAACCAGAGATCAAGTTACCAACATCCATTGGATCATAGAAAAAGCAAGGGAATTCCAGAAAAACATCTGCTTCATTGACTATGCTAAAGTCTTTGACTATGTGAATCACAACAAGCTCTGGAAAATTCTTAAAGAAATGGGAGTACTAAACCACCTTACCTGTTTTCTGAGAAACCTGTATATAGGTAAAGAAGCAACAGTTAGAACCGGACATGGGGCAATGGACTGGTTCAAAATTAGGAAAGGAGTCCGTCGAGGCTGTATATTGTCACCCTGCTTGTTTAACTTATATGCAGAGTACATCATGTGAAATGCCAGGCTGGATGAATCACAAGCTGAAATCAAGATTGCCAGGAGAAATATCAACAACCTCAAATGTACAAATGATACACCACTCTAATGACACAAAACAAAGAGGAACTAAAGAGCCTCTTGATTAGGGTGAAAGAGGAGAGTGAAAAACCTGGCTTAAAACTCAGCTTTCAAAAAACCAAGATCATGGCATCTAGTCCAATCACTTCATGGCAAATAGTTGTGGAAAAGTGGAAGCAATGTCAGAGTTTATTTTCTTGGGCTCCAAAATCACTGCAGATGGTGACTGCAGCCATGAAATTAAAAGACACTTGTTCATGAGACAAACCTAGATAGCATATTAAAAAGCAGAGACATAACTTTGCAGACAAAGGTTAAGCTGTGATTTTTCCCATAGTCATGTAAGGGCGTGAGTCTAGTTGCTAAGTTGTGTCTGACTCTCTTGCAACCCCGTAGACCGCAGCCCATCAGGCTACTCTGTCCATGGGATTTCCTGGGAAAGAACACTGGAGTGGGTTGCCATTTCCTTCTCCAGGGGATCTTCCTGACCCAGGAATCGAACCTGCATCTCCTGCATAGGAGGTCGGATTCTTTACCACTGAACCACCAGGAAAGCCCACAATGAGTGTGAGAGTTGGACCATAAAGACAGCTGAGTATTGAACAATTGATGGTTTTAGTTGTTCCACAGTATGTGGGATCTTGCTGGATCAGGGATCAAACCCATGTTTCTGGCATTGGCAGGTAGATTCTTTATCACTGAGTCACCAGGGAAACCCAATTGAAAAACAATTGAGGACATGAGAATAGTCATATGTTAAGTCACAAGGAGGAATATAAAAGTATACATAGTATTACTCCAGTTTAATTTATGTACATCAGAAAAATCGAAGTATCTCAAAATATTAGTGTTAGTGATAATGGATAGTGCTATTGTAGATAATTTTGGTTTTCTTATGTCTGGTTGTCTGAATAAGATGATGATTGATAACTATCTTTCCTTTGGAAAAAGATGCAAAGACTTTCCAGGGCCTTTTTTTAGTTTGTTTCTCTTTTGGGTTCAGCCTGTAATAGAAATTGGTTTTAAAAGTTGGTATTTGGTTGAATGGCATAACTTTCTGATTAGAAGTACTCTTTTTCATGATAATATTTCGAGTGTTAGTATATTTTACTTTTAGAGCTGTTTATTTAGCTTGGTTGGTTAGAGCAGCATGCTAATCTGCGGTTATGGGTCAGTTTTCATGAAGGCCATTTAGCTCTTGTATGTTTCACTTCCAGATACTCTTCAATCTTGCTTGGCATATTACACATGAATTATGTGTCTTGCTTGCCCTCTTAGTGCCTAGATTTGTAGAAATGAGTCGTCTGGGTTTCAGGAGGAACTGGGGAAGAGGGGTATGGTAAATGTGGATTGAATGAGTGAAAGGCACTCAGTCGTGTCCGACCCTGGGACCCCATGGACTATATAGTCCAGGAAATTCTCCAGGCCAGAATACTGGAGTGGATAGCCATTCCCTTCTCCAGGGGATCTTCCCAACCCAGGGATTGAACCCAGGTCTCCTGCATTGCAGGTGGATTCTTTACCAGCTGAGCTACCAGGGAAGCCCAAGAATACTGGGGTGGGTAGCCTGTTCCTTCTCCAGCAGATTAATCAGCATAAATCCATGACCAGAAAAACTGCTCAAAGACAGTAGGTTACTGCATATTAAGTAGCTCTTTGTTTTATCTTTGTGTAAAGTTAGCTTTTTTTTCCCTTCCATTTTTATAGTCTGATCTAAATACCTGATACTGATTAAGGGACTTACCCTGGGACTTCTCCTAGTGGTCCAGTAGTTAAGAATCTGCCTGCTAATGCAGAGGACGTGGGTTTCATCCCTGATGAGGGAAGATTCCACATGCCGCGAGACAACTACGCCCGTGCGTCACAACTACTGAGTCCTCGATCTGCAGCCCGCGAGCCACAGCTGCTGCAGTCTGAGAGCTCAAGGGCTTCTTGTTGCTCTGCAACAGGAGAAACCACTGCAGTGAGAAGCCCAGGTACTGCCACCAAGTGTAGCCCCTGCTTGCTGCAACTGGAGAAAGCCCACCCGAAGTAATGAAGACCCAGTACAGCCATAATAAATAAATTAATTTTTAAAGTATATATTTATTTATTTGGCTGCATTGCGCCTTAGTTGAGGCATGCGGGATCTTTTGCTGTGGCTCCAGGGCTCAGTTGCCCCACAGCACATGGGATCTTAGTTCCCCAACCAGGGAACAAACCCGAGTCCCCTGCATTGGAAGGCAGGTTCTTAACCACGGACCATCAGGGAAGTCCCAATATATAAATTTTTAAAAAATAAAAAAATGATCTTAATATTAAGAATGTTATAAGAATAGTACCAAGAATATACTGAGAGGATATATTGGGGCTTTAAAATGTCAGTGTTGAAGATGATATAGTAATTTTTATTGAATAATAACATTTTAAAAGGAAAAATGATACTATAGCAACAACTGTAAAAGCACAACTTTTTTCTGTAATTGTTAAATTATTAGTGCATGTGTAAGTTGAGTCCTAAATCTTTTTGCTTCCTGATAAACTAATGGCTACATGTGACTAAATTCTAAAGACATGAAGATCGTAATGGTTTATTATGAAAAGTGATGTTCGACAAGTAAGAGCAAAAGCACAATTTGGGTAAAAAATGAATTGGAATCATTAAGTATATGAGGATGTGACGTTATTGAACTAGGAGCAGGATTTAATAGGAATTATTTCCTGTTAAAGTGACTGAGGCCTTATGGATAAGTTCAATATTTGCTGTTTGATTTTTATGTTTTGTTACAGGTGATTGGTCTGTTGGATGTTTTCACACCTGCAAGGTCTCTGGAGGAATTCAATGATGTGTGAGTAAATCTTTTATGTTTGCCTTCCTCAGCTAGTATTTGAAGATTACCAGCCCATCTTTACTCCTGAACCTCTTTGCAGTATTAGATTTAGATTCTTTATTCCTGTCACCCAACTCTTCTGGGGGATGGGGGATGGATACAGAAGAGTGTATTTGGTTGATATATATTCATATTTTCATCATCTCAGGCACGTTGTGCCCTATTTGGAGAGACAGTGGTGGATCCTGGCAAGAGTTCCATGGAGAAGAGTACAGGGAGTTTTGAGCATGATTTTTATTCTCAAATCGCCTGTCCTAGCTTTTAAAAGGACATGTTTACATCAGGAAATGTAGTGGAGCCCGGTTCCATATCGTTTCTTCCATTTCTTTTATCCTATGGGAAATACAGGCTGATCTTTGAAGTACTGGATTTCTGTTCAGGGACAAGTTCAGACAGCTGATAGATAGTGCTGATTGTCCCAGTTTTGTGACCATCTCCATTATTTTATCCTGGGACACCTGGAAAGCAGGGCCTGAGATTCTCAGGAACCAATAGTCAGGGTCTAGGGAAAATGAAATAGGGAGGGAGAGAAAGCTGCTATGAGGATACGTTATTAAGTTGGTCACCATTGTGAGCGCCTGGGATGAAAATTACCAAGGTCTTATAGAAAGCTGTATGGAATGCAGCTCAGATGGAGAGCATTTACTTACTGGCTCCTGACTCCACTGGCAAGAGTGCCCTCACCTGGGGCAGTAATGTTCTCACATGCCCAGGATGCACATGTGTGTGTGCAAGATAAGAGTCCAGAAGGTGTTGTGGAGTTCCGCCTGTGTGAGTTCTCTATTGTTCCTTTTCCGAAATCTGAATTGGCATACCTTCCTCTGGTCCCCAATTCACAGATACGCTATACCATAAGAGAGAAGGAACACCTTGAGTTCAGAGTTAACACATTTTGTCCTATTGAAAGTTTGGTATTACTGGAAAGGATGACTGTGGTGAGAAATTGCAAGTCCTGGCTGCCCTTCACAGCCTCTCCTCTCTGTTGACACCAAGGATGAACTTAGCTCCACCCATCCTGAATTCAGTTTCTCCTTCCCTTATCCTAGGCCAAGTGCCTGTTTCCCGGAGAGCAAGCTTAGCGAGTGGGGGAGATAAACTATGTTTGAGCTTGTGTGTTCTGTCTAATGAAAGGGGAAAAGAAATGTAGAATATTAATTAGAAAGGGAAGGAGGAAAGGTAACAAAAAATTTCCCACCACTTGAGGTTAGTTGGAATGTGATATGCCTGAGAGTAGACAATGAGGAAAGGGGAGTCCGGTCTAAGTGCAAGAACTCCCACCCACATTAGCCTCAATCCTGCTGATGAGAATTTGAGACTCAAGCAAAGTCGGGGAGGGGGGGGGCGGGGGTGGGTAGGAGATAATAACCAAGAACATCTGGGCTTCCTGAGCCCTGCTTGACATTACTATGGAGGCCTCCAAAGCCTCCTTACTAGATGCTACCCAGGCAGAGACACGGGTGTTGCAGGTTGTTGAGTCCTGCTGTATACTGTGCTTGGAAAAGAGAGTATTGCAGTGCTGCTTTTTTTTTTTTAACATTAATTAATTTTTACTTTTTTGAGGAATTAATTTTTTAGAGCAGCTTTAGGTTTACAACAAAATTGAGAGCTTTCCCCATTATCAGCATCACTCAACAAGAATAGTATATGTATATATATTTTTTTACCAAGAATGAAGCTGTTTGACACGTCATAATTACCCAGAGTTCATAGTTTATTGTAGGAGTCATTCTTAGTATTGTACATTCTATGGATTTAGACAAATACATAATGTCATACCATTATAATATGTTACAGTGTATTCTCACTGCCCTAGGAATGGTGCTTTTTTATATTCTACGTGTGGAAAAATTGCTAAAGTATTAATAATATACTTGGAAAACATTTGAATCAGGATTGAGCTCTAGCTCAAAATGTTAGGTGCAATGAGGATTGAATTTTTTTTTTTTTTTTTAAGAAAGGAATTGATTTGTTGACCTGGGCTAATGCTGTATTTTGCCTCTCTGGGGCGTACGAAATTGGATTATGAACCTGTTTTTCCTGTGTCAACAGGCATATAAGGCTTTTGTCTTTGAGAGGTGAAGTTTTATCCATTGCAGGGCCTGTTGGCTCTTTTATCCATTTGAAGGCCCACTGACTACAAGCATACCCGTTGAACAGAAGTTGCATTTATTTCTTCATTCATTCAACAAATACCAAGCAGGAATCGATTCTTTCTACTTAACAATAGCTAGGTTCTGTTTACTTATTAATTTCCAGCTTTATTGAGATATAACTGACATACAACACTGTGATTTGGGTCATGATTCTTTATAAACAAGATTTTAGTTTATTTGTTGGGAGCAAATCTCAGGACTATGTGTTGAATACTTGCTGAGCAGAGTGTTAGAACAGAGCTCATGATAATCAGAAACACTGGTCTTTTCCCTGATGAATCAAAATCTTGTTGGGGGAAATAAGTTAAAAACACTTTGGGAATCCGTTTATCAGTTTGTACGGCACCATAGATGTCAGGCGAGTGTATGCTCCTCGGTCTTTGTCTCGTCCCAACAAAGGTTTGGAGTGACGGACATTACAGCCCCCTCAGCGCGTCACAGCTCTCGGGTCTTGGACAGACCGTGTTATAGCTCTTAAATAAATCAGTGTTACAGCTCAATGTTACAGCTCTATTTTATTTAGATAAGAGCAGGAAAATCCATCTTCAAGGCATGAGGGCACGTCGATCCAAAGACGCGAAGAGGAGAGCACCACATTGTGCGGGGGAGAGAGAGAGACAGAGAGAGAGAGAGAGTGTACGCACGCGTGGGAGAGAGAGAGAGAGAACCCTTTGGCTCCTCTTTTTATATGTTTTTTTCTTCCCCCTGGGCCTGTCCTATGCAAATTGGGCTTAGGCAGGAGCGCTGTTCTACCTGAAGTCCTCACTCTGGTCCTCGGACCTTCCTTTGACCTTCCTCTGTTCTATATTCGAGGGCTTTTCCCTTCCTTGTCTTTTAGCCACTGCCATTTTGGACTCCTTTTCCCTATTCTCACTACCTAACAAGTTGGCTATAAGACCTTGGACAAGTCACTTTGCCTCTCTGGGTCCCAGTTAATGTCTGTGTAAAATAATGAAAATTGGGGTGGTTCTCTTCTGAAGTGTTTTCAATCCCAGAGAATCTCTGAAAATATAATGATGAACCTAAGGGATATCTTTTGGGAAATGTTTCATTGTTATCTTTTTATGATGTATGTATCACTGAGAAGAAAATCAGTGCTTTTTTAAGACTGGGGTTATTTCAGGTTTTTCCAAAGTCATTTCGGAATTTGCACAAGAGGTCAAACATCTTCACTGACAGTTGTAGAGTGCAAATTTAAATACTTTTAGAAAGCTTGCCTAACCTAGGCTCGGTGTTTGGCAGCACAATACCTGCACTTCCTAAACGCTGTCAAATGCACATTAAAATAACATAAACAAAGACCCAGTGTTCTGGCCAAATCAAACAGGCTGAAGGCTCAAATGATTCTGCAGGCTGCCATGTTTAGAGCAGACAGTGATTTTGAACAAGAATTTTCTGTGCTAATTAAAATCTCAATTTTGCATATTTATAGTTGGCTTTAAATCATGTCTTGTGTGTATCTGTCCCTTTACATTTCAGTCAGCAGTTTTTTTATCGTATACTTCAACTTTTTACTGAATTTTAAATTTCTGGTTAATTTAGGCACCCTATGTACTTTAATTTGTAAGACTATACTTTTGAGAAAGGAATCATAAACAGGTAGTGAGTTTTGATCATTATAAACAATGTTCAGTTACTGAATCTGATAGATAGACCTGGCATTTAGAAAATGTGGCATTAAAAGATGAGTACTCCAAGTTGTTCTTGACTGCCATGTGATGTGGTTGTACAGATCACAAAATTTTATAAGATATAGCTAGATATTTCTAATGACTAGATATCATTTAGACATTTCTGTTTGCTTCTTGATGGTAATAGTTAGCAGGAGGTGGCATGTATATACCTTAGTGAAGTCACTCAGTTGTGTCCGACTCTTTATGACCCCATGTAGCCCACCAGGCTTCTCCATCCATGGGATTTTCCAGGCAAGAATACTGGAGTGCGGTGCCATTTCCTTCTCCAGGGGATCTTCCTGACCCAGAGATCGAACTCGGGTATCCCGCATCTCAGGCAGACTCTTTTCTGTCTGAGTCACAAGGGAAGCCCTGTATATGCCTTAGGCATTCTGCAAATATTTACTTGCCAATAGAAATCCAGAATCTTGAAATAGCCGGTATTAGAATGTAACCCATAGAGTCAGCTGCAGCTTTGTGCTGCAGTGACATTGCCTCTTCTCAACTGTCGTGGTTCTCTGATCAAGTTTACTAGACAGTGTGCTCGCTTCAGCAGCACATATACTAAAAAAGTTTACTAGACAATGAAGAGTTTTGGACTCTTAGTGTAAACAACTCAAGGGTTAGGTTAAAAACAGTCTTTGCCTACTATTTTCTGCCATTTTCCCCCTTGTTTTACAACTCCCCATCCAGGGTTTGTTTACCCCCGCCTTGTTACAGTTCCTTATCTCTGCTTGGTTTGTGAAAAGAGGTGTGGAAGTGAGATTTTAGATTCCACTGTGATTGAGCAGAAGACCTGTGACAGGGTCAGCCAGCAGCCATTGTTTCAGTGAAAGCCAATGGACAGATAATTACCTAGTTTATTTAGCCTTCCACTAACTGAAAATGATTGTTCGACCACTAGGTGTAGCCTTTTATATCAGTGTAAAAGTTGCTGATTGTACTGAATAGGTAAAGGATATTTTAGATTTATATTTAAGTACTCATTCTATGGAGAATGTAGCAAATAAACATGATCCTTAATGATAGATTGAGACTCCTGTTAATTGGAGAGAAGAACAATTTAAATGACCAAACACAATACAGTGTGGTAGTTCTGAAAGATCCTGCATGATGTTTGCTCCTGTACACTCTCCGACCTCATCCAGTACTTTCCCCACTCACTCTCTCCATTCCAGCCACTCTGGCTTCTCTATTCTTCCCTGAATACAGACGTCCACATTCTCAGTAGGACCTTTGCCCGGGTTTCTAATGTTGACTTCAAACACTCTCCCCACATATCCACATGACTGGCTCCTTCATTTCCTTCAAGACTGTGAAAGGTCATTTCATCAGAAGCTTTTTTCCCCCCTTACCATCTTAGCTGAAATATTACACTGTCGGGGCCTACTCCTTATGCTACTTTGTTCTTAGCAGATTTTATCATCATGTATTTGTTATTGTCTGTCTGCTCCCTCTAGCTTGCAAGCTCTGTTATTAGAGCAGGGAGTTTATTTTCTTTCTTGTTGAGTCTTTAGTAGTTACAAATTTTCAGAAGTTGAGAGAGATTAACTGAATTATATAATATCACTAATAAAATTGTACATATCTTAATTCTTTTTGGCTCTAATTCTAACCGCATTTTTATTGATCCGGAGCTCTAATATTTGGATGTTTGCTGACCCTTCTTGAATAGACACGATGTCAAAACTAAAGGCGTTCAGTTGCATATGGTCTCATGAATAAGATGAAGCATAAATGCTTACCTAAAACAACTTAAAGGACAAAGTCAAATTGGCCATGTCATAGCAGTGTATGGAATATTAAGTGATCTCAGACTATGAGAGAACCTTAGTGGAGGAAAACCTCTAAAGAAGGTAATAACTGTATTTGAAGAAATAGATGAGTAAGGATTGGGTGTAGAGGTTGAAATATATTCCAGATAGTCAAAGAAGGAAATGCATAAATTATACAGAAAAAAGAGATTTCTGAGAAATGGAGGCAATTAAAGGAGTAGATAATCCTTAATTTTTCTTTTGTACTTGGATAAAAATTGTGTTACTAAATTCTGATTTTGTATGTGTGTATATGTGTGTAGCAGAGGAGAGTTGTTTTCCTAATTAGACTAATTGGCGTTATCTGCTTGGAAATAGTGCTTTCCTCCATCACTGAAAGAAATTCCTAGCCCAGTGGCTTGAACTTACAGAAATATTTATTCTTCGAAAATAGGTTGAGTGCTCAAGATAGGTAATACAGGAACAGAAACAATCTAGGATAAAGATGAATGAGTTATCTGTATTGACAGTTATATTTGAAGTTTATATCCTTATCAGAGAGGTCTGCTAAAATGAGCATAGAGAGTTGGTAAAGCATGTAGGTGTTGTTGCAGACTCACCTTTGAAATCTAAACAAATATATATCCTTTAAGAAAATACCATTCCGTTTTTGTCTGATACAATTAGTAAGATGCCCTCTTTTTCTCAGATTAGCTGTCGTAAAAAGGTAAGGCAGCTTCAAGGTCTGGCTTTTAGTTTGAGACCCTCAAGAAAGCTCTCCCTAATTAATTGCTTCATAATCCTGGGCTGTAGCCCTCCCGGTGCTCTCCAGCTCCTTGATGCCCCCTTTATAGCTCTAATCATGCGCTATTACAAGTGTGTATATGCCTTCCTCCCATCTAAACTCTGTGTCTTTTCCACTGTTGTATTCCCAGTGCTTGACAATAAGGATTTGTTGATGGAGCAGTTGAATGAATAAATAACCTTGTGCTTTCTAGTTTATGACTCGCTGTCAATCTAGTGGTCTGCATGCCCAGTGCATTCTCTTTTGACTAGCTTTTTTGTTTTATCCTGGAATATAGACCATATGGTAACATTTTGAGTGTGATTTGTTTGTTGTAGGTAATGTAGGGGGCACCTTTTCAGTAATCTCCATTTCAAATGAGGAGAGTAGTTTGTTGTGAAATAAACTGGCTAAGCTGCCTACCTGGCTGCTGGTGCTTTTACCCCTTACGTTAGAATAGTCTGGTCTGTTTACCAGATAAGATCTTTGGCATGAGTATCTCAATAAGATATGCCCTTGCCTGGTCTTACTAGTAATGCTATATGAGTTCTGGGTCATTCAATTCAGTTCAGTTGTAATTGAGTGCCTGATATCTGCTAGACAATGTTTTTAGGTACTTTAGATACTGCAGAAACAAAAAAGAGCCCTGTCCTCCTTGAACATTGTACACATAGATATCAGTAAACAAAGAGCATGTAAAAGAGGAAATTAGATAGCATTTAGCAGGCAGTAATGCTATGGACAAGAAGAAAAGTGGAACAGGGAAGAGAAATTATTGGGCGTGTGAGGGCAGGGGGAGAGATGCAATTTTAAAAGGGATGGTAAGGATAGACTATTTTACCTTTTTGTATTTCTTTTCCATGAGGATGGTCTTGATCCCTGTCTCCTGTGCAGTGTCATGAACCTCTGTCCATATTTCATCAGGCACTCTATCAGATCTAGTCCCTTAAATCAATTTCTCACTTCCACTGTATAGTCATAAGGGATTTGATTTAGGTCATACCTGAATGGTCTAGTGGTTTTCCCTACTTTCTTCAATTTAAGTCTGAATTTGGCAATAAGGAGTTCATGATCTGAGCCGTAGTCAGCTCCTGGTCTTGTTTTTGTTGACTGTATAGAGCTTCTCCATCTTTGGCTGCAAAGAATATAATTGATCTGCTTTTGGTGTTGACCATCTGGTGATGTCCATGTGTAGAGTCTTCTCTTGTGTTATTAGAAGAGGGTGTTTGCTATGACCAGTGCGTTCTCTTGGCAAAACTCTATTAGCCTTTGCCCTGCTTCATTCCGTACCCCAAGGCCAAATTTGCCTGTTACTCCAGGTGTTTCTTGACTTCCTACTGTTGCATTTCAGTCCCCTATAATGAGAAGGACATCTTTTTTGGGTGTTAGTTCTAAAAGATCTTGTAGGTCTTCATAGAACCATTCAACTTCAGCTTCTGTGGTGTGAGCGATGGTATGATCGCTCACCTAGAGCCAGACATCCTGGAATGTGAAGTCAAGTGGGCCTTAGGAAGCATCACTACGAACAAAGCTAGTGGAGGTAATGGAATTCCAGTTGAGCTATTTCAAATCCTGAAAGATGATGCTGTGAAAGTGCTGCACTCAATATGCCAGCAAATTTGGAAAACTCAGCAGTGGCCACAGGACTGGAAAAGGTCGGTTTTCATTCCAATCCCAAAGAAAGGCAATGCTAAAGAATGCTCAAACTACCGCACAGTTGCACTCATCTCACACGCTAGTAAAGTAATGCTCAAAATTCTCCAAGCCAGGCTTCAGCAATACGTGAACCATGAACTTCTAGATGTTCAAGCTGGTTTTAGAAAAGGCAGAGGAACCAGAGATCAAACTGCCAACATCGGCTGGATCATCAAAACAGCAAGAGAGTTCCAGAAAAACATCTACTTCTGCTTTATTGACTATGCCAAAGCCTTTGACTGTGTGGGTCACAATAAACTGTGGAAAATTCTTCAAGAGATGGGAATACCAGACCACCTGACCTGCCTCTTGAGAAACGTATATGCAGGTCAGGAAGCAACAGAGAACTGGACATGGACCAACAGACTGCCTCCAAATAGGAAAAGGAGTACGTCAAGGCTGTATATTGTCACCCTGCTTATTTAGTTTATATGCAGAGTACATCGTGAGAAATGCTGGACTGGAAGAAGCACAAACTGGAATCAAGATTGCTGGGAGAAATATCAATAACCTCAGATATGCAGATGACACCACCCTTGTGGCAGAAAGTGAAGAGGAACTAAAAACCTCTTGATGAAAGTGAAAGAGGAGAGTGAAAAAGTTGGCTTAAAGCTCAACATTCAGAAAACTAAGATCATGGCATCTGGTCCCATCACTTCATGGGAAATAGATGGGGAAACAGTGGAAACAGTGTCAGACTATTTTTTGGGACTCCAAAATCACTGCAGATGGTGACTGCAGCCATGAAATAAAACGATGCTTACTTCTTGGAAGGAAAGTTGTGACCAACCTAGATAGCATATTAAAAAGCAGAGACATTACTTTGTCCACAAAGGTCCATCTAGTCAAGGCTATGGTTTTTCCAGTGGTCATGTATGGATGTGAGAGTTGGACTGTGAAGAAAGCTGAGTGCCGAGAAATTGATGCTTTTGAACTGTGGTGTTGGAGAAGACTCTTGAGAGTCCCTTGGACTGCAAGAAGATCCAACCAGTCCATCCTGAAGGAGATCAGTCCTAAGTGTTCATTGGAAGGATTGACACTGAAGCTGAAACTCCAGTACTTTGGCCACCTGCGAATAGTTGACTCATTGGAAAAGACCCTGATGCTGGGAAGGATTCGGGGCAGGAGGAGAAGGGGACGACAGAGCAGATGAGATAGCTGGATGGCATCACCGACTCGATGGACATGAGTTTGAGTAAATTCCGGGAGTTGGTGATGGACAGGGAGGCCTGGTGTGCTGTGATTCATGGGGTCGCAAAGAGTCAGACATGACTGAGTGACTGAACTGAAGGATAGACCTCATTGAGTAGGTGAATTTTAAGGAAGAATTTGAGGATACAAAAATTAGACTTGTATATGTGTGGGAGAAGAGCACTCCAGGCAGAGGGAAGAGCCAGTGCAAAGGTCCTGAGGCAGAAGACTGCATGCTGTATTGGAGTTGCGGCAAGGGGGCCTGCATGGCTGGAGTAAGGAGGCCAATGTGGAGCTAAGTGAGAGCCGGGGAGAGAAGCAGATGAAGAAAGGAGGAGGATTATTGGGAACAAGATCCTGGTTCATGTGTGGGTTTATCTGCTGCTGAAAGGAATTTTGTCTTTAAGTGAAAGAGAAGCCTTTTGAGAAGAGTGAGATGATCTATTTTTCATTTTTATAGAATCACTGTATCTGCTGCTTTCACCGAAGAATCACTGGATGTATTTCAGAAGCATGTCATTACAAATTGTCAATCCTTGTGATTATTTTAAATACTTTGTTTTAATATGGATATGCTGCTTTCCCTTTCTGATAATTTCTTTGTCGAATAGGGCTGACAGAAGTAGAAATGCCAAACTATAGATTTTTTTCTACATAGGTTCTTTCTGATTGTATTATGCTTTAAAGGCGGGGGAGTGGGGGCAGTAGGGTAGGAGTCTTGACAGTTGTATGTTTTCCAAGAAGTGATTAATAAATGAAGCTCTGAAAGGGGTGCTGTCTAGAGAGTACTGGAAACCACTTATTGTAGAGTTCTGCCTTTTTGTTACAATACATTTTACTTTGAGAAATGATCATTTACGCTTTTTATAGTTATAGTTTAAGTTTAAAGGAGACCATCTTCCCAAGAAAAGTGGCAAACAGAATTTGTATCATTAGGCTGTGAAATCATATTTTCAGCCTTCAGTCTAATAAAGTCCTACTTACTTAATTCCTTTTTAAATGTGGAGGGGAACTAGATAGCTTTCCAGCTGTTGGTCGGATTTAATTATTGGAAGTGTATGAACACTGATGGGGTTTCCCAGGTGGCGCTTGCCTGCCAGTGCTGGAGTGTAAGAGACACAGGTTTGATCCCTGGATTGGGAAGATCCCCTGAAGGAAGGCATGGCAACCCTCTCCAGCATCTGCCTGGAAAATCCCCACGGACAGAGGAGCCTGGTGGGCTACAGTTCATAGGGTCGCAAAGAGTCAGACATAACTGAAGCCACTTAGCATGCACGCATGCATGAACACCAACAATAATAGGCATGTCTTGACTAAAATGTAATTAAATTTGCTTCCCAGGGACTAATACTGTAGAAATTATGTGGCATCTATTAATGCTCCTTTGGGATTGACTTATTTAAAATGTGCCTACCTATATTTTCCTCCCACTCCCTTGTTCACTACTTTTAAAAGTTGACGTGTCTTCCGTAAGCATTCGGTAACTTCTCATGACACTTGCTTTTGTCCACTGTTGCAAAATTTATTTCGAAAACCTTTCTGTATGTGATGAGTTGGAATTTGACAATTGGTTGTCTTGGATTGGTCTTCTGGGCTTCGTGGAAACAACATGTAGTGATTAGGTTAGTTCCTGCCAGACAGGTCTGCCATGAATAATGTGGTTCAGTTGGTTTGACTAGAGCCTAGCAGCAATGTTTGACAATTATTACTGTATAGACTGATTAACCTTATGTACTTACATAATGTCTTGACAGTCTCGCTGTCTGGAAATTTTAGTGATAAAATGGATGCGGTCTCTGATGGGAGGGCTTTTAAAGGGAATTACATAGTGGTGGAATATTCCAACCAAAAGCATACTCTCTCTCAGGCTGTGCAGTCAGTGGTCTTCTGACTGTATAGAATTTCTTGAGTTGTTGGTAACTATTTAAACATAATACTTAGACTTAAAATTACTATGTTTGCTTTGGTAATACTGCTTAACACCTTTCTGAACTAGCACTGCCATTATAGACTTAAGATCTTTAGGTTTTATTTCAAGACAAATTAAGGTAGATTCTAGTTAGAATCACATAGAACAGTGTTTCTTTTGTTTACCTTTTCTCCTCAAAAATAAAATATTTTTGAAACTTGAAAGAATAACCCTCTCACTATTCAATGTCATAAAATGTAATTATTTGCAAAACAGTCTTATTAAACAAAAATTAGATTCCCTTTTCCTTAACCTGAGCTTTGCAAATTTTTATTATGGGTATGGCAACTATTATCCCAGATTTTCTGAGAGAAGTCTTGATTCCACAGTATTAACCAGTTTTTCACAGTGTTCTCATATTCACTGGATTGTGTATCAATTTGGGATTAAAAATACAGTGACTGATTAGGATGGAATATTACAGTATTTGTAAAACTTAAATCATTCCCTTGACTTAAATTCTGTGTCATCTAAAAGAACTTGAAGGCTTTATGGGCTGTGATATAAGATCATGGTCTTTGAGATCAAACAGTTTTGGATTTAGCCCCTGACATGACCACTCTTTTAACCTTGAACAGATAATATATACTTGTTTTGTCTGTTTCTTTCTCTGCAAATGGTAATACTAATGAAACTTACGGAGTTGTTGGGAAGAGTGTATGAGACACAGGCATAATAAATAGTAGTTGGCATGGAATAAGCACTAATGCCTTTGGTTATGTTATGTTGAGCTTGGAACATCTCTTAAGTCAGAACAACCTTTATGAAAACATTTCAAAACATCCAGCATAGTTTAAATGACGTTTAGAGTTATCTTTCCTCAAGGCAATATAAACAAACATGCAAGCTGTAAAAATATGAAGTGCTGGACTTCCCTGGTGGTCCAGTGGTTAAGAATCTGCCTTGCACTGCAGGGGACATGGGTTCGATCCCTTGTCCGGAAGCTTCCACATGCCATGGAGCAGCTAAGCCTGTGTACCACGACTACTGCATCTGTGCTCTAGGGCCATGTTCTGCAGCAAGGGAAGCCACCACAGTGAGAGGCCTGCGCACCCAACCAAAGAGGGTAGCCCTCGCTCGCTGCAGCCAGAGAAAGCCCATGCACAGCAACAAAGACCCAATGTAGCCACAAATACAGTAAATAAGTAATGAAAAATCTTTAAAATATATATATATGTGTGTGAAGTGCTAAGATCTCACTTAAGGTTACATCTATGCTAAGTTCTGTTGCTCTTTATGAAATTGTGAACTGACCATAATAGCAAACAGTGAAATTAAGAAACAGAAAAAAGAAAATTAATTCTTGTTTGAGGAAAGAAAGTAATAAATATAGTGGGGGGTGTGTGTGTGTGTAAAGACAGGTCATACACATATATAGCTATATAAGACATTAATAGTATATTTAAATTGCTGGCTTGGTTTCTTTTCATCCAAATTTATCAAAAATAAAAATGGAATTCACTGGCAATCCAGTGGTTAGGAATCCACATTTTCATTACCGAGGCCCTGGGTTCAATCCTTGGCTGGGGAACTAAGATCCTGTAAGCCATGTGGTGGCCTAAAACAAACAAAAATAATATATTTTAAAAAATAGTAATTGAAGAGAAATCAACCTCTTTTTTAATAGCTCAGCTGATATACATTCTGCCTCAGGAATGGATAATGATTCTCATAGTAGATAAAACCTAACCGAATTTTAAAAAATTCCACTTGTTTAGTACTGACTGTGATTTTTATGTTCCCATAGCAGTGTGATATAGTAATGAGTGGGTAGGGCATTGCATCGAGAATATCTGTGGTAAACCTGTTGGACTTGAATGGGATCATTCCCTAATCCTGTGATGTGAGGACAGGATGAAAAATACCCGGCGCTGTACCTGTGAGGAGAAGTTCTAGAATGCCTGACTTAACTTGTAGATAAAATATTTCATTAAAAGTAAGTGCAGGAATATTGTCAGTGGCCAGCATCCTTTTTCCAGTCATTCCTTAAAAAAGGAGAGTTATAATTTGAAAATTTAAAGATACTTTTATTTTTTTTAACTAAAGTATAGTTGATTTACAATGTTGTGTTAGTTTCTGGTATACAGCAAAGTGATTCAGATATATATAGTAGTTTGTATCTGCTAATCCCAAAACTCCTAATTTATCCCTCCCCCCTGCCTTTGGTAATCATAAGTTTATTTTCCATGTCTGTGAGTCTGTTTCTGTTTTGTAAATAAGTTTATTTGAAGATACTCCTATTTTAGACCATGCAATATGAGGTGGAAAATCTAACAGTGGATTTAAAAATATGGCCATGCATTTAGTTATAGTGTACATTTCTCATGCAGTAATACTGTTTTTAAGAAAATGATGGAAACACGTATGTCATTCTAATCTCCATGTTTTCTTTTTTTCTTTAATAGTTATTTTTATTACTGGTTGCACTGGGTCTTTGTTGCTGCATTAGGGCTTTCTCTACTTGTGAGCTGTTCTTCATTGTGATACACAAGCTTCTCATAGTGGCTTCCCTTGCTGTGGAGCACAGGCTCTAGGCACGCAGGCTCCGGTAGTTACGGCTCACAGGCTTTAGTTGCCCATAGTATGTGGGATCTTCCTGGGCCTAGGATCCAACCCACGTCCCCTGCATTGGCAGGCAGATTTTCATCCCTCTACCACCACAGAAAGTGTGAAAGTGTTAGTCATTCCAGTCGTGTCTGACTCTTTGTGACCCTGTGGACAGTAGCCTGCCAGTCTTCTCTGTCCATGGTATTCTCCAGACAAGAATACTGGAGTAGGTTGCCATGCCCTTCTCCAGGGGATCTTCCCAACCCAGGGATCGATCCCAGGTCTCCTGCATTGCAGGCAGATTCTTTATCAACTGAGCCACCAAAGAAGCCCCCACCACCACGGAAGTCCCTGCTTTTTTTTTTTTTTTTTTTTTTCTTCTCTTTCCTTTAGAGAACCTAGGAAAAGATGGCAAGTTGGAACAAGTATAAAAATTTTTAGAAAAATAGACGACAGGCAGTAAAGTTAGAATAGTGATGTTGAAAGTGAGCCCCCCATCAGTAGTTACTAAGCTTTTAGCTGTCACTGTGGTGCTTATTGAGTGGACTTCTGACGGTCTTAGGAAGATCAGAGCTTTCTTAGGGTTCTGGATGATTGTGTTAACTCTCCATTAATTTTTAGGTACCTGGTGACCCATCTCATGGGGGCAGATCTGAACAACATTGTGAAATGCCAGAAGCTTACAGATGACCACGTTCAGTTCCTTATCTACCAGATTCTCAGAGGTCTCAAGGTACAGACTAACAATTTTGAGAAATGAATTCTCCCTCTCTCCCTTCTGTTTAGGGCTTAAGGGAAAACAAACAAAACTTTTCTTATGGAAGATTTCAAATACGACAATCACAAGTACAATCATAGTATAATGAACCCCTGTGTTTACTCAGCAACCACAATTACCAACATACAACTATCTTGTTCCTTTCATATTCCCCTAAACCCTGGATTATTTTAAGGCAAGTCTAGACCTCATATCATTCCACCCCCTTGATACTTCTATATAGGCATGTCTGAGAGTTAAGGACTCTTCATTATTACATCTAAATATTAATAATAATTTCTCAATGTAATCTGATATGTGTTGAGTGTCATGTTGAAACTTTGAAAATATCCTCAAAGGGGTTAATTTGGGGGTTAAAAGGGGGGAAAATATCCTCAAAGGGATTATCTGCCCCTGTGGAAAGGGCAGATAAACAATGTTTTCAAATTAAACCACCTTTAATATTTAGCAGCTTTGAGTCCTTATTATGCTCTAGAGCACCCACTAGAAAGTAGGTTGAAAGCTCTATTTCACTCATACTCCAGCTCTGTGAATAGAGTTAATGGTATAGAAATCATAGTTATAATAAGATTATAGACTACTGATAATTATGTGTTCTGATTTCTAATCCTGCTCTTAATCCTAACATTTCTTATTGAATCATAAAAAAGTAAAAATGTACTTCAGACATGTCATATAACATGATAGGAGATTGGAGATAACTTTTTCTTTCACTGATTATTTTTTGTATGTGTGTGTGCTTTTTCACAGTATATACATTCAGCCGACATAATTCACAGGGTAGGTATTGTATTTTGATTACATAATTGGGATGGTGGGTGGGGAGGTTAGCAAGATCGTAGTCTAAGCATTTTAGCCATTGAAATATTGACTGATTGCAGCTTTACACTAGGTTTAAACTAATTAGAGAATGAGGATGTATAGGTTTTTTATTTTGTTTTGTTTACCTACTTAAGGCTAATTAGAACTAGGTAGTGACTCTAGAATGGAAATTGTTTATAGCTGGATCAAGTCTTTTCTGTTTAGCTCTTCATCATTACCTTTAGGGAGAGAATTTACCAAGCATCATGAAGTTGATCCTGTCCTCTCTTGCTTCCTAGGACCTAAAACCTAGTAATTTAGCTGTGAATGAAGACTGTGAGCTGAAGGTAGGATGAAGTGACATTAGTAATTGTTTGTTTCACTTTGTAATTATATGTTTGACTAACCAGGCAAATTTATAAAGGGAATGAGTTTATAAAGCCATGACTTTTTATCTGGAAATTCATATTGTATTGTCCTTAGGAATATCATTAGACTTTGAAATTTAAACTGGAAATTTAGTAAGCTTTAGTTTGAGTGATATTGAAGGTAGTATCAGGTATCTTGTTTTCATTCTAAAATGAAGTTAAATTAGAAATTTAATATACTAGTGATAAAAAAGGAGAATTCTAGTATGAATATCTAGAAAGCAGTCCTTTTGAGGTACTTATGGGATTATATCAGTTTCTAAGAGAAAAAAAAGGCAGAAACCTACTCTTTCAAAATAATTCAAATAAGACATAATCTATAAAGAGCAAGCAGCTCTGGAATTTTTTTGTTTCATTTCTCATTTTACTCAATTTTTTGGAAACAAAATTTACAATAAAATGCATCATTTTAAGTGTGCATATGACAAATTTATATAGCTCTGTAACCACCAACACAATTATGATAAAGAACATGTCCCTCACTCTAGAAAGTTCCCTGTGCCCCTTCCTAGCTAGTCCCCACCCCTCTACCCCTACTTCCGACAACCACTGATCTGCTTTCTGACACTGAAGAGTAGGCTTATCTTCTCTGGAGTTTTATACAAGTGGAATCATACAGTATTTTTCAGTGTGTGTCTGACTTTTGCTTAGTGTAATATTATTGAGATCCATCTGTATTGTGTGTATCAGTAGTTTATTCCTTTTTGTTGCCAAGTAGATCCATTTTATGACTGTACTACAATTTGTTTATCTATCACCTATTTATAGACAGGGCTTCCTTGGTGAGTCAGCCATAAATAGCCCACCTATCAGTGTAGGAGACACGCATTCAATTCCTGGGTCTGGGTCGGAAGATCCCCTGGAGAAGGAAATGACAACCCTCTCCAATATTCTTATCTGGGAAACACCATGGACGGAGGAGCCTGGCAGGCTACAGTCCATGGGATTGCAAAAGAGTCAGAAACAACTTGACAAGTAAACAAAACAACTGATAGACACAAGTGCTTCAGTTTCGGTTCAGAGCTATGTAAAGCTGCTATGAATATTCATGTTTGTGTGGAACATATATTTTCCACATATATGCTCTTGGGTAAATGCAAAAGCAGGGCATTTTTGCTTTGTTTTTTTGTAATTTCATTTTTTTTTTAAGTTCTTGCTGTGTCCCCATGCATTCTAAGCATGGGCCAGGAAATATGTTGTGCAAATGCTTTGTTGTTCTTGCTTTTTAATTTGCACTGCAGTTTTTTCCCTCCTGCTTTACAAGCCTTGAGAGTTGGACTGTTCAGTGCCTGCTTCTGTCCTCTCCCTTAGATCTTGGATTTTGGACTGGCTCGACATACAGATGATGAAATGACAGGCTATGTGGCCACCAGGTGGTACAGGGCCCCTGAGATCATGCTGAACTGGATGCATTACAACCAGACAGGTACTCCTTGAACTGCTTACTTAGGGCCTTATTAATACATGTTAGGTATATTTGGGGTTCCCAGAAGTGGGGATGGGGGAGTAGAAGGAAACATTCTTTTTCTTCCCTCAGGAAACATTTAAGTCTACAAAAAGAGGATATTTCAGTTGCTCAGAGAAAGTAGGGATTTTCAGACTCTGTGATTTAATTGGGTTTTTACTTATTTTGAACATGTTCTTTCATATTCATATTCTACCTGAAGACATTGGGTTCATAATATTAGCTCTCAATATTACTTGGGAGAATCCACCATTTCTACCAGCAAGAAACCTCTGCCCCTTTGTGAACGGCTTATTTCTCTTGCCGTAACTGTGTTTTGACTTAGCCCACCTGTGAAGCCCTTTAATTGTGGTGAAGGTTTTAGCTTATTTATTTCTGTAAAAATGTTGAGTATGAGTTGAACTTCAGATTCCTTAAATATTAATTAGAGTATTTCAGCCCTAGCTGTAGTTCCATTTGTAGCCAAGTTTGGTAAGAGTGACTTTGTATATACTTTTATTTCTCTTTAATTTTGCCAGTTGATATTTGGTCAGTGGGATGCATAATGGCCGAGCTGTTGACTGGAAGAACGTTGTTTCCTGGTACAGACCGTATCCTTTAAAAAGTTTTGGGTACTTGTTTATTGTCTGTATTGTAGTGTCCGTGGAAGTGTATCGCTTTTACCTCTGGGAAGGACTTTCAGTTACTTGTTTCTGTCGTCCATTGTGAGATCTGCCCTGCTGCGGAGTATCTTGCCGTGCCAAGAAAGAGGCTTCAGTTTACGTTTATGATTTGGAAAAATTCCTCATAATCTGGAAAACCTTTAAAATCTTTCATATGTCATCTATTTTGCAGCAGATTCCTTATTAATCTTCCCACAGCCATTCTGCGACTGTGTGTTGGTGAGAAGTTCTAGACCTCAATGACTGGTTAAGTCTGTTTGTACCAACACTCAGTGAGCACAAGATAACCATTTATAAATCAGGGATATCTTGCTTTTATGTTTGGTTTACATATTAAAAAGGCGGTATTTGGTCCTTGTAATGATATACTTGCTGACTTGTTATATTTGTTGCTTAAAAACAAACAAAAGCAAGAAGATAAGGTCACCCTGCCGTGTACCTTTGTCTCCCCTCAGCATGACTTTGTTTTTATCCCAGATTGAAACCAAACTTTAATTCACTTGCAGATTTATTGTCTAGTTCATAGTTTATCATGACCCCTTTATTTTAGTCTCTTTTCTATCTGCTGCATGCCCACTTCACAGTTTAGTAATAATATCATCAAAATGTGATTTGTCGTAACCCTCATCAGTTCCACTTGGGGAAGATGTTTAGGCAAGAAAGAATTTTTAAATTTATATCTAGAATTAGATCTGAAGATTTTTGTAAAATTCGTTTGACTCGCTCTCCACCAGTTTGAGCATTTAGAGATGCTGCCGTTTCCTGTGTTCTATCACAATTAGAGACCTAAAAGCTGTTTTAGCATCTCACTTAAGCAAACAGACTGAGTTTATAAACCAGAGTGTCAGTTTACCGGCTTACAGTTGGTATCATACTTCTGGGGTGACTGTGATGTTCATTTCATCAATCCACATATTCTCACTATCTTCTGCTAGAATGTACTTTGCTAATGAACTGAAAAGCCTCTTTCCTCAGCTGTCCATTTCCCTCTGAATATTACTGGATTGATAGAGTATAATTTCCCTATATGGCTCACCTTATTCCTTCTCATCCCCGGATTCTAATTTTAATACCTAATGTTTCCCCTTTGTCCTTTGTTTCATTTGCCTTATACCTGTTTCTTAGAAATTTGACATTCACATTATAGTCTAAGCTAAAAGAATCAGGGACATTTTATGATTTTCATTTTCCTCTGTGTCCCATTCTTTACTCTGTCTTCCTGTGCATTCTGCTCTGATGTTCTTGTTCCTCCCGCCCCTTCCTTTCATTTCTGTATCTGTACAGTCAGTCGCAGACACTCGTACCTACATAGACACACAAGGTGGTGGAGAGACACGGAGTGTAAAGCATACTAGTTTAGAGCACGTGTTCTGGAATCAGACTTCCAGGGTGGATATTACTTAGCTCTTTTACTTCCAGCCCTGACTTTGAGCAGGTTGTCTAACCTGTCTCTTGGTTTCCCTAACTGTAAAATACTGATAATAGTACATACCTCATGTGAGAATTCAGTGAGATGACCTGGAAGGGACTCAGAACAGGGCCTGCCAGTAGATGTTAGCCATCATCCTCATCAGTGATCTTTGGGAAGATTTTCTCCCTCCATTTTCCCACTTTATTGTCTACTTATAAATCATTAAAGGCTATTTTTTTTTGTTTTATTTAAATTTTTTAACAGATAGTAAAGGATGGATCCCCTTGACAGGCTACTGGTATAAAGGTTTCAAAGCAGTTGTGTGTGCCTTTGGTTCTGTCTCAATAACAAGTGCCTACTGATGGATTGACCCTTTTAAAATGCTAACTTTCAGCCTCTGTAAGAAGTGTTCCTTTTTATGCATACTTCTTTTCCCTCTATGAGCTTTAGGTAGAAAACCTAGCATTTAAGCTTTTTACTAGGAGATTCTCTTTTTAATACATGAGAATTCTTTTCAAAATTTTTATTTTAGTAATACACTGTTTCTTTTCTACTTGGCTCCTTTTCAGGCAGATGTTCTCCTGGATCAGGAAACTCAAATTTGGAAGATTTGTATTTGTAATATACATAACTCCCTTCTTGTCAGTTGCTATCTGTGTGGATGTAGCTTTGATTGCCTGACAAGGGGAGAGGAAAGTGTTTTCTGTTGCTTTTTCAAGTCCCCAGTTGATTCTAGTGTGCATCCAGTGTTGAGTACAACTAGAGTTTAAATTAACCAAGTTGAATTTCAGTTGTAATCTTTCAGATTGAAAGTTATGTAGTAGTTCTTCCTTATTTATTTATTTTTTTTAGGTACCAATGAGATAAAAGTTAAGAATCTAGAATTATCCACTTGGGGATCTAAAAGATGCTAAAAAACATCTAGTCAGGCCCCCGGTTTTTATAGATGAGGAAGTTATAAGAACCCAGAAAAGAAAAAAAAAAAAGAACCCAGAAAAGATAGATAGAAATCTATCTGCCTCAGGTCTCCATTTCTTTCCAATATTCTATTTGATGCCTGTTCTCCTGATTTCTAAAACTCATTTTCTTAAAACCTTTGCAGAATGTGCTGGACCCACACATTCTTCTGTTGCTCAGAAAGGCACACAGCTACTGCTTATTTATGATTTTAAAACGCAGCTGAATGCCAAGGCATCCTCTGGAGTGTGCTCTTTACTTGAGTGCACAGTTTGCTCCCTGTTTTCCTCATTTA
This sequence comes from Odocoileus virginianus, assembly GCF_023699985.2. Lineage (NCBI taxonomy): Eukaryota > Metazoa > Chordata > Mammalia > Artiodactyla > Cervidae > Odocoileus > Odocoileus virginianus. The sequence goes on along the minus strand of NC_069700.1, from coordinate 33,457,894 downwards.
TTATTCATCTTGCATTTGGAACTGGTGGTTTTAGCTTCTAGATAAGAACTATTGAACAGAACTTTCTGTGGTCTTACAAGTGGTTTATGTATGTACTGTTCAATATGGTGGTTGGTAGCTACCAGCCACATGTGGCTATAGAATACTTAAAATATGGCCAGTGGAACTTAGAAGTTGAATTAAAAATATTTTTGCAGTCAAGTGTTTTCACATATAATTTGCCACTTTATTTTTTTATTGTGGTAAAATAAACAACATGAAATTTACCATCTTAATCCTTTTAAAGTATACAATCCAGCGGCACTAATTACATTCATAAAATTGTGCATCTACCACCACTGTCTATGTCCAAAACATTTTCATCACCCCAAACAGAAGCTGTACCCATTAAACAAAAACTTCCTAGTCCCTCGTACAGCCTCTCGTTACCTCTCTTCTACTTTCTGTCTCTATGAATTTGTTTATTCTAAATATTTAATATTAAGCGGGCTCACACAATATTTGTGTTTTTGTGTCTGAATTATTTCACTTAGCATGTTTTCAGGGCTCATCCATATTGTAGCATGGATCAGAACTTCATTCTTTTTTATGACTGAATACTATTCCATTGTGTAGCTATACCATACTTTATTTATCCATTCATATGTTTATAGACACTTGGTAGTTTCCACCTTTTGGCTGTTGTGAATAGTGCTACAGTGAGCACTTAACAGACAGATACCTCTCTGAGTTCCTCCTCTCGCTTCTGTGGGCTGTATTATCTAGGAGTGGAATTGTTGGGTCATGAGGTTACTCTCTGTGTAACTTTTTGAGGAGCAGAGCAGTCATTGTTCCTCACAGCAGTTTCACCGTTTTACATGCCCACCAGTGATGTATGGGCAATTTCTCCATATCTTCACCAACAGTTGTTTCTTCCTTCCATCCCGCTTTTTAAAATTATAGCCATCCTAGAGATACCAAGTGGAATCTCTTTGTGGTTTTAATTTGCATTTCCTTAATGACTAATGATGTTGAGTATCTTTTCCTTTGTTTACTGTTGGTATGTCTTTGGAAAAATATTTGTTTGAGACCTTTACCCACCTTTTAATTGGGTTGTCTTTTTGTTGTTGATGTTTAGGAGTTTTTAATATATTCTATATATTAAGCCTTCACCAGATATGTGATATGCAAATATTTTCTCCCATTTTGTGGGCTGCCTGTTCATTTTTTTAAATAATATCATTTGATGTACGAAAGCTTTTTTTTTATGAAGTTCCAACATATTTTTTCTTTTGTGTTCATGTTTTTGGTGTCATTTCTAAGAGTGTATTACCAAATTCAAGGTTGTGAAGATTTACTGCATTTTCTACTAAGAATTTTATGTGTGTATCTCCTATACTTAGGTTTCTAATTCATTTTGAGTTAATTTTTGTATGTGATGTGAGGTTGGGGTCCAGCTTTATACTTTTGCATATGGACATTCAGTTGTCCCAGGACCATTTTTTGAAAATTATTTATTTCTTCCATTGAATAGGTTTGGCACCCTTGTCAAAGATCAATTCTATTCCATTGGTCCATGTATCTACCCTTTTAGCAGTACCACACTGCTTTGATTATGGTAGCTTTATAGTAAGTCAGTCAGTCAGTCCTTCAACTTTGTTCTTATTTTCAAGATTTTTTTTTTGGGGGGGGGCACTTTGGCTCCTTTATAATTTTATATGAATTTGAGGGTAGGCTTTAAACATGTCTACAAAGAAGGCTGAATTTTATTTATTTGTTATTTTTGGCTGTGCTAGGTCTTTGTTGCTGCACTGGCTTTTCTCTAGTTGCTGAAAGTGGGGGCTGCTCTTTGTGGGGGCTTCTCATTGCCGAGCCTGGCTCTGGGGCACGCAGGCTTCAGTAGCTGCTGCACATGGGCCTCGTAGTGGTGGCTCCTGGGCGGTAGAGCACAGAATTAACAGTTGCGGCATGTTTCTTTCAGTGATGTTTTATAATTCTCAGTAGGCAAGTTTGTTACCTCCTTAGTTAAATTTATTCCTAGGTATTTTCCTAGCATCTGTGAGATGCTATTTTAAATGGAATTGTTTTCTTAATTTTCTTTTTGATTTGTTCATTGTTGGTGTATAAAAACACAACTGATTTTTAGTTGTTGATGATGTACCCTGCAACTTTGCACAGTTGAAAGCTGAGAACTCTGATAACTTGTGGATTCTTTGGTTTTTCTACATGTAAGATCATGTCATCTGCAAATAGAGAGTTTTACTTCTTCATTTCCAGTTTAGATGCTTTTATTTCTTTTTCTATTTCTCTAGTTAGAACTTCCAGCACAGGGTTGAATAGCGATAGTGAAAGTGGGCAGCTTTGTCCTGTTCTTATCCTTCAGTCTTTCACCACTGACTATAATTTTAGCTCTGCATTTTTCATAAATACTCTTTATCATGGCAGGGAGTTCTATTCATAGTTTTATGAGTGTTGATCTGAATTTTAAATTTTATTAGATTTTATTTAGATTACATTTAAATTTAATCACATGTACTATTGATATTTTATGCAGTTTTAGATCTCTACAAGTCATCTTCCCATTCTACTTTTTTTCTTTTTTTTTCCCTCTGTGATTAGTCTTCTTGATAGAATCTTCTTTTTGGGTCACATGGCTTGCAGGATCTTAGTTCCCCAGCTATAAGGGATCGAACCCAGGCCCCAGCAGTGAAAGTGCAAGTCCTAACCACTGGACTCCAGGGAATTCCCAAGATTCCTTTGTTACTAGTTGTTAATAATCCTTAGCATTTCCCTAAAGAGATAAGATACACTAATTTTTGTCTTAAAGCTAATTATATTTAAGAATTGAGCCCTTCCTCATTAGTCTAGTTGACTAGGTATATATATATATATATATATATATCGAGTGAACACACCTGAGAAAACTTTATATTAGAAGAGAGTGAGGACACAGCATGTGTTCTTCAGGTATAGTGCTAACTTATTTCAAAAGCCACTGGCTCTGAAAAGAATAAGGCAGTTAGGAAATGTTACTACTAATGCTTAGCAGTCTGCAGCCTAAGGAAAAGATAAGAGTTTCATAGCCCTATGACCTGTCAAATACTGTTTTCCCTTCCAGAAGTCTCAGCCTTGGCTCACTGTTGTTTTCCTTTTCTAGGTAATCAAATGAATTTCCTTCGTGTGTAAAACTTTTCTTTCCTTCTTTCGTTTTTATAGAAATGGTACTCTTAAGACATTAACTAAGATAATGGGGTTTTTGCCATCAGCTTGCTGCCCTACTCCATAATGAATTTTCTCTGTATTAAATTTGCTCCTTAATTCTAGTTCATTTATTTCTTCTTTTGATTTTTTTTCAAACATTTTATGAACTACTTCAGATATACAAAAAGACTAGGAAATAATAAATGAACACCTGTGTATATGTAGCCCAGATTACAAGATAATATATTGCTAGCAGAGCCAAAACTTCTGGTATATCCCTTCCTGTCACATCTACCCCTCTCTTTCAGATGTTGGTTTCAAATAGCTTCTCATTAAAAACAACAACAACAGTTTACCTTCAGACACTAAAAGCAAGTATCCTAATACTGAAGAAGAAAAATATTAGGTTACTTCTTGCCTTTTCTTCTCTAACTTGAGATTATATTCCCCCATTTGAAAAGGCTGGAATTCTCAGGTTTCTCCACAAACCTAAAGCACCTTAAGAGATCTTCCTTGTATGACAGTGAAAATGACTATTTGATGACTGAGAAGAGAAGGAAGTAGGCTAAGTCCCATTCTAGTCCATCCTGTCTGTCACCAGAAGAATTTCCACAGACCAGTGTTCCACCTTTGCCTCATGGATTTTTTTAAAAGTGCTGCTCGTAAACAGTATCAAAATAGACAAATTAAAAGGACCATTTGTAGAACCTGAGACTACAGCTGCTTAAGAGCAGCAGTTTTAAAAAAAAATCCATGAGGCAAAGGTGGAATATTGACCTGTGGAAATTCTTCTGGTGACAGACAGGATGGACTAGAATGGGACTTAGCCTACCTCTCAGTATATTCAACTCTTTGGCCTACAGAAATCTCCTGGGAGTTGCCTGGAACACTTAGAAGTGAGTAGATTCTCTCTCTTTTACTTTCTTCCAAATAACCCATTACCCTTAGGTTTTTTTCCTCACCTACTTATTCTGGCTACCTCTTACTTTTGTTATAGAGGACCTAAAGAGTAACCTTAGGCCTAAGTTGTTTAAGGAAGAATCAGGAGATTTATAATTAAAATTTTAACATTATGATTATTACAATTAAAACACACTTTTAACTACCAATAAAAACATCTGCTATGTAGGGAAAAACAGGGTTAAACGTGGTAAGAAGGATGGCTTGCTGTGGAAATAACTAATATGTCATAATGTGGTAAGTTTTCCTTTGCTCTGCTTATATAGTTACTTGAAGTTCCTTCTGGCCTTAACTGCCTGGACAAATTATAGTGGCCTTACAGTAGCTGGTATTATTGGAAGACTGACCTGTATTTCAATGGATTTGCCAGCTCTTGGAGAACCAATGGTGATTTCTTCTGAAGTTTGCAGCTTTGACTTTCTTGATGCAAGTGCTTTTAGCTACTAAGTAGGTTTTTATTTTGCACTGTGTTTACTAATCTCCTAAGTATCGACTGTCATGCTATACCAACTCTGTTTATCTGTACCCCTTATATGCTGTCATCACACTGTATTTGTATACTCTTTATAGTGTAAGCATTTAAGATGAGCGTTTGCATATGAAATGAAGCAACTTTTCTTAACTTTTTTTGTATATATACAGACTTCCCACTAGAGTAGTCATTCTAGATTTTTGAGGGCAAGACAGAAGGGTGGAGCTGCTTGAAAAGTCTTACTACAGGAAGACCTTTCAAGTTAATGTTTATTGAGCTATTCAGTGGAAGGTGCTAAAGATAAGATGGTACCTGTCCTCCAAACTAGAATGATCATACTTAGCAGAACGTGAGTTATAGGAGTCTTTTGAATGAATTGTCTGTTCACTGTTTATAAAACAAGACAGAGTGATACAGATACTATAATAGAGTATAAATAAGTTATGGAGAAGAAGCAGAGATTAAATTCAAGCTCGAGATACCGAGGAAGACTTCATGGCAGAGTTCTTGTTTGAGCAGGACTTTTGAAAAGTAAGGAAGGAGAGAAAAGGTTTGGTAGGAGGGGAGAATGGAGGGTATTGCTGTTTGTGACTTGAAGTTGAGGATTCAGGGCTTTACTTTATTCTTCAGCCCTGAGATTGTTTCTTACTGGCTGAGGCGGGAAAAGGACATGGGGTCCCCCAGATCATGACCACTGTGACCAGTAGGAGTGGCTTACTTTTCAGGGTGAAGGTAAGACTCTTGAGAAACCCACAGCCCAGAGTCTTCCTCAGTAGGGGCATAAAACTTGACTCTTTAAAGTAGTTCAGTTTTTTCCCTCAGTATTGAAATTTTTCTAATTTAATTTTTATTTTATACTGGAGTATAGTTGATTTATAATGTTATTCTCTACTGTTCTTAATTCAGAAGTAACTTCTGTGAGTGGGCTCCTCTGTCCATGGGATTCTCCAGGCAAGAATACTGGAGTGGGTAGCCATTCCCTCCTCCAGGGGATTTTCCTGACCTAGGGATCAAACCTGTGTCTTCTGCATTGCAGGCAGATTCTTTATCATCTGAGCCACCACAGAAGCCCTTCTGTGAGTGGACTTGATTTTAATTTATTTTTTTATAGAACATATTGTTTGGGTCTGGGATAGGACTCTAAAAACTTTTACTTAAAGGGCCACCTGGTAAATATTTTAGGCTTTGGGAACCATACGGTTTCTGTTGTAACCACCCAGTTCTGCCACATAAGGTGAAAGTAGCCATAGACAGTCCATAAACGAATGGGCAGGGTTGTGTTCCAGTACAGCTTTATTTTCAAAACAGACAGCAGATTGAGGTTTGCTGACTCTTGTCTAGAATTTTCTTGCATTTAAGCCAATTTCATATCTGGAGGGGAGAAAAGAATAGGGCAAGTTATTATTGCGTAATCAATTCCTGTAACTCCGGCAACTATGGCTCACAGTGGCCATTATCTTTTACACTGTGCTGCCTTCATATTTCTAATCATAAACAGAAGTCTTTTCTTCCATTCTCCCTCCTCTCCATCCTGCTGTACCTTCTCAAATATTTTGAGTGCTCAGCATGTAGCAGATGAGAGTCTGAGCACTGGGGACGAGTGGTGAACAGGCAGAGTAGCCCCCCTCTCAGGTCAGTAGAGGTGACAGACAGTAAGCAAACAAAGCAGTTACAGGTTGTGAGGAGCTCAAGCGTTGTGCCAAGATGGAGGGTGACCAGGAAGGCAGTGCCTCTTCTGTAGCGTAGGGGAAGCTTCCCTGAGGAAGTGAAGGTTAAGCTGAGGCCCAAAGTTGAGAGCGAGCTAATCCTGCAAAACCTGACAGGTTTTTTTATGACAAGAGTCAGGAGATCGTCATCCTCTCTTCCTTTTCCCTCTGAATGTCAGTATAGACATGGATAACATTCAAGTTTCCATAAAAAAAATACTGAGAGCTATTTTACAAGATTTTTTTTTTCTCCTTTTATTTTAGGCAAGGCTAAAAGCAGAATAAGTGGAAAGTTTCTGATTTCCGGTCAGTACATGCACATGCATAGTGAGCATACATAGAAGAGTTGGTGACACAGTAAAGGCTTGGGTGTTGTGGCCCATTATGTAGAGCTCTGGGGGGGTGTGAGGTTCGTCGGCGCATTTGTATAAGGTCAAAGCCTTACGTTCTGCCGCACTCCTGGAGGCCTGTGCTGCAGCGGGGTGGTGGGGCCCTCTGCCGGCCACTGTCGCTCACAGACCGCTGCCTGCCACAGCCAGGAGAGGTTCTCGGGAGGGCCTCTCAGCTGGTTAGGCCCTGGGATCTTTGCAGGTCGCGCAGCCTGTCGTGTCACAGGCTCCGTGGGCCACGCCTTAGAGTATTCACAGGTAGGCTTGTGTATGTCCCAGCTCCTGTGCTGTCTGCTGCTTCCTTCTCTGTGGCCCTCTGCTGACTGGTGTTCTTTGCGTGACTGGCTCCTGGTGCTTTGGTGGAAGGGAAGGAGGTAGGTGTGGGCTGAGCGTATGGACTGAGTGCTGCTTCTATGTTTTCACCTGCTGTCTTTGGCAGCTAAGTACCCAGCCACAGCTGCTTAACTCTACTGACAGGGGATGTTGACAGATGCACAAAATAAATATAAGTTGGGTATGTGTGTGGTAGCTTTTGAAAATTTGTACAGGAGGAGCATGTTCTACTTGAAGTGACCATCCTGCAGAAACCTTGACCTAGATGAATTTACCATTTTGGCTTGATTTGGGGTTTTAAGTTTTTGTTATTGGGGTATTTTGTTTGTTTGTTTTGTTTGCTTTTCATTTTTATTTTGTCCCAACATTTTCCTTTATAGTCCACCATTAGATATTGATCAGTTGAAGCTCATTTTAAGACTCGTTGGAACCCCAGGGGCTGAGCTTTTGAAGAAAATCTCCTCAGAGTCTGTGAGTTGATGCCTTGATTGTAATTATCTGCCCTGCTGGGAGCCTCTGCCACTTCCCTTCTGTCAGTCTGTACTTTGACCTGGGTATGTTTGTAAGCACATGTGCCCTTTGTGTGCTGACTCCAGGATGAGGTGTGTGTGTGCGTGTACCTGCCTGCTCACATGCATGAGTGTGTTTTGTTTTCTCTCTCTCTGGGTACAGTACTAGGGCATGGGAGCTTGTGTTGGGCAGTACTATCACAGCAAGTGAGATCTGAGATTCTGATTCATTCCAGGAGATGGAAAATTTGTTGTCTCCATTCTCCAGCCCTGACATCATCTTTCTCAAAGTTGCACTCAAGGGCTCCTTTCACTTTTTTGGTTAGTATTTATCCTCAAAGCATGAGCTTTACCGTATATCAGTCTAGCTTTATCACTAAAAGAATGAAGAGTGTGTTGCCTGCACTCTCTTGCCCTTTTCCAGAAGTTACTTGCTTTTTATTGCTTTAGAATAGACAACTTGTACATCCTGTGTAAGGTGTCTGTCCTCCACAGGGGTCTGTGTCTACCCCGTCTCCAGACCATCAGAGGTAACATCCCCACTCCTAACACCTCGGATCCACAGGATGAGGGTTGTAAATCCTTCTCCCACAGCCTGCCTGTGTAATTACAAGTTTGAGTACCCTGAGAAAAAGCTTTGGAGCTAATGCCTTCCTGCTTCTAAGCAGGCATTTAGAGGGAAGCCATGGGAATGTGACTCTGGCTTACTTTGGCTCCTGCTGTTGGTCATTTTCTTGGGCCACAGACGTGAGAGAAATGAGGAAAGCCCAGTCTTTCTCCCGTTTCCCATCTGTCTGCTGCCAGGCAGTTGGATAAAAGGGAAAAAGAGCTGTGAGGCCAGGTTACAGTGCTGCCTTCTGGGTTCTCCTCCCAGCGTTTCTGACTGAAGGATTCCTTTGCCCTGTTGGAAAGCCTGCTGGGTAGCCAGAGGCAGGCTTTTCATTTGTTTCACTGACTTAAGATGAGGAAGCTAAATAAAGCACAGGGAGACTGGGACTTGCCCAAGTCACGAACCCATCACTTGGCAGAGCCGAGTTTACATCCCAGATGTTCTGATAGCATGTTCGAGACTTTAACCTCATGCGATTGCACACTGTTTTGAAAGTCATTGTCAGAGTTACTGACCAGAGTGTCAGCCAGAAGGAGTGTTTTCTTTTTGCTTTTTGAAATGCAGGAGCTGGATTGGAATGAATCAAAGAAGAGATGAGATGATGCTTAGAGAAGATGGTGCCTTTTTGTTTTAAATGCTTTTGCTTAGAAAGATTGCCTAATAGGACATGGGGGCGAGGGGGTAGGGTTAGGGAGGAGCTCAGTTTATTACTGAATAGCCTCATGAGATGGAGATAGCAAATGCATCCTCTGTCTGGGGCTGGCCACTAGCAGCTCTTTCTCAGTCTTCTCACCCACCCTTAGCCATCTGCCCTATAGATATGTGCTGTTAGTCAGAAGAAAAAGGGTGGGTATAAAATGATAATATTTACCTGTTGTAATCCTTTTTTTAATTGCCTGCCCTAGTAATGAAATGTATTTATGTGAAATAGAGCGCATCATACATTTCAACGTCTCTCGCATAGAGTTGAGCTTAATAAAATTGAGTATCAGAATACAGAAGTTAAATAACATTGCACCGAGTATAGGAATAAGAAAATGTGGTTTTTTTTCCCTTACGGTGAGTGCACAAAAACTAATTTAAACATTGAAAAGAGTAGACAAGATTAATTTGATGTAGGTAATACTGCTCAAGTACCAGTTTATCCTAGAAGCATGTGATGTGTGAAACATGATGTCTAAATTGTAAAGCCAAGTGAGTAAAATTGTTTAAAACTTTTCAACATGAAAAGAAAAATGTATTCGTGAAGGAATGTAGTAAACCGAGAAAGCCAATAGCTATTTTCCTTACTCCTGAAAAGTAGTGAAGTGATGCCATTATTATTGATTGATGGAATTCAGTCAATAAATACGAGAACATTCTGAGTAAGAGAGTATAGGAATAGTTGGACTGACTGAGAATAAATTAGAATGTGCTGTGAGAAAGAGGGTAAATGAGTCATGATGGATGTCCAGAGAATATTTTTTGGTTGGTGACCCAGTACCTATAGTAATCAGTGAAAGGACAAAAATAAAAAGTAAATCATATGAAGAAAACAAAAGCCCTTTCACTGACTCACTGTCCAAATTTTTGCTGAAAATATTTTCTTCCTGAACTCCTGACAAAAAGGGGATATAATAACCTATTTGACTAAAGAAGATAAAAAAAAACATTTCCCAAAACACGGAAATGTACAGACCAAGTTATTGTTCACAGAAAAGAAGAGAAAGGTGGCAGGATTTCAACATTTTAAATCGCAGCTGATACTACTATTGCTGGCTTAGTTAGTGACCCCCTTTTGTTTCTTTCTCTTAGCATGCAGAGTACTGTTTGTTATGTAATTTGTTTAGAGGTAAACCTGAATTTATTGAGAATGTTGGAAGAACTTCACACCATCTTTTGGATTTGCTGGCCTGTCTTTGGGCCAGGGAGCACGAGAGGCAGGGTGGAGCCATGGCTCCAGCTCTTTCCTAACAGCCAGCCTTGAACATGTGTTTGTAGTAATCTGACCACTAAGGAATTTAAGTTCTGAGGATGAGCTCAACTGGAAAGATCATTGAGAGAAGCCACAGAGAAGTGAAATTATTTGATTACGGTACTTACTGAAAATGGTGCTACAAGAGAAGGAGGGAATTAATAAATACCAAGAAAGGGGATATGAAAAGGTTTTTATTGTGCTGAGGATTTTAAAAATCCCACCACTCCGCTTTAGCAGCAACACATGATAAACTAACAGTTCCTGTGATTGTGTTAAAATTGATGGGCCAGCTAAAAGAGAGAAAGTTAGAGTGCAGTGTACCTATGTCCGCATACATTGGGAAAACCTCAGAGTTCTGCCTCTGTCAGATCAGATACTCAGAGTGTTTTGCCAGCTTCCTCCCGGATGTTTTTTAAGCGAAGTCAGTCTGTTCACCTGTTAAAGAGACTTGTGGGAGAAATCATTGTGGCATGCTGTAATACCATCGGCAGCTGTGACTTCTGTTTTGTCTCTGCTGTTAGCTTCTCATTTTCCCCCCACTTCCCCTTCACTTACACTGTGTGTTTGTGGCATGTATTTTAAATGTATCACTAACTACTGTCTTTAAAGCTTGGCCTTGCGTGTCGACACACATACCACCTTGGTCTTAACATTAAGGAGGGGTGGTATTTTAGAGAATCACCAGAACCTGTGCCACAGAAATTTAACCTGTACATGAAATGGTTACATTGGACATTTTATTTTTTCTGAAGTCGGATCAAAATGTTCTGAATCCTCTTCATTTACCCCACATGCAAACAGGTTGTGGCCATCAGTACTTGGAAACAGTTCTCTGGCTGGCATCCCGGGTCAAGGGGCAGTCTCTTTCCAGGGAGCGTAAATATTTCATGTTAAAGATCATGCTAAAACCAAAAAAAAGTTTTTCTTCTCCACTTGGCCCATCACTGGCTCCATGGCTACTAACTCTCATGCCATTCACAGATGCATGCTTTCACATGCAGCCTTGGGCTCTGACCTGGTTTGGGTGGGGTGGGTGGGAGTAGATTTTTTGTTTGGGGGTGGCTTTTTGGCCTTTCTAAAACTTTTTGAGTTGAAAGTTATTTTTTGCACTCTATGCTTAACAATGCCCTTGACTAGGCATCTTAAGATATTAACCAGCTTCAGCAGATTATGCGTCTGACGGGGACTCCCCCTGCTTATCTCATTAACAGGATGCCAAGCCATGAGGTGAGAACAAATTGACTGTTGAGGAGTATCTAATTCAGAAGGCCACATTCACATTTTATTGCCGCTGTATAACCAACACAGATTGTAACGTCACTGAATGTTTGCATGCGCCTCTAGGGCGACTAAGGCAATGACTGTCTATGTGCTATTACAAGACTTGACGTTTGGGATTAAAATGTCACCCAGTCCTGTGAATGGAGAATATAATTTATAGGCTTGTACATAGAAAATGATGTTATTTATGAATTTAGTGCTCAAGAGGAGGTTTGTGTTTTCCTAGGGTCCTGTGCCTACAGTCAGGGTATGCTACCATCGAATAATTTTTAATTGGAGGTGTATTAGCTGAAGGCCATTAGCACATTTTCCTATTTATCCATTTTCTTAACGACCAAAAGAAGAGCCTTTATTTAAAAACACCTATAAAATATCTAATGCTGAAAAGTTCTATATTTAAAATAAAATATGCAAATAATGTAGAAAACTAGGAACACTTAGAGAGCGTCAGGTGCCTTTTTTTACCAATGCTTGACTACTTAACCTAAGGCTACTTTTACCATCCTTTGTAAGATGTCCTTAATCTTTTTGGGAATCAGGTTAGCCACATGGCTTTATTCAGGTAGTCTTTTTATTTATCTTATTAGAGGTAAGACTGTTCTCTGTATGACATGGTCTCTCTCACCTCTGTTTTCCCTTTCTTCTCTCATCTACATGCTCAAGTAGGAAGGGATAACAGGCTTGTCAATAATTCAATTCCTAGAGCTTTCTTTTCCAATTGAAAAGATTCTCAGCTGCTTCTCAAAGTGGGCCTCTCCTGTTTGTTCTGCATACAGTGTTTAAGAAGGTGAAGTTATTAAGAGGAACAAACTACTATATATGTAAATTTTTAAAAATTTAAAAAGAAGGTGAAGTTGCCCTAGCAGCTAGAATTTTTTCTGACCTTTTTATGTGTGTGTATATTTTTGCCTTTATTCAGAGCTATCAGCCCTCGAAAGTATTTTAGCACCTTGAGTTCCTTAGAATAAAGTCCAGAAATTATCAAGTTGAAACATCCTTAGAAATTGAGAGCAGGCTTTCCTTTCTAAAGGCAACAGTGTAGCAGCTGATGTTTATTTGAGCTCTCCCTCTGAACCCAAGTATGGTGCTAAGGAGGGTATTGGTTTGTTATCACAAGTCCTCTCTCCTGCCCTTTGAGGTTGGCACTATTGTTAATCCCACTTTATAGATGAAGAACTCAAGACTTAAAAGAGAGTAAGTAATTCAAGTCTGTCCCACCCCAAGAACCAAACATTATAAAATCTGAATTTTATATATAATATTTATATATATTTTATTTATAAATATATAAATATATTTATATATATTATATTTTATATATAATATATAATCTGAATTATAAATGTTCTTTTGTGTCAAAATTTTAGTTAGAAGCTCTCTCACTAGTTTTATCTTGCTTGAGTGTCACGATAACCATATGATATAGGCAAGCCAAATACTAATAACTAATAGTAATACTAATATTTTAAAGATGAGGTCATTGATACACTAGTTAAGACTTTCCCAAGAAGATGTATCTTATAAGTGGTAGTATTTTTTTTAAATGTGTTTGAACCTCTTAGCATAATATAAAGCTTATGTTTATTTCCTTGTTACCAAAAGTATTTTGTTAACAAGGTTTAATACTGACATCCTTTTAATATACTGAGAGTCCCTGATAAGATCAGCTCATCAAAAGATGGTTGATCTTAGACTTTCTTTGGGAATACTAAACCCTATGCCAACTTCAGCTTTTTCAGGAAGACTGTCTCAGGAAGGGCTACTTCTCAGGTATCTTGGCCTCGTTGTTTTAAACTTCTGATCATGTGACCAGAATGCTAATGAATGGGAACTTAGCTGGTTAGCACTTTTGTTCACTTGAAATTTAACTGTGAGAGATAGCAGGAATAAATAAAGATGATGATGGTAAATAAGGTTAGGATGGCGGGAGAGAGAAGGCTGTGGTGAATATCAACAACATTCATAAACATTGAAGCTAGCAGACTTTGTCAGTTAACACTTGCTCTATGACAGGACCAGGAATCTTTGAGAGCAGTAAAAATATTGAACAAAGCCATTTTGAAAACCCTTTGTTTTGCAGGCAAGAAACTATATTCAGTCTTTGACCCAGATGCCGAAGATGAACTTTGCAAATGTATTTATTGGTGCCAATCCCTTGGGTAAGTTGACTGTATCTTCGTCTTGTGGATGTTGAATTGGCTGTGACATAAGTTAGGGATCCTTTTGACTAAATAATGTACTGTTAATTAAATCTCGGAAGGTGATAAATAATGCTATGTTATCCATATTTGTACTGTCAGCTTGTTTATCTCATGACATGCTTATATCATTTAAACATATGATCACAGAATTTGATGGGGGAAATAAGCGGGAACAGTGAAGAAAGGAAAGAAAGTAATGGGAACGCTGGGAGAAGAGACCGAGGGACACAGAAGGAAGAGAAACAGAGGAAAGCCTGTGACTCGGTCATGACTGCTGCTGTTGTGCGGTGTCAGCACTGAGGCTGGAAACAAAGCACAGAGTGTATTTAGCGACCCCACCCCGGTGCACCCTGCAGTGTGGCCCCCTCTGCCTGCAGCTCCCCAGGGCTACAGATCCTGTCATCCTCACGTCCTTTTCCCTTCTCTTGTCCTCGTTTGCCTTCAGACACCTAACCATTCTCTCTTCTTTGTGAAGCTTTGAAGAATGGCTCTATCTTCCTTCCTATCGTCACCATTTCCAGGGTCTTTGGCAAAGGGACTTGACCGTGGCAGCTGCAGGATGTGTACTACCTTGGCTGAAAAGGAGTTGCTTTGTTCCTTAAAACTGGGAGCTGTTGTGTACTTCTTTTGGTCCCCCAAAGTGGCATTTGCCTGAGGTTCTAATCCCCTGACTCTAGGAAAAGATGGGGGACAGTGCTATCCAAAGAAAGGCAATGTCAAAAAACATTCAAACTACTGTATAGTTGAGCTCATTTCACATGCTAGCAAGGTTATGGTCAAAATCATTCAAGCTAGGCTTCAGCAGTACGTGAGCTAAGAACTTCTAGATGGACAAGCTGGGTTCAGAAAACACACAGAGGAACCCGAGATCAAATTGCCAACATTCATTGGATCATGGAGAAAGCAAGAGGATTCCAGAAAAACATGTACTTTCTACTTCATTGACTATGCTAAAGCCTCTTGGACTGTGTGGATCACAACAAACCATGGAAAATTCTTAAAGAGATGGGAATATCAGACCACCTTACCTGTCTCCTGAGAAACCTGTATGCGAGTCAGGAAGCAACAGTTAGAACCAGACATGGAACAAATGACTGGTTCAAAATTAGGGAGTATGACAATGCTGTATATTGTCACTCTGCTCATTTAATTACATGCAGAGTACATTGTGCAAAATGCCAGGCTGGATGAGTCATAAGCTGGAATCAAAGATTGCCCAGAGAAATAATCAACAACCTCAGACATACAGATGTTGCCACTCTAATGGCAGAAAGTGAAGAGGAACTAAAGAGCCTCTTGATGAGGGTGAAAGAAGAGGGTGAAAAAGCTGGCTTGAAACTCAACATTCAAAAGACTAAGATCATGGCATCCTGTCCCATTACTTCCTGGCAGATGGGAGTGGAAACAGTGGCAGATTTTATTTTCTTGAGCTCCAAAATCAATGCATACAGTGGCTGCAGCCATGAAATTAAAAGATGCTTACTCCTTAGAAGGACAGCTGTGACAAACCTAGACACCATATTAAAAAGCAGAGATGTCACTTTGCCAACAACGGTCCATCTAGTCAAAGCTATGGATTTTCCAGTAGTCAAGTACGGATGTGAGAGTTGGACTATAAAGAAAGCTGAGCGCCAAAGAATTGATTCTTTTGAACTGTGGTGTTGGAGAAGACTCTTGAGAGTCCCTTGGACTGCAAGGAGATCCAAGCAGTCCATCCTAAAGGAAATCAGTCCTGAATACTCATTGGAAGGACTGATGCTGAAGCTCCAATATTTTGGCCACCTGATGCAAAGAACCAACTCATTGGAAAAGCCCCTGATACTGGGACAGATTGAAGGCCAAAGGAGAAGGGGCGGCAGAGGATGAGATGGTTAGACAGCATCACCGACTGAATGGACATGAACTTGAGCAAACTCCAGGAGATAGTGGAGGACAGAGGAGTCTGACCTGCTACCGTCACAGTCGGACACAACTTAGGGATTGAACAACAGAAAAATCAGACATGGCCCTCCCTATGACGAGAGTGGAGCAACGCTGTGATAATAATACTATCAACCTTCTTCTTTTTCTGAAGTTGTATCTTAGTAGTATGTTTTTAAATCTCGGTTTCAGTCATTCTGTTTAAGGGTCCCAGCAGCTGTGCTTCGGGTTTAGTTTCATCCTTCTGAGAGCTGACGACAGCCTCTTCAGAAGTTGGAGTGAAGGCTAAGTGACTTTACCTTTCTAAGTACTTCATCCACAGTGATTGCTTGAGAGCGGTTTAGTGTTGCTATGATAATTCTTACAATAGCAGAAATGCTCATGCCCTCTGAAGTGTTGAGCTTGTCGGCCTTGGAGATGGAGAATGTGTCAGGTCTCAGCTGGATCACGCTTACGTCTAAGAATAAATCCACGGACTCATCAGGGGTATACAGAATTCTGCCAGGGTTGGTTTGGGTTTGCATCTGCCCTGGTTTGCTCTCACTGGCTTTGTATGATTTATTTATACTGTATTATCTAGTTCAAGGGTCTGTGAGAAGCTCTCTTTGAGTCATTAAGGACTGTAGGATATTAGGAAATTATGTTGTAAGCTGGTAGCGTCCTTGTCTTTAATTCTGTTATGAATTTTTTCATCATCTCAGCTCATGTTTTAGACATGGCAGTGCTCACTGTTGATTTCCTGATGGTTGGGCTCAAAGTGATTTGTTCATTCATTCTTCCAGGGAAGGGGGGGTATGTGTGTCCCGGCAGTTTATTGGGGTCACTTCCATCCTGATAAGCATCCCCCTTCTCTGGAATCGTGACATTTAATCATTCAGAAAAACTGGATACCACTTAGCACTGTAGACGGCAAGTGAGCTGAAGAAGGCTTTGGGCCACCTGCTACCCAGCACTGCAGTTCTCAGTATTTACACAGATCTACCAGTCCACTGCCAAGTGCTGACATCATATAAAGAGTCTCTTCTTACAGGCAGAACATGGTGTAACCTGACCAGGAGCTCATGCCCAGCATGTTAACCCAGCAGGAATATACCAACAGTGTAAATATTGACAGCCCTTTTTTGTCCGTCACTGACTTCATGTTTCACCATTATTCTCAAAACATGAAGTAAAACTTAAGTTGCTGTTTGATGCGTGTGTATTTGTATCTGTCAGAATCTTAGAGGAATCTTTTTCTTAACCTTGATCTTATTTATCAAGGTGTTGGTTATAAGGACATAGTTCATTTTACCCTGGGGTGGCAAAGACTCTCAATCATATGATCAGTACAGCACCTGATGAGGTTATTGTTTCTAAGAAGAGAATATATGTCTAGGCAATTTTCTGAGTGCTTTAAGGTGTAAACTTATGAACTTGACACATAAATATTCATTTTGTTACTGTATTCCTTGGAAACCCACATTTCTCTTTTGGAAGAAATTCAACTCTGGAATTGAGCCTGAAGGATGGGAGTCTTTTACAACCTCCAGTGTACACAGTGTGGATCTCTTCAGGAAAAGGACCCCCCTCTCCCCCTGCCCGCCTTCACTACCCATCCCTGCGCCCTCCCACATTTAAAGATCAATCAATAATTTGCAAGGGCACAAATGCCTTTGTTCACAAAAGTGATCACTGTGGTCTTTTATTATTTGTCCTCCCAGGTGCTACCATTCTGAAACTCGAAACATCATCATTTATAAGAATTAGACGGGGGAAAAAACCCACAGTTCTGCAACCCCCCCAGCTAATGAAATAGTTGCTGGGAAGGAAAATCAATGGATGCTGAAAGCTATAAGTGAAAGAAACTGATACTCACCTAGTGCTGACAGGGTACTTACTTAAAGCAAAAAAGAAACAGCTTAACCCAGTGATGAAATTTAGCGTCATTATTAATGGGACAAATGGCCCTAATGTGCCATTAAGTACACAGCTTCACCTATGAAATATTTTCGCCAAAAATGTTTAACCCAGTTCTTAACAAATTTTAGAGTGACCAGGGTTTTCAGGAAATACAGGGGACAGAGGAAAACAAGGGTATGGATACATGATAGCACAGGACAGTTTTGTGGGGAAGTCTTTTCAGGTCAAAGTTAGGAAAAATAGGGTTAGGTCTAGAGTCTCTTCTAGAAATAGAAGAGACTAAGGAAACTCAACAAAATGAAATGCATGATCCTTAATTTGATCCTGGTTTGAACGAGTTACTAGATATAAAAAACAACTTTAAGATAATTGAAGAAAACTTAACATGACCTGGATCTTAGGTGATGTTTGGGGATTATATATTTGTCAGATGCAATTAACAGTTTTATGATTGTATAGGAAGCTATCTTTATGGTGAAATATTTAGAGGTAAAAATGCATGTCTGTAGTTTTATTTTAAAATGATTCAGCAAAATATGTATATATAGATAAAGATATAAAGGAAATAAAATATAAGTAATATATCTCAGAGCAGAAACTTCGGAGAATTCTTTGTTTGGGTATGAAGGATTGACACTCTGTGTTTGCTTAATAAAGCATAAATTTTTGGTAGTGTGTTAAAAACTCTTCATTCTTCCTTCCCACCTGTGGTATTGACAGCTGTCGACCTGCTGGAGAAGATGCTTGTATTGGACTCAGATAAGAGAATTACAGCAGCGCAAGCCCTTGCACATGCCTACTTTGCCCAGTACCACGATCCTGATGACGAACCAGTGGCTGATCCTTACGATCAGTCTTTTGAAAGCAGGGACCTCCTTATAGACGAATGGAAAAGTAAGTCATAGCAGGATGAACATCTAGCTTTTTGAGAACCTAGATTTAAAAATCTTTCCTAGGTGAGCCACTAACCAAGAGCTGTGAGGGTGGGGGGAATTTTTTCTGTTTATATCCAACTCATTAAAACTTGCAGTGAGGGTCTCTTCCGTGGAATGAGTATGTTCCTCTGTTGTAGATGATGCCTGTCTGGACCTTTGAGATGCTTCTGTCTGGTCTGATTTTGTGCACAGCCCCTCACGTCTGCATAGAGCTTTGAGGTTCTCAGAATTTCTGCATTTATACCATCTCTTTGAGCTTAGTAGGGAATAGGGAATTTTTACAGCTTTACAAACAACAGAACTTTACAAACAATGAAGAGCATTTATATCTTATCTCTTAGCTTAGACCTAGTTAAGGATACAGCCAGAAATGGAACCCAGGTCTCCTAGACCCAGTCTCATATTCTCTTCATAAAACACAAATCCATAACTTGAGTTAAATCCCAAAGCCAGGATAATCTGTTGCTGTAGCATATGGGGGACTTCCCTTGTCGCTCAGCTGGTAGAAGATCCACCTGCAATGAGGGAGATGTGGGTTCAATCCCTAGGTTGGGAAGATCCCCTGGAGAAGGGAAAGGCTACCCACTCTGCTATTCTGGCCTGGAGAATATCATGGACTGTATAGTCCATGGGGTCGCAAAGAGTCAGACAGGACTGAACGACGTTCACTTTCACATTGTTAGTACATTTCCCAAATAATTGGTTTGCTACTTTTAAGCATCTTCTCCAGAGAGCTTTAAAGAGGCACCGATGACAAAAAATTGTTCTTTTATATGCATCCTTGAACTTTTGGGTCATCACACGTTCACAAAAAGCAGTGAGGCCCGTTGAACCAGTAGCCTGGACAGGGAGGGGGGACGGTCTTGAGCTTAGAAGCTAGGGTGGCTTCCCAGCAAAGTGAGTGTCTGAACTCTCACATCCTCCTTTTCCTTCCTGGTTTCTAGGCCTGACCTATGATGAAGTCATCAGCTTCGTGCCGCCACCCCTTGACCAAGAAGAGATGGAGTCTTGAGTGTCTGGTTTCTATTCTGTTGATCCCACTTCACTGTGAGGGGAAGGCCTTTTCATGAGAACTCTCAAAATATCATTCAAGTGCCTCTTGTCGCAAAGATTTCCTCCATGGTGGAAGGGGTGTGTGTGTGTGCGCGCATGTGTGCGTGTGTGTGTGTGTCTGACTTTGTGGGAGGGTAAAACATGATGAACAAACTATCACAGTGACTCTGTGGAGTGACAGATGCTCTGTGGCAGCCTCTGCTTGCTCTTGTTCGTGAGAGGCCGCGAGGCAGGCAAGAGCTGCCACCTTGTATGGTTTGTTAAAAGCAAAGTAAAAAAATATTAAACATCCCAGACCCCAGTCATGCTTTTGCCATCTTGGCCTCTCCTGTGGCCCCGCCTTGATGCTGAGGGTTGGGTTTGACCACATCCCACGGTGGCACAGAGAGAAGGCTCACACCTCCTGGCTGCTTCACATGGGGAGCCATCCCTCATTCTGTGCCAGCCCAAAAGGACCAGCTGGCTTCTGTGCACTAAGTCTATGACTAACTTGCTTAGTGTGGTTCTCGGAACTCAGCAGGTATACCTGAAACCATTAAATATGTTTGTGCCTTAAAAGAAGAGAAGAAAGTGTGGTTAAGAGAGTGCAGCAGATGAAGTTCCGAGCCAGGCAAGTAGTCAGGCTGTCGGACGGCCACTTGTGAACCCAGAGGAGCCAGGGCGCCTTCGGAGGCACCACGTGTGCATGTGTGGGCATGCGTGTATATCCTTCCCTCTCCTCCTCCCTCACCCCGCCCCAGCCCCAGGTGCCATTGCCATTCCTCTGCACACCCCACCTTCAGTGCAGAGATTGCTTAAGTACTGGCCCCAGTAGTCAGAGCTGGTTCCTGCTGTCAGTGTCCCTCCTGTGTGCTCTTTATTCCTAGCAGAGTGATGATCTGTTTTGCACTTCTTGCTATTTGAGCATGCACGGCTGCTTGTCCTGTTCTCTTCGGGAGGCCCTGGTGCCAGGCAGGTTTGCCAGTGAAGACCTTATGGGTAGTTCAGAACCCGTGTCACCTCGGCTGATGCTAAGGACAGGTGACGTCATCCTCTCTTCAGCCCCCAGTACTATTTTGTGTTGAACACAAGTGATAACTCCAGGTGCTTTTGATGTGAAAACTATGAAGAAATGGAACAGATGGATGTATAGCATTTCCATTCTTGCCATCTGGTTTTCAACAACTATTTTTGGGGAGCCATCAACCAGGAAAGATCAGGGTTTGTCCCAGGAATATCTTAGACTTTGGAAAACAAGTCATTCTCTTCACTCCCAGTAACCAGTGCTAAGACATACTGAAAATCAAAGTGAAAAATAAAAGCTCATGAGGCCAGAAACTCCTTTTGCTATCCTTGTCTAAATATGATTATTTTTTAAAAAGCGATGAGGTATCTTTTCCACCCTTCTTTGGAAAAGGGTCTTCTTGGCAGCTTAACATTGACTTCCTGGTCTTGGTTTGGGGAGAAATAAATTTTTGTTTCAGAATTTTCTATATGGCAGGAATCCTTTGAGAATGTGATTCCTTTTGATGGGGAGAAAGGGCAAATTATTTTAATATTTTGTATTTTCAACTTTATAAAGATGAAATATCCTCAGGGGTGGAAAAGAGTTGTTTTCATAATTTTCTGAATTTCAGGCATCTTGTGATATATAAGGGCCCATATATTTAAACCTTTTGTGAAAGAAAAAAGTGTAGATCCACTTCCAGTGTTGGCTGTGTGACAGAATCTCATATTTGGGCCAAGATGTTTCCATTTCTCTGTCACGGTGCAGCACTACCTGCACTCCAGAGGGACAGGGTAGGACCCACAAGTCAACTGGAGCAAGAAGGAAGGAGGCAGCTGATGGTGATCACACCTCACCCAAGATCTGCCCCCTCTTTAAAGGAAAATGAACGCAAAGTCCTCATCTCCTTTATATGCAGTTCAAATCCTCATGATCCACAGCAAGATGAATTTTATCAGCCATGTTTTGTTGTAAATGCTAGTGTGATTTCCTACAGAAATACTGCTCTGAATACTTTTTTTCATAAAGGTCTTTGCACATGAGACCATATACATGTTAAGAGGCTGAATGTGCCAGGAGCCTGGACTCAGCTGGAGGAGCCTGTGGAAGAAGAGCTCCTTGGTTTCTGAGCACAATGCTCCCATCTCCTGATTTCTCTGAACAGGAAACAAAAGAGAGAATGAAGGAAAATGCCGTCTTATTTGTATTCATGAACTTGACTGTAATCAGTTATGCCATATAGGATGTTATACAATACCACTGGTTAAAATAAAGCCTATTTTTCAAATTTAGTGAGTTGCTCAAATTTATTATATTTTCCTCTTGATTGTTTTTGTTCAATGCACAATATAGCATTATATCAGTGGTCTTTCAGCTGCTGCCTGGCATATGTTTCTGAAAGATCTTAATATGACTCCTCTAAAATGTAGAAGACATTTATAGAGCTCCTTGTGCAGTTTATGATGAAGCAGATCAGAGTCTTCAATGTGGGTGGGAAAAGCAAAGGACAAATAAACAAGATATCACACTACAGTCTACACTTGGGTGTCAGAGTGGCCTCGGACAGAGGTCAGCATACTGGGGCCCAGGGACCAAATCCAGTCTACCTACCACCTGTTTGGGTAGCCCACTAAAAGCGGGCTCTTTACAATTTTAAATGGTTGAAGTCAAAAGAAGAAACGATATTTTTGTAGCATGTGAAAAATAATGTAAAACTCAAATTCCAGTGTCCATAAATAAAGCTGTATCAGAACACAACCACACATTTGTTTATGTATTGTCTGCGGCTGCTTTTCTGCTACAACAGAGTTGAGGAGTTGTGACAGAGACCATATGGCCCAGAGTCTAAACTGTTTACTCGCTACCTCTTTACAGAAGTTTGCTGACCCAGGCCTAGCATTTGAATTTCCTTCATCTGAAACATGAAGTCTGTTTTAAGTATGAGTTGTTTTCAGCTCTGACATTCTCGGACTATCTGTACAGAGTTATGCTTTTATTTAAAATTGTAGGGAGAAGTTTGGATGTGTACACTGTTCATAGACTTTTGAGCAAATGTATTTGATGACTCTTCTGTTGCATGGCCCTTGACAATATCCTTCAAAACTACTGGATTGCATCACAGGATTAGAGAGTCACGAGGTCTCACAGCTGTTCTCAGGGCCTGTATTGTGGCGCTTCCTTTCTCAGTAGCCCAGGAATGCTGACGGGGGTCCCAGGGTGGGTTGTGAGGTCCAGCCAGTGAGGATGTGAAGAGTGTGCAGCTGGGGGTTTTGTCCTGTGCTGTGCTGGTCCTTGACTGGCAGCTGGGAATAATGACAGGGATAGAAGGCAAACCAAGCACAGGCTCTTGTCTTCATTCTTACCCCCCCACCCCCAGTGACTTCTTAAGGGGGTGAGAGAAAAAGGACTCCGTTGTAGGAAATATTTTGCCTTTCCATACAAAATCTGCTGTGACACAGCCTTCCTCCTAGGCTGCTGAGAGCAGAGGGCTTGCTTAGCTCAGGGAGAGGGCTGGCACCAGAAAAATTTCACCTAAAAGTGAATCCACTTAAAATGGGGACCAGAGTTTCATTGTATACGGTAGGGATGGGCAGGGGGTGGGGGGGAGAGGAAGTCTAATGGGGAATTTCATCATGAAAACTGAACAGAATTATAAAAGCTTATAATTTCAAAAATATTAAAGAATTACATGATGATTTTTTTGAGTGAAACCATATTTAGCATCCTACAATATTCTTCCCATCTCGTTTTTGCAGCATAATCATAGAGGGAATTTTTTCCAAAATACATGAGACCTGGGACTTCCCTGGCTGTCCAGAGGTTAAGACTCCACACCCCCACTGTAGGGGGCACAAGTTCAACTGCTGGAAAGGGAACTAAGATCCCTCATCCTGCTCAACAAGGCCAAAAACAAACAAAACAGATCTCCCTCAGT
The DNA here is from genome assembly GCF_023699985.2 of Odocoileus virginianus. Lineage (NCBI taxonomy): Eukaryota > Metazoa > Chordata > Mammalia > Artiodactyla > Cervidae > Odocoileus > Odocoileus virginianus. Next base: position 33,434,569 of record NC_069700.1, on the reverse strand, counting down.
TTTCCTGTGGACGGCACTCTCTCGATATTCACACCACTCTTTAATAAGTGATCGCCTCTCCCTTTACTGTCACCCCTGAGTCTACCAGGTCCCAGTTGCCAGTGGCTTTGCTTGAGATTGGAGCAATTTTCTAGCGTTACCTGTCAAGTTCATCAAATCCACTGTTTGCAAAATTTGCAGTTATTGCAATTAGTCTGTATTATGTTTGCTGTTTGTCATATGCTTACAATATGGTCAATTAGAGACTAACAAAAGACTAGAATGGGTAGGATGGGCACTTATGCAGCCCACACTGGACCTCGCCCAGGTCCCAGCGCCCTCCCCTGCTTTCTTATCATCGGGGATAGACACGCACCTCTGCCTGGAGAGAGGCAGGCCAGTGAAGGGCTGCAGCGGCCACTTTCTTCCCTCCCTTCAGTGCTTCTCTCCACAGCTTCATGTCACTTCCCCACCCCCTGCCCCCCCGCCATGGCATTGCTCTGGAGGCACGGTGCTTTCTCTGTCTCCTGGTCTTTGTAGGTGACAGTCCCTCTGCCTAGGACCCCCTGCCTTCTTCCCCGTTCCTCTGGGCTAACTTCCCTGTCACTCCCTCCGTAAGCCTTCCCTGAGCATCCCCAAGCTAGGACTAGGCGTGCCTTCTGGGTGCTTTTTTGGTACTCATCTGCCTTGATCAGGATGGCACTGATCATGTTGCTTGGCCATTGCCTGGTGTCCGTATCACCTGCTCAAGAGAAAAAACATGAAGCTTAAGGACACAGGCTCTGGAATCAGTCTGCCTGAATTCAAATCCCAGCCTCTCCTCGTGGTACAATCTGGGAAAATTATTTTTCTCTCTGAACTTACCTCACAGGGTCATGAGGATTAAATGAGTTAAAAGTATGTAAAACCCTTAGCATACAGTAAGTGCTCAATAAATGTTAGCTTAGGGCTGTATGTCCTTGAGGGTACAAACTTGTGTAAGAGTATCCCCATCACCTCACATGGTACCTGACGTACAGTAGGCATCTCATCTTTATTGACTGAGTCAGTGAATGACTGACATCTTTTTATCACTTGTAAATCATCTTGTCCTCTGTTTCCTGTTTTTAACGCTGACAGTCCATAGAAGCAAAGACCATCTAAAGAAGAAAACCAAATATGTACAGATTATCTGCCCTAAGAAACTGTGTTGTATGGAAGTTTCCAGTTTAAGAAACAAGTATTAGAATGAGTTTCTGATTCTCTTGGCTTCACCTTGCTTGTCATTCAAGTTGGATGCATAACAACTTAATGAACTGGAACAATAATCCAAAGGTTATTGAAGATAACTGTTATTTAAGATGTCTGTTGTGCATGATCTAGATAATTAGTTTTCCCACCCATCTGCCGCTTTAAAGTGAAAATACCAGGGGCAAAGTAGGGGAATTGGAAGTCTTTAGGGTATCTTGCACTCTCATTCAGCCATTCCACAAACAGTTTTTGGGTAAGTTCCACTATCAGGCACTGAGAACATCAGAAAAAATAAGATTTCTCTTGGGGTTGAGGTTCTAATGGGGTGTAAGACTCATCAACCAAGACTGTACCGCTTGCTTTCCTGGCATGGCAGAACAGAACCTCTGAGCGTCTGTTGCTTATGGTCATTTCTGGGCCAGATGCAGCCTTTGGTTACACCCTCCTGGTAATCAGCAGACGGGGAGCGGGATTCTCCTGTGGAAGTCCTGGGCCTGTGTGTCCTCGGGCGTTACTTTGACCTGATCAGCCGGCTCCACTAGCCGGGCTGCTGACCAAGTGGCCGTCTTGTTTCTGGTTGAGATGTGACGTCATTGTACCCGGGCATGAAAGCCCATTCCCGTGCCGCCATTGCTCAGACGTGACCCATCGCACGGTCACAGCTCTGCCCGGTGACTCTCTGATAATAGCTGCTGACAAGGTGCCTGTGGTAGGGAGTGTCCCCATCTGGAGGCTGTCCTCCCCCCGCAGGCCCCACCCTGCTCCCCGCTCCACCCAGCCTCTCCCAGGCCTGCATGGGAGTCAGATACCCACTCTAGCATGTTCTTGTAACTTGCACCAAACGTAACTAGTGTCAAGGCACCTATTAGGGTACTTTTTCTAACAACGTATTGTTATTGCTCTTTCATGACACAGATGAAACATGTTTATTGCTGAAAACTTTTGAACGTAGCTATGGAACATCTATCGTCCCACTACCTGGAAATGATAGCTGTTGGCAGGTTGATGTAACTCCTAGAAAATTTTCCTGAATCTGTAAATATATGTAACTTTTATAAAAACAGATGCTTATTATTCAGTCATCTGTGTCAGCAGATGGTGTTGAAACAACTGGAACTCCTCCTTTCCTCCCTTTAGCCATCATCTAAAGTGATGCCCTTTAGATCACTTCCAGGCAAATCGAAGATTTAAACGGAGAAAGGTGTTTGAAGCATATCCCAAGCCCAGAAGCCATAAAGACAAAGCCTAATGAACTCGGTGACACACAGTCTGGCAGGATTTAGTAAAGGTGGAAGCTCCCCATCCCTTTGAGCCTGCATTCTGTGGGCATGCTAAGTGGTTTCAGTCATGTCCAACTCTTTTTGACCCTATAGACTAACCCAACCAGGCTCCTCTGTCTCTGGCATTCTCCAGGTAGGAATACTGGAGCTGGTTGCCATGCCCTCCTTCTGGGGCTGGACCCAGGGATCGAACCCACATCTCTTATGTCTCCTGCATTTGCAGGCGGGTTCTTTACCACTAGCGCCTGGGAAACCCATAGGTGCTCAGCAAAATGTGGTTGAATGGATTAAGGCTTTATAAAGCATTGCTGAGTAGGTACTGAGGACAGAGAGAAACAAGACACTCATGCCCTCAAGAAACTTAGAGTTTAACTTTGAAAGTTAACCGACAGCTCAAGTCTAGGCCTGCTGAGCCATGATCCTGTGGGAGTCAGGGGAGGGAGAGGCCTGTGGAGAGGAGTGGCCCGCCCCAAGGAGTGCTGCTGAGCCAGGCCTTGAGGCATGAGGGTCCTCTCCATCCTGGCAAAGCAGAGGAATGGCATTCCAGAAGGGCAGCTCAAGCAGAGGTGTGGCGACGGAGATGAGTAAGATGTTTGTGAGATGGTTAGCCTAGACGCGGCGAAGGATCCGATTAGCAAGAAAGGCAGGGCCCTGATGGGGGCAAGCCTTGTCCAACAGGCTAAGAAGTTTAAATTTGATCCTGAAGGCAACTGGGAGCTAAGAGGGTGGGGAGTAACGAGGAGGCGAGGCTGTTCTAACCAGGAAGATTAGTCACAGCTGGTTCGCCTGTTACACCTGCTCATCCCGGCTCTCAGGCTGCCCAGCTGGTGTGCCCTCCCGAGGTGACCAAAGCTGGATCCCCAGCCCCCTGCAGGTTAGGAAGGGCGAGGGTGGCCTCAGGGGAGGCCTGGCAGGGCCTGTGAGGCAGGGTGAAGGGGACCAGCTGGTGGTTTGTACCCCAGGAGTCCCTTACTAATCCCTGTTGCCACATCTTTGCTGGAGCTGCTCGCGGTGGCTCATGGGAGCTGATTTTATGTCTTCTCAATTCTGTGTTCAGTGATGTCAGGTTGGTAGTGTGGACTTGGCCAAGATTGACAAGCACTAGGCATCAGCGTTCCCACCCCCCAACGCTGGTTGTCCCACACAGCACTGGCTGTTTCCTTCTGGAAGTCAGGGGGATTCAGTTATTAGATTTGGAGAAGTTATTAGATTAGTAGGAAGCAAGATTCCTTTGTTTTTTGGCCACAGTGCAGGGCACATGGGATCTTAGTTCCCTGACCAGGGATTGAACCCCTGCCTCCTTCGGTGGAAGCACAGATTCCTAACCACTGGATTGCCAGGGAAGTCCCGGGAGATTCTTATTTCAGGAAGCCAAATGGAGTCTTTAGGAAAATCAGTGTCTGCCAAATAATAGAGCCACCATCAGGAGGAATAAATTCAGATCCCTAAGGAGCAAAAGGTGACTTTACTGGCACCATCCAATGCCACTGAGCACGGTACTTACTAGCACTGACTCTGCAGTGAGACTCCTGAGCTTGAATCCTGGCTCTGCTTTTTACGAGCTGTGTGACCTTGGGCAGGTCACTTCACCTCTCTGTGCCTCATGTTTGTCTTATGTAAATTATAGGAAATTCTTATCCCATTTCATAGGGTTCTTGAGAGAAATGAGTTACATGTACATAAGCTCTTTGAACAATTTCTGGCAAATAATTAGTGCTCTGGCAAAAATATTTTTTCAGTACATAAAACAGAAAGATACATATTCAGAGAGGCAGTGTGACTTACTAAAGGTCACATAGCAAGTCAGAGGCAGAGCTGGAATCAGAGTCCAAGCCTCTGCCACAGCCGGAAGCCTGACCAGTCTTGCCTCGATTTCTTTGACTCTGACAAGGGTCGTGGGGATGGTCCATGTGTCCTGAGGTTGGATATTTACATCGAGAGGGTGGAGCAGGCTGACCCAGTGACCTCTGTTCTGGAAGGGCAGGTTGTTGAGATGTACTCTGGGTGCACAACCTCCTCTGCCCAGCAGGTCATACCAGAGCCAAGGTGGCACGGTGACCCCATTACCGAAGTTTGGCAGGTCACTGGAGCCAGGACTGCCCTAGGCATAAAGATGAGTTTGGCCAACTTCCCCATTACAAACAAGACAGAGGTGTATGGTGATGACAGTAGCTCCCAGTTGTAAAGTCCCTACTATGTACCTGCCACTCAGCGTATGCAGGTCACTGCTCTAGGAACTTGGGATTCAACAACAAACAGAACATAAAATTCTGACTCTTGTAGACCTGACATTTATAAGGATGTAGATATAAGACAAATAATGGGCTTCCCTGGTGGCTCAGACAGTAAAGACTCTGCCTGCAGTATGGGAGACCTGGGTTCAATCCCTGGGTTGGGAATCCACTCCAGTGTTCTTTTTTTTGTTTGTTTTTTACCCTCCAGTATTCTTGCCTCAAGAACTCCATGGACAGAGGAGCCTGGCAGGCTACAGTTTATGGGGTCACAAACAGTCGGACATGACTGAGCGACTGACACTTTGACTTTTCATGCAACATATAAGATAAATAGAGACTTGAAGGAAACTGAGACTGGGAGAGACAGGTGGGGTCTGGCTTGAGGCAGGTTGGGGGGACCTCTCAGAGCAGGTCCTGCAGGATGGGCAGGAATACCAGGCACAGGCCTGCAACCCGGCACCCCCAGTCTCATTAAACCCTCCAGCCGGGTAGGTGTCGCTCTCCCACTGGACTGATGAGGAAGTTCAGAGACATGCATTCAGCAGCTCATGGTCACACAGCTCAATGCGTTGGCATGAGATTCAAACCCAGCTCTGCTCCCAGTCCTCATCTACCCTCCACTGGTTCGGGGGAGTGCAAGTCCACCCAAAAAGGTGGGTGTCACAAAGCCTGGGGGTGTAGGGTGGGGAGCAGCTGGGGTCCTGGGGTGAGCAGGTCTGTGATTCACTGGGGACCACCTCTTTGAAGAGGTGAGTTTAGAGCCCGTCTTTAAAGACCAGGAAGGAAGGGCAATTCCAAAGGGTGGAGGGTCTGGCTTCTCTAGAACCTCAGTGGGAGCAGTGAGGGCTGTAGACAGGGAGGGGCCCGCTTTGGAATGAAGTTGTGTGCAAATTCTTGGGCAGAGAAGAGGTCCCCAAGTTCGGGTTGTGCACCCTGGTTCCTAATCAAGCGCCTTTCACCACCACACAGGGATCCAGCCTTGCACACGCAGCATAGCACGCCAGGGCCTCGCCTCAGGCAACGAGGGCAGTACAGTGAACTCGCAGGGCAGATGGTGTCTGGCTGACAGAGCCTGCACCCTGGCTGCCTCCCGGGAGACAGACGCCAAGCATCTTCCCCACCATTGCTCCCTCAGATCCACCATTTGGGTCTTCACACCATGACCCCTCACCACCTCTGGTACCCACAAGAGACAAAACTATATGGTTCCTTCACTAAGTCTTTGTAGTAAGTCCTCTACATATAAATGAGTCCAAACCAAGTTAGCTAGGTGCCCAACTAACACAATTGCAGAAAGAACAGAAAGAGAAGTCACCTCTTTGCAACCCCATGGACTGAAGCTGACCAGGCCCCTCCACCCATGGGATTTTCCAGACAATACTGGAGTGGGTTGCTATTTCCTTCTCCAAGGGATCTTCCCCACCCAGGGATCAAACCAAGGTCTCCCGCACTGCAGGCAGACGCTTTACCATCTGAGCTACCAGGGAAACCCAATTGCAGGGCAAGCTGCAATTTCACTCATGCCTGAGGTGATGGAACGCACATTTCCATCTTGGAAAGATCGCAACTTGAAGGTTCTCATGTAGGGGACTCACTGTACTGAGCACCTGATGGGGGCCAGGATGCTGCTGGGGGCTCAGCAGTGGCCCAGACACTATCCCTGCCCTCCCAGAGCCGTTTTTCCAGGGCGGAGATGGACACCTCACGGAGGACAATGCAGGTTAGCTGAAAGGGATGGTTCAGTGGTTCAGACTCTGTTCTTCCACTGCAGGGGGCCCAAGTTTGATCTCTGGTCCGGGAAACAAGGGGCTTCCCCAGTGGCTCAGCAGTAAAGAATCTGCTTGCAATGCAGGAGCCATTGCAAGCAGAGGCCGATCTCTGGGTCAGGAAGATCCCCTGGAGGAGGACATGGCAACCTACTCCAATGTTCTTGCCTGGGAGAATCCCACAAATAGAGAACCCTGGTGGGCCACAGTCTGTAGGGTCACAGAGTTGGATACGACTGAAGCGACTGAGCGTGCACAAATAGACCTGGGGAAGTAAGATCCTGCGTGCCTCCCAGCATGGCCAAAAGAAATAAAGTGTTTCGAAAGGGTGACAGATGCGACAAAGGACAATGCAGAGATCAGAGGGAGCCGAGCCCCAGACTTGGCTGGAATCTTCCACCAGATGGACCCCAGGCCACGTCTTCACAGGACTGGGTCAAGGACGGGAGGCCCAGTCCTGCAGGCTGGGTGAAGGGAGGTGGGTCTTGGGGTGGAGTAGGGAGGGTGGGAGGGGCAGGCCGATGTAGGGTGTGAAGAGGGGCGGTCTGCTTTCTGGGTCCCCCGAAGGCTGCGGGGGGCGCCGCCAGTCTAGCAGAGCCGGCCGTACCCCGCACTGTCCACCAGGGGGTGCTAACGCCGAGGCAGGGAGAGCGGACCAGGTCGGCGCCAGGAGCGGGAAGGCTCAGCCCGCAGCTCGGCGGAGGAGGGGCGCCGGCGAGCATTGGGCGTCTGATGCGCTGTTCTTGGGACGGATGTTCCGTTCCGGGCCTGAGTCCCCTCGAAGTGGAAGAGGTGTGGGGGGCAGGGGGGAGACATCCAGGTAAACCAGAGGCCAGGAAGCTACCCCCAGGTGTTCTGAGCTGGAGGATTTGACGGAGACTGTTGGGGCCGGGGAGGAGGGGGAGGGCAGGTCAGACGTGGGAACAGAGTGGAAGCGTTTGGAAGGAAGGCAGACACCTGCTCCAACCCCACCCCACCTCCTCCAGATCCTCCTGGCTCACTCCTGCGCTTGTTCAGGTGCTGTTCCAATGACGCCTCCTCAGCAGACCTTCTCTGCCGGATCTCCCACTCCTCCCCCACGTCTCAAAAGAGTCCTCGCAAGTCCTTTATATATCCTTAAGTAGGTAAGTAAGTGCTAGTCATTCAGTCATGCCCCACTCTTTCCGACCTCATGGACTGCAGCCCACCAGGCTCTTCTGTCCATGAGATTTTCCAGGCAAGGATTCTGGAGTGGGTTGCCATTTCCTTCTCCAGGTGGTCTTTCCCACCCAGGGACTGAACCAGGGTGTCCTGCATTGCAGGCAGATCCTTTACCGACTGAGCTATGAGGGAAGCATTTTCTTCATAGCACTTAATACTGCCTGACATTACATGTGATTGAACCACATAAAATTGTCAAATATCAGCAGTGCCATTCGGTTCAACCCAATACTGTACATGTGCTCATTGGTCTCTGATCTGCCTCCCTGCTAGAATGTCAGCTCCACGCGGCAGGGACTTCTATCTCTTGCATTTCTTTTTCTCTTTTGGCCGCACCACGCAGTATGTGGGATATTAGGTACCTGACCAGGGATCGACCCCACACTCCTTGCAGTGGCAATGCAGAGCCCTAAGCGGTCAATGATCCCCCACACCATGTCCCTGCCTTCCAGCATTTCACAGACTCACTGGGAAGACAGCCGCACAGAACAAGCACTTCTCAGACACTTGCTGGGCAGCCTGGCTGGTGGTTAAATGTGCAGATTCTGGGGTAGGACACCACGTTAGAAGACCATGTCCAACACCTTCTTGGTCATATGTGACTTTGGGCAAATCACTTAACACCTCTGGGCCTCAGTTTGTCCATCTGTAGGAGGCGAACATTGTATCCTGACACCCGGGAGTTGCCCAGGCCCGTCTGGCATTGCTCAGAGCTGGCCTGGCGCAGCTCATCTTGATGTGCTCCCACTGAACACAGGCAAGGCCATCTGTGACCACAATGGGATTGAGACAAAAACAAGACACTCTGTAATCGTGTCTGAGCACAGAGAAAACAGAAGTGTCGTCCAAACCACAAACATGACCAAACACCCCCATCCAGCTACTCTTGAGCGAAGGCTGGCGCTTTACCAGTTGTGGCTCCCTCCTCATTCTATTGGTCCTCCTTCCAGGTAAGACTCATTAAGACACCTAACCATAAAATCATCTCCACTTCCTGATTTCATCTCATCCGGAACAAAGTCCAGCTTCCTTACACCTTCCACCAAATGACCTAACTTTGCAACAGGTCCTTTCCAACACTCCCTTACTGAGACGGCTCCCCGCCCCCTGCTGGTTCCCATGTGCATGTTCTCCCTTGATGCAACTAGTGACAAACCCAGTTTGTTCACCCACAGGTGTGTTTCTGGGAGGATCTTTGGCTGGAGATACTAACAGCCCCTAGCTCACTGGGTTGTTGTTTTACTGCACTCAGAATGAACCATCCCCAGGACCCTTTAAATGCACTTAGCACGTTTTAATATCATTTCCATGTTACAAGGAGGACACCAAAACTCAGAGAGGGGAAGGAACTTGGCCCAGGTCACACAGCTGGTAATGCAGAGGCAGGATGGAAATGTGGGTCTCATTCCAAAGAGATGCCCCCTGCCCTGATGTTAACAGGTCCCATTCCTGACCTCCCAGATAGGATCGCCTAAGGCTGTCTCTCCAAGGCTGCCTGGCTACTGAGTCAACACAGGTCCAGTGGAGGCTGAAGGGGGGGTCAGTGTCCACAGTCTAGGGCCTGAGTCACTTCCTGACCATTGCTTAAGAGGCGTCCAGAGCCACAGCCTCAGTGACCAGCTCGTGCCTTTTCAGGATTGCACCCACTTGAGCAATGAGCACTTACTTCCCTGACATTTGTCACCTTTCTGGGCTCACCTCTGTCACACTCAGGCTTTCAAGAGGCTCAAGGCCTGTCTGTTCCCTGGAGAATTGGATCCTCAACCCAGGAGACCCAAGTCTCCTAGACAACTCTCTCTTGATTGTACCCAGCCCTAGACTCTGGCTTCCAGGATCGTATGCCAACTTCTGAATCAGAGTGCCTTCCACTGGCGTCACCGACCCCCAAGGTCCAAAACTCCTGCAGCCCCCCTCCTCCACCAGGCTCCTAGCCCCTTCCCCTTTCCTTCTACAGGGTCTCAGGGCTGGAGTAGAAGGGGTCAGGTAGGGGAGAGGGTGGGGAATTTGTCAGATCCCCAGGGCAGGATGTATGAGGGAGACATGGTTTGATCAGTAGACATGTCTTTAGGATGGGTGAGGTAGATAATTTGAAACACAGGCCATCTCCTTTAAGAAGTAATGCCTCAAAACAACAACAACAACAGCAAGTAATGCCTCTCAACCAGAGACACTGCATAGGCTTGGAGTCTCAAACCAGATCGTCTTAGCTTCTTCAACTCAGCTCTGCCCCTTCCCAGATATCTGACCTTGGGCAAGTGACTTAACTTCTCTGAACCTCAGGTTCCTCATCTGTAAAATGAGGATAATAGTACTACTGACTCACAGGCCTCTCACCAGGATTAAGGGAGTTGTGTATGTAAAACACTTAGAATAATGACTGGTACACTGCAAACACAAGTAAGTGTTCATCAGATAAATATTTTTTTCACCTCTGATGGGCTGACTCTCCCACTCATTCTCCATACAGTTTTTCACAGCCTACTGCGTGACAGACACATGTAAGACAGATAGATCCCCTGCCCGCAATGCCTGTTGGGTGTTTCTGTGGGATCCCTGCACCCCCCGCCCCCACGCCCCCCAGGGTCTGATGCTGCAGGACTGTGTGGGGCTGTGGCACAGGGTTTGGGTTCTGAAGACTCCCGGGAGGTGGGGGGGGGGGGGGGGGGTCCCTGGCTTTGAAGAACAGCATCTCCATCCCTTCCACAACCCAGTTCCCAGGCCAGCAAGGGGTCAGACGAGCCAGGTCAGGCATCTGGACCTCCTGCAGCCATTCTCTGCCGCTGACCCTGTTCCTGGGAGGTCTCCGTGATTTAATCTGAGCCCAGAATCTTCTTCAGGATGCACAAACGACCAGACACAGGTGGCTGAAGGCTCTGGCTTGTCATTGCCTTCACCAGGCAGCAGGAAGCCAGCAAAAACACATTCGAAACCAAATATGTGAATCTAGACTGGATGGTTCATACTACAGAATTACTGTTATTGATTCTAGGTGTAAAAAAAGATACTGTAGTTGTGTTTTTAAAACAATCCTTATCTTTTAGAGATACAAAAAATTATTTTCAGATGAAATGATAGGATGCCTGGTTTTGCTTCAAAACAATGGGGGAGGAAGTATGTAGAGGAAACAAAATTGACAAAAAAGTTGATTTACTTGTTGAAGCTGTGGGGTTTGCAACTGGGGTTATACGGGGTCATTAGAATCTGCTTATCAACGTGTGATTCAGAGATCCCTGAGCCTAGGAGCTGGTGAGAAATGCAGAATCTTGGCTCCACCCCGGATCTCCTGAACGAGAATCTGTATTCAATGAAATACCCCAGGGATTCGTGTGCACACTCAAATGTGAGAAGCACTGGCTACTTCTGTATGTTTGAAACTTCCCATACTCAACAAGTTACGGGCTTTTGTGGGGTTTTTTTCCCCCCAAAATTGTCTTAAAAATCTCCGAGATCTTCCTACAGAATCGTCTGCGGGCAGCAGCTGGGAGGCTGTCTTCCTGCCTTCTGCCCTCCGTGGAGGCCGGGAAGCGCCCCCGACCCCAGCCCCTGCACCGCGGCGCCCCTGCCGCTTCGCTCGGATCTGTGGCTGGGGTTCCGAACTCCGACCCCGGCGGAAACCCGGGGCTCCCGGCAGCCGCGGCCCGGCAGGCCCGGGCGTGGCGGCGCAGCGCACCTGGGCGCGCCGGCAGGTGGGAAGCGTGGCCTGGACGGGGACCCGCCCTCGCGCAGGGGAGGAGCGGGAGACCTGGGCGGGCACGGCGGGCGGGCGCCAGGTGCTGGGAGCCCGGCGGGCCGCGAGCGCAGCCACCGCGCTGGGGCCGCCAACGCCGAGTGCCCGGGATGAGCTTCACCCGGAAAAAGGGTTTCTACAAGCAGGACGTCAACAAGACCGCCTGGGAGCTGCCCAAGACCTACGTGTCCCTGACGCACATAGGCAGCGGGGCCTACGGCTCCGTATGGTGAGACCCCCCCCTCCCCCCGCGCGCGCTTGCGCGACCACTGGGGCGTCGGGGGCGCCTGGGGCATCGGGCCAGCCCGCTGGTGAGCGCCCAGGCACTGGGACACGGGCGGGGCCTCCGCAAGAGCCAGATCCCGGCCAATGCCCCCCGGCTCCCCGGATCCGCCTTCCGTATCCCCTCACCTGCTGGGCGCGCGAAGCTGTGCGCCCACCACCTTTGATCAAGGACCCCAAGGCCCAGAGTCCGGCGGGTTGGGAAGACTTTCGCAGGTGCTTCTCCGAGGCTGAGCCCTGGGACTGGAGGAGGCAGCAGGCTGGACCTCGAAGTGGAGTAGGAGCCTCAGGCTGTGGAGGCTGGCCATGGGGCCGCCCCAGGCGGCAGCTCGCTTTTCGCACCTGCTTGGTGGGGGTCTCTGTGGGTTGAATTAGGACTGAATCTGTTTCTCCAGGACTTACAAGGGACCCCAGAGCTCATCTGGCCGAATCCCGATTGATTTGTTATTTAATACACATGGGAGACGCAAACAAGAAGCGACTTGCCAAGTTGTTCGGGATCCTGTTGACATTAACTTGTTTTACCCTGGTGCAAGGCACCTCTCTCAGATCCTGCCTGCTCCCTCCTCGCTCTCCCAGTCCCACTGTACTTCCAGTGGCTCACTCACATTCCCGGTGGTGGGCATCAGCTCCTCCCAGCTGAGACTGCTGGCCCAGAGGGATTGGGGTGAGGATGGCCATGGCTCCCCAGATGGCCTGGGAGATGCCACCCAGGGTCTGGAGCCCTGCCTGCCTCCGGGCTGGGGAGGGTGCTGGCGTGCTCTCTGCTGACCTGCCTTTGACCCTACAGCTCAGCCATCGACAAGCGGTCAGGGGAGAAGGTGGCCATCAAGAAGCTGAGCCGGCCCTTCCAGTCCGAGATCTTTGCCAAGCGGGCTTATCGGGAGCTGCTGCTGCTGAAACACATGCAGCATGAGAATGTAGGTTGGGCCTGGGGGCTGCTTCGGGGAGGCAGGGGCGGGAGGGCAGCCCCAGAGAGGGTCCTGACCGGGCCCCTCCGTGTGTGTGCACACGCGCATGCGCACACACGGAAGATACCCCAAGATGACGACCCAAGAGCGCCAGCAGAAAGGGAACCTCCTCCCTGCTCCTCTGATCCTTGTTCCTCACCTGATTATTAAAACCATGTGCCAGGACCCACCCCGCCTACTTCCCAGGTAAGGTGCAAAGGAATTTTTGGCAGTGGCGCAGAATGAACTTGGTGTCTCACTGTTATGAGGAAATGGGCGCCGAGGAACTCCGTAGTTGTTCTAGATCTAAGACCTGGTGCCCAGGATCCTGGTTAATGCTGTTTCCACATAAGTACAACAAGGATAATAGAAACCTGTGAGCACTTATGTGCCAGGCACAGTTCTAAGAACTTTGCAGAAACTAATATGTTTAATCCTCACAGTATCATATAAGTACCATTACCGCCTTATACAGACAGGGAAACTGAGGCACAGAAAGACTCGCAGGTTATCAGACGAGATCAGGCACGTTCAGGGTGGTATGGCTGTAGACAGACAGATTATATGGTTAGTCAGTGGCAGAGCTGGGATCTGACCCTAGACAGCCTGGCTCCAGGCCCCAGAGCGTGACCTCAAGACTGTCCCGTCTGATTGAAAGTGACCCAGTGCTGAGCCTGGCCCCCAGGCTTTGCTGCAGGGGACCTGTATTGGCAGACAAGCATTTTAAAAAACGTGCTAAATCGCTTCAATTGTGTCCAACTCTGCGACCCCATGGACTGTAGCCCGCCAGACTCCTCTGCCCATGGGATTCTCCGGGCAAGAATACTGGAGTGGGTTGCCATTTCCTCCTCCAGGGGATCCTCCCGACCCAGGGATCAAACCCACATCTCCTGTGGCTTCTGCATTGCAGGTGGATTCTTTACCGCTAAGCCACCAGGGGAAACCCAAGCATTTAAAACAATGAGTTCAAAACACTGTGCATATTTTAAGTCCCATTCCTTCTCAGTCAGCTCCTCCCCATGGCCTCCAGCTGGGAAGTCTCGCCCCAGCTCTGAATCAGCCCTTTGGCAGGCAGGGTTGGATGCGGTGAGACCCAAGGTCAAGGACAGGGAGCCTGCTGGCTGGAAGATCCCTTCTCTGTCCCTGCCTCGATTCCCTTCCCCACTCGAGGTTCCCTGTCTGAGCGGAGACTGCGTTTGTGCCGCTTCTCCTGAGCACCAGACTTGGGGTCAGTGAGCACAGACATGTCCCCCATCCCTTATCCCAGCCTGACTCTCCATAGCAATGTGCTGCCAATTCCTGCCCAGGTGGGGGAATCCCTCCCCCACCCCTGCCCCTTTTTACTGCTTCTTCCCAGAAGGCTGGGAACCTGCCTCCTTCTGGAGGTGCTGTTCTAGGAAAGGGCAGGTGGTCCTGTGCAGGCCTGGGGCCGCAGAGGACAGGTGCAGAGGGGCACGGCGGCTGCCTGACTCTCACTGGCCATCTTCTCTTTAGGTCATCGGGCTCCTGGACGTCTTCACCCCCGCCTCCTCCCTCCGCAACTTCCATGACTTGTGAGTCAGGCTGTGCCCGGTTCCAGGACGTTTGCAGGCCTTGCTTGCCACTGGGGGGGCAAGTAAGAGGAGGGTCCAGGTTCTCTCTTCTGGCAAAGGGGGTGGGGTGGCTTCCTGTCCCAGGAGGCTGTGTGCCTTTGGGCTGGGGAGAGATCCAGCCAATGGTGGAGAGAACGACTGGCCTGAAAAGGTGGGAAGGGCCTTTTACGGAGCCCAACTGACACAGAGCTGTCTGCTCATCTGTTTTGCTTGGCCCACCTTTAACACCAGAGACATCAGTGCCAGCCCCCACAGGGTTTGCATCAGTCTCCCTTGCCATGTCCTGGTGCAGGTGTGGGTCTGGACCTCAGGACTCTTCCTAGAATGAAGTGAGGATCACAAAGCCTTGGCCGCCCTGGCCAATGGGATGTTTCTCAGAATTACACAGAACATGAAAATTTAGTTGCTAAATGCACGGCCTTCCTAGCGCAGTACCTGATAAAATTTAGGAAACTTGGAGTGGGTTGATTTTTTTTTTTCCAGTCCTATTTCAACTGTAGCCGCAGGTCTCTTTATTAGGATGCTTTTGTTTTCAGTTTAACGCAGTGAGTTTGAATGGATTTTTTTCCCTACAATACCAGCTGCTGGGCTTGGCATTGGGAATTTAAAGTGGACCAGCTCCTCCAGACAGACAGTGGTGGATACTGACAGTGGTGGTCAGTGCTCTGAGTCTGGGTAGAGCCGGAAACTGCCAGCTGCCTCAGCGGGCTTCATAGAGGAGGTAACTCTGAACTCAGCCCTGAAGGATGAGTCAATGTTTGCCTGAGGTAGAAGGGCTGAAGGCATCCCAAGGAGAAGGAACTGCATGGACCAAGGCCATGATGCCTGTGTGAAAGAGGCTGGGCCATCCTGAGAAGTGCAGTGAAGCAGTGGCTGATTTAGTTAGGCTGAGTCCAGACTTGACTCCACAGGCAGCCTCGAGGCTATAGAGGTTTTGAGCAGCGAGGTGAGGTGGTCAGAGCGGATTTGGGGATGCAGTCTGGCAGCAGCAGAAAGGAACAAGGACAGCTTTAGGGAGAACCAGACCTTATTCTAAATGCAGTCAAGGTGATGGGGTCCCAAGAGCTGACTTGAGACCCATCAAGAGGCAGCACTGTCAGAGTGTTGTATCCCTTGGGATGCAGTGGTGAGGAGAGGTCAGGGGATGCCAGGTTCCTACTGGGAATACAAGGTGAAGGAAGAACAGATCTTAGGAGAAAGATAATGAACTCCACTTTGGACACTTCATTTTTGAAAAGTCTATGAACATTCAAGTGTTTATCCAGCAAACAAACCCAGAGTTTAGGAAGGTCTGGGCCAGGGATGTGGACTTGGGCCAGAATAACCACTGGTGGGTGAGAGCCGAAGCCCAGGGACAGGCTAGCATAGGGCATGATGCGATGCTGTGGGTTAAGATATCAACATGAAAGAGAAGGTACAACAGGATCCTCAGGCAGAGAGCTGAGACTGCCTGACCAGAGCTGGAATTCGCAGAGAACCTTGAGGGAGTGTCAAGCTTTACACAAGTTCCAGCAGAAAGAAAGGGAGTCATGGGTATGTGTGCTGGGCTGGTGGGGCAGGAGCAGACACCCCGTTGTCAGGGAACCGCGCTTTAAGACAGTGGGGTCGACAGGTGAGGACCACTCTTCCTAGAAGTTTGATCAGGAGGGAAAAGAGAGAGAAGGAGTAGGGATACTCGAAGAAATAAGGTTAAGGGAGGGTGGTTGTAGCACCGTAAGATGTCAGTGAGTTTGTCAGCTGAACAGAATCAGTTTCCTGTAGCGGTGAAACACGAAGGTGGGGAGGAGCCTGTGCATGGAGCCGGGGTTCCCAGTGCATGGGAGGGGATACAGTCAGGTGGAAGAAGACCGGGAATCACAGGCTCATGGAGATGGCCTCCACATTCTTTTATTTGTTTAACTCCTTTCTAGATCTTTATCCTTTTCTGTTCTGGACTTTGCTGTTACTGCCTTGAGTAGCAGTTACATTTTGCTGACTTTGACCTGTTTTGCAATCCCATTAAGAGAGGGTGAGGGTTCAGCTATCTCTTTCTTCCTTCTTCACCCTCCTGGAAACTGTTTTATTGTTTCCTTCTTGGAAGGGAGACATTTTGGATGTTTGAGGATTTTCATGGCCGCTCATGACCCTCTGAGGTGGGGAGAAAATATTTGTACAGAAGCAGAAGGAAATACTGGCAAGTGTTTCTAACTCACAGCAGTGGCTTTCTGTGGGGCGTGGAGGAGGGCGAGGAGAGGATACCTTTGAAGAGTTGGAACACTGCTGCATTTGGTCTTCCTGAGCACAGCTCCAGCTGAAATACCCTGAGCTCTGCCAACAGGGCGGCTGCCAGGGCCAGGCTGGGAGCCAGGAGCTGGGAGGCCCATTGCCTGGGGATTTGGCTGGCTGTTGTGGGAGTGGTTCTTCTCGCACACGAAGGTCATCTCTAAGGCTTGTGTTCTGCCCCAGCCCCGTGCCCCTCCTTTGAGCTCGGGGCGTGGGGCTGGGTGGGCCTGGGGACTGTTCAGGAAGCCTTCATGCCTTGCAGCTACCTGGTGATGCCCTTCATGCAGACGGACCTGCAGAAGATCATGGGGATGGAGTTCAGTGAGGACAAGATCCAGTACCTGGTGTATCAGATGCTCAAGGGCCTTAAGGTGGGTGGGAGCCTGCCAGGGGGTAGTGGATGGGGGCTGGGTGTTGAGACCTGTGGTCTGGGGGAGGCCAGGCCTCAAAGATTCGGGGGAATACACCACGACAGGGCAGAGGCGGTCTCTGAGCCAGCCTGAATGCCTAGTGTGAAAGCCAGACTCTGGACTCACGCTTCTCCCTCTCTCCCTCCAACACAGTACATCCACTCAGCTGGGGTCGTCCACAGGGTGAGTGCTTTCTCTGCTACATCCTCAAAGGTCCCACCCACCCCTGGGGTCTTCTTGAAGTTGAAGGGGGGGGGGCGGGTAGATGGCACAAGGGGAGCCGGGGATAGGGGTTTTTCAGACTCAGCCTTGGCCCAGGAAGGCCTGCTCAGAATTGCTGTTTCGGGGAACTTTCTGGGAAAATGTCACCAGTGAAGCTGAGATGGGTGTTTCAGGCTCCAAGAGTCGGAGCATTTTAGAGCCGGATGGACCCTAGAGGACACCTGGTCCAACCCTCACTCTGCACAGGAGACCGGCACCCAGAGAAAGCGGCAGGGGCCTGGCCAGGGCCGCGTGCGGGTGGCAGTCGAGTGGGGACACCGTCTCTGCCTCTGTCCAGCGCGCCATCTCTCCTCTCCCCTAGGACTTGAAGCCGGGCAACCTCGCTGTGAACGAGGACTGTGAGCTGAAGGTGAGGGGGCCCAGGCAGGGTTGGCCTGGGCTTGGGGTGGGACCCTCTCCCGCCGGAGCCCCCAGAAGCTGCTCCAGAAAGCCCCTCTCCTCAGAGAGCTCTTTTCCCTTTGTGCCCCGAGTCATAGATCTTGGATTTTGGGTTGGCACGGCATACGGATGTGGAGATGACGGGTTACGTGGTGACCCGCTGGTACCGGGCTCCTGAGGTGATTCTCAGCTGGATGCGTTACAACCAGACCGGTCAGTGCTCGGCTGCCCCGGGGAGGGGGCTGGGGGTCTTCTCTGATGGCGTCCTCAAGCCTGTCTTGGATACTCTGGGTTGACCGACCGCCAGGTCCTGGCCAGCTGGTCCAGGTGACACCTCCTCCCCCTCCTTCTGCAGTGGATATCTGGTCTGTGGGCTGTATCATGGCAGAGATGCTGACAGGGAAGACGCTGTTCAAGGGGAAAGATTGTATCCTTTGCTGAAAAAGCCAGTCTTCATCCAGGGATTCATTCCTTCAACAGACACTTTATTACTTAAATCTCTCTCTTTTTCTTAATGTGACAGTGACACATGCTCCACAGTGGAGTAATTTTAAAGTGCAGAGAAGCAAAATTATGAAAACCAGTCACCTGTGATTCCACCATCCTGCAGAAAATACTTGATGTTTTGGCACCACACCCACCAGTTGAGCACCTCCGTGTGCCTTACAGGGACTGGGGAGACGATACGGGGTCTCCCTGCCAAGCTCAGAATGCAAGGGTGTGGGGGGAGTAGACAAAGAAATGCACGGAGGTGACGGAGTGGGATGAGGCTGGGAAGGTGGCGCCTGCAGGAGCATTTGTGGGGAGGGACCCTTAACCCAGCCTGGCAGGTGGGAAGTCTCACCTGCGTCCTGAAGGATGAAGCTCCCCTCCTGAAACCAGGAGGAGGTGGGTGTCTGGAGCCTGGATGGTCCACCCTGCTGGGCGGGCCTGATGGAGGGGCAGCGGGAAGGGCAGCTCCAGACCCGCTCCCCCTCCACCCAGCGAGTGAGGCCGAGCCTTAACCTGCTGCCAAGACCTGGACCAGCTGACCCAGATCCTGAAAGTGACGGGCGTGCCGGGCGCAGAGTTTGTGCAGAAGCTGAATGACAAGGCGGTGAGGGGCAGATGGGCCCAGGCTGGCTGGGGCTGTGCCCTTGGCGGGCCAGGGTCAGGGAGGTGGGCTCACCCGCACCGCCCCTCTGCCCTAGCAAGGGCTCTTGCCTTTATCTCACTTTGGATTCGGACCTGAGCCCTCAGCCCTGTTCAGCGGCTTTTCTGGGGTCCCTGCTCTAGATCCTATAGCCTAAGTCCCAAGGAGCGGACAACTTGGGATTACTCAGTGCTGTTCTGTCTTCCAGGCCAAATCCTACATCCAGTCCCTGCCACAAAGCCCCAAAAAGGATTTCTCGCAGCTCTTCCCGCGTGCCAGCCCCCAGGGTGAGTCTCGGGGGCCTGCAGTCTGTGTCCCCGCGGGCGGGCTGGGTTCTGCTGGGCCTGGGGCGTGAGGCTCATGCTCTGTGACGGCAGCTACAGACCTGCTGGAGAAGATGCTGGAGCTGGACGTGGACAAGCGCCTGACGGCCTCGCAGGCCCTGGCCCACCCCTTCTTTGAGCCCTTCCGAGACCCCGAGGAGGAGACAGAGGCCCAGCAGCCGCTCGATGATGCCTTAGAACGCGAGAAGCTCACAGTGGACGAATGGAAGCGTAAGGGCTGGGCGCCTCAGCGCCTCCCCCGCAGCCTGCATCCTCCGTCCCCTCTGCTGGCCTTGTTTCCCCGCCTGGCCTCAGCGGCCCTGGCGTCTCTCCTGGAGGCTGTGGCCTCTTTCTCTCTGAGCAAACACTGTCTCCTGCGTGCGCTTCTTCCTGCACTGAGCAGATTTCCTGCTCTGCACCATGTCTGTTGGGGGAGGGAGGCAGGCGCTTGCCCTCAGCACCCACCACTCCTGAACCCTCCTGCCTTCCTCAGAGCACATCTACAAGGAGATCATGAACTTCAGCCCCATTGCTCGGAAGGACTCTCGGCGCCGGAGTGGCATGAAGCTGCAGTGAGACCCATCTAGCCGGACGCTCAGCTGAGCCCAGGAATGGCCTCGTGGTACCACCTGCCAGGCACTGCCCCTGGGACCAATATTTATTTATCACTACTAAAGTCTCAACCCGTCTTGGATTACAGCCTTCCAAGCAGAGGATGGAGGGCCCCTTGTCTTGTGTAGGAAACAGGCTTAGTAGACGCAGAATTCAGAGGGTGTTGGTTGGGAGAAAATAGCTCTGATCATAACTGGCCACATTAAAGCACATAACGTGGAGAATTGCTTGTGTGTGTGGGGTCCTTTCTTTAATGGTTGGAGTGGGGCTGAACTGGGGCAGCGGTCTGTGGTAGTGATGACGTATTAACTTGCTAGGGCTGCTGTAACAAATTACCGCAAACTGGGTGGCTTTAAAATAATGGAAATTTATTTTCACAGTTCTGGAAGCTGGAAGTCTGAAATCAAGGTGTTGGCAGGGCTATGTTCCCTCTGAAGATTCTAGGGAAGAATCTTCTGGCCTCTTTTTTCTGGTGACTCCTGGCACCTTTGGTGTTCTTTGACTTGTATGTTGCTACATCACCCCTACCTCTGCCCTTGTCTTCCCATGGCCTCCTCCCCTATGTGTGTCTGTCTTTGACTGATCTTATGAGAACATCAGTCACTGAATTTAGGACCCACCCTAATCTAGTATGATCTCATCTTAATCCTTAGTAATTACGTCTGCAAATACCTTATTTTCAATAAAGTCACATTCTGAGGTTCTGGATGGGGGACATGAATCTGGGGGGCACTTTATTCAATCCACGACAGATGGCCATGAGGGAGGGGCCCCTTCCCAGAGCCCCTTTGTTGTGGAGCCAAATGTGACTGGCTGCTAAATTAAGGGAGCTGCAGAGAGAGCTGCAGCTGGTGAGACACTGCATGCAGGTTATTTTGGGTGAGTGAGCAGCAATCAAGATGTGAAACAACAGGAGGCTTGTTGACTGGGATCTGTGGAAGGCAGAAACGGGCTTTTTCCAGGAAAACAGTTCTGCTCCTTCCCCCTTTGGGGAATTGTACATCTCTCCTGAGCTTTAACCTGACAATGGGTTGGATCCTCGAGTTCAGGTTTGAATACTCTGTTGAGGTCTCAAACTTCCCTGTGCACCAGGGTCTGGTTAAAATGCAGATTCCTGGGCCCTGACCCTGGGTTTAGTGGGTCTGAGGTTGAGAACCCAGAAGTTTTGAATGAGGACCTCGTCACCTAAACCTAAGCCCAGTGATTCTGATGGATATCAGACCACACTTAGAGCAACATTTTGTTGATTTCAGCACCACTTTGTCAAGAGGCCTAAATTAGAAACCTACAGTGAGAGGATGAGGGGATTTAGAGGAGTTTCACTTTCTCATTTTAGAGATGTTAAAACTGAGGCTCAGACGGGGCATTTTTAGGGCAGTAAAACTATTCTGAATGATGTCATGGTGGATACATGACATTATGCATTTTTCAAAACCAGTGGAACTGTACAACACAAAGAGTGAACCCTCAAGTAAGCTATGGACTTTCTTTAATAATAATGCACCAATACTGGTTCATCGGGTGACACTTTCCTCTCATCCCTGAGCCGAGAAGATACAGCTGTAGCTGCGGAAGAATCTCTTCTTGTCCCTTCTCCCTACACTTGGCTTTTGTTTTCTTAAACTGGGCTGGGGACTTCCCTGGTGGTCCACTGGCTAAGCCTCCGTGCTTTCACTGCAGGGTGCGTGGGTTCAATCCCTCGCCAGAGAACTAAGATCCTGAGTGCTGCACAACATGGCAAAAAAGAAAAGGGGAGTGGGGGGAGGGCTGAAAAAACTCCCTAAGTACAAAAGGTGAGTGCTCCCTTCCCTTTATTCCACAGTGAGCTTGGGGCTCCATCCTCATGTGATTGAAGCTAAGAGGCTGGTGATCTTCTCCTTTTTCACAACGGGCAGCGGAGGCCCAAGGCCACTCCATCGAGCTAAAGATCTCTGTGACTCGTCGCGGTCATGCCTCGCCCCTGCGTCCTACCCCAAGGTTTCCTGGAGCAGGAGCAGTGCCTGGTGGGATTCTGACCTGGTTCCTCCTGTGGCAGCCTGTGCGCAGCTGGGCGGCCGTCCTCACTCTGGGCCATGCGTCAATAGGGACCGCTCCTGGTCTGGGGGCCCTTGACCTTTTTTGTGCCATGATTCCTTCTCAAAATATTTTCCTCTGCATAAAGGGATCACAAATGAAACTAGCTATGTTGAAATACAGTTGTGAAAATATTGAAGTGTGTGATGTTGTAATATATGGGTTTCTTTAATACATTAAATAACAAGAATCAAGGGGATGAGCCCAATAAACCACTGTCAACTTGAAGTAGAAATGAGTTTAAACAATGTTTCAAGACACCTGCAAAGGTAAAAGGAAAGAAAAAGCACTGGTTTTTACTGGCCCTGCTAATGCAACCACAGTTTTTTGCATTTATTTATAACTGAGAAAATGGAGGTGAGTGGAGGTTAAG
This sequence comes from Odocoileus virginianus, assembly GCF_023699985.2. Lineage (NCBI taxonomy): Eukaryota > Metazoa > Chordata > Mammalia > Artiodactyla > Cervidae > Odocoileus > Odocoileus virginianus. The sequence goes on along the minus strand of NC_069700.1, from coordinate 33,412,484 downwards.
TTGTAATATTTTCCAATCTCAGTTCATCAACCTCTGAATTCCAGCGTACAGGCTGTGGTTCAGGGACCCTAGTTAAAAACTTCTGTCCTGTATACTAAAATGTGACTTTAGGGATCCTTTGCTACTTATTAACCACCCCCGCCTCCTTCCCCCCACCACTTGTAACCCCACACCTCCCCTTGTATGATCAGGGAGCCAAGCTGGGAACACCCAGATCTGCCCCTGGACGCCTATAACACATACTTCCTGCCTTTCCCGTGTCTCCCAACCTTACCATCCTGGGAGGGATGGGTCTGACTGGGGCATTTTGCTAGGCAATTTGCAGAGGCCTCTGTATCTAGTTTTGAAGCAGATGGACTCCTCCCATCCCCACCCCTACAGCATTCCTTCTTAACAGTTTTACTGATGAAGACATTTGGGCCCAGAGCAGAAGCTGGGGTCCAGGTCTCCTATTTAGGGGTCCAGGTCTCCTATTTAGCACCGCACTGTTCTTTCCCCTGCAACAGTGGGACAGTCACACAGAGACCAGCGTGTGCACTCCTCTCGCCTGCATTACTGTCCCCATCCCCTCAATCATCACAGACACAAAAAGCAGGCTTGTGTCAGCTGGCCAAGAGAAGAAACTCCCAGGAAGACACTTGTTACTCTGTTTTCCCGAAGGTCTCCCCCTTGAGAATGTTTTAGTAGGACTCCGGGAGGGCATGAAGGTGACGGAGTGAGGAAGGGAAGTGCGTTTGAGAAGCGGTGTGGCTTAGCAGGTGGTTTCTCCTGACCGGAACGAGGCAGAGGGCCATAAGTGCCCACATTCTTCTGGGAGTGTGTCCAGCTCCCTGTCAACACCCTGGAAAAACTCAGGAGGAGGCTGCTGAGTATGCTCGGGGAGGCTGGACCATAAGCCAAGGTCTCCTGGTCTTGGCTGAAATTATTAAGGGTTTCTCCTGTGGAGAGCCGCTGCTGCTGTTTAACCGCTTCAGTCGTGTCCGACTCTGTGCGACCCCACGAACAGCAGCCCGCCAGGCTCCTCCATCCATGGGATTCTCCAGGCAAGAATACTGGAGTGGGTTGCCATGCCTTCCTCCAGGGGATCTTCCTGACCCAGGGATCGAACCCGGGTCTCCTGCGTTGCATGCAGATTCTTGACTGCTGAGCCACTATGGAGAGCCTATACATTCTTAACTGACATAGCGCCTCAGGGTTTTTAAGTACAGATTCGTGAACAGAAGGAACTTTCCTCATATTGTGGAGTTCATAAGATCCCAGAACTTGTGTGTAACTCCAAGAAGGAACCTCAACAGAAATTGTGGTTGGATTTCCTCCAGGCAAGCAGGATCCGGCCTTGGCTTTAGAAATGACAGCCTAGTCCAGCCTTGCCTTTTCATCCTCTGTCAGAAGAGTGGCATCTCTCTCACCCTCTTCTTTCTCTCTGTGGCTTCCTAAGGGGTTAAGTGTTAGGCTTTCCAGGCAACTCCCCGCTGTTCTACCATGTACCAGAAACTGTGACCTTGGGCCTCAGTTTCCTCATCCATAAAGTGAGCATAATAGTACTAAAGAAATTAACATAAGGGAAGCGCTTAGAACAGTACCCGGCACATGGGAAGCACTCACCAAGCATTAACGATTATTTTTGTTTTCTCTGCCACATGCTCTTCCCTCCTTGATTATTACCCCCATCTTCCTGACACTGTCACATCCTCCTTCTCAACAGTGGTTTTCTCCACTCAACTGGTGTCCTTCATGTTAAATCTTTCCTCATAGGGTCCTCAAGAGATCTGACCTCGGTCTCTTATTGTACAGCTTATGTTACGACCCTGGTATCTGCAGCTTCTCATGCAGGATCTAGGAGGCAGCAGAGGGTGGAGTTTGAGAAGTGTGGAATTGTGGGCTTTGCATCCGAAAAGACCTGGGGTTGAGAGAGAAGCGAGAGATGGATTTAAGGAACTGGCTCATGGAACTGGGTGGGAAGTAGTTGGCAAGCCTGAAATCTAAGGGCAGGCTAGCAAGCCGGAAATTCAGGCAGAAAACCTTATAGGTTTGAGGCAGATTCTGTCTTTTCTAAGACTCAATATTTGCTCTTAAGGCCTTCAATTAATTAGATGAGGTCTGCAAACATTACAGAGGGTAATCTGCTTTACTCAAAGTCAGATTGTAAATGTTAATCACATCTACAAAATTTCTTTCCAGCATCTTCTAGACTAGGGTCTAAGGATACCACTGGGCATACAGCCTATCCAAGTTGACACATAAAACTAACCATCACACCATGTAAGTTTGGGGGGCAGGGTATCTACTCCTCTGAACCTCATTTTCTTTCTCTACAATGGTATAGAAGGGCCTACTACCTCATAGGACTGGTGAGGGGAAAGTGCATAGAGAGTCAATATTAGCTCTTGTACCAGGGGGTGCTCAAAAACACATGTTGATGACAGCCATCCTCCTGAGAGTACCCAGAGATCCATGCCACAGCCGGTGCTCTTGAGCTTCAGTGGAGCTGCGTGGGTATCACAGAAAACCATGGGGTGCACTCATTCCCATCCGCTCCCACCCGACAGACTGGCTCAGAACCTCCAGTTCATGTGAAAAACTCCCAAAGAAATGAACTTCACTCTCTTTTTTTATGGGGAAAGGAGGAAAGTTTCTCCCCTGGGTTTCTTCATCTTTGAGACAGTGGAGGGCTTGGAGCAACACGTCAGAAAGAATTATACTTCACTTCTTCAGCAGCCATTTCACATTTTGTGAGAACTGCATATTCATGTCGGTAAACAGCCAAGTAGGAACCAGATGACAGCTCAGTTTTCCTGAAAATCAGGAAATCAATCAAGCTGCCAAAATGAGATGACTGCATTGTGAAATACTGCTAACAGTCCAGAAAGTTGTTTTAAGTAAGAATTTTTTGAAATGGAAATTCTCTGTTTTTCTCCTCCTTCTTCCTCCCTCCTCACCCTCCTTTCCTCCCTCCCTCCTTCCCTCCTTCCTTCCTTTCCTTCACTCCTTTTTAAGGCCAGTGGTTAAAAGCTCACTGTTCAACTATTTCTAACATGTTCAGCCTAGGTGTGAGTTTTCAAAAAATAGGTGAGATGACATGTGGCTCTCTCTGCCTCTCTCCCAGATTTTTCCATTGTTCCAACTAATTGACATCCTTCTCTGCCTGTCCAGGAGTCTGCCTGCCATTGTCCACACCTGTCTCTCCTGTTTCCTGTCCATTTTTTTTTTACAGTGAAGCCATGACTTCAGCCACCTCCCTAAGAATCAGGAAAAAAAATGATTCCAGAAAACTTTCTCTGTGTCTAGTGTTAAACTGTACCTTTTAAACTTTGTTTAAATATATAAAATAAACTTTTAGTTTTAGAATACTTTTAGATTTATAGAAAAGCTGCCATCCCTGGTGGCTCAGATGGTAAAGAATCCGCCTGCAATGCGGGAGACCTGGGTTTGATCCCTGGGTCCGGAAAATACCCTGGAGGAGGGCATGGCAACCCACTCCAGTATGCTGGCCTGGAGAATTCCATGGACAGAGGAGCCTGGCGGGCTACTGTCCATGGGATTGCAAACAGTTGGACATGACTGAGTAACTACACACTTTTCTTTCTGTGAGCTCCACACCCAGTTTCCCTATTATTAATATCAAACATTAGTACACCACGTTTGTCACAACTAATAAATAAATACCAATATATCATTAACTAAAATCTATACTTTTATATTTGCCTAATTTTTACCTATTCTCTGCTGTTCCAGGATCCTGTTCAGTTGGCTACTTGTCTCCTGAGGTTCCTCTTGGCTATGACAGTTTCTAAGACTTAGCTTATTTTCAGTAATTTTAACAATTTTGAAGAGTACCGGTCAGGTATTTTGTAAAATGTCTCTCAGTTAGGGTTTGTCTGATGTGTTCTCATGGTAAGACTGGGACAATGTGTTCTGGGGACATAGGTCATATCGGTAAAATGTGATCATATTATATCATGAGTTTGTTATTGTTGTTTAGTTATTTAGTGTCAAAATGATTTATCACTGTCAGTGTTAACCTTGATTACCTAAGTAAGGTCGTGTTAGCCAGATTTCTCCACTGTTCGGTTACTTCATCCCTCTTTATGTTGCCATTCCTTGAGAAGGGAAATTATTTGGAGTTCCCCTGCATGGGAGATTTATTCAGTGATTTATTTATATCAGAATGGATTCATGGATATTTATTTTAAACACTGGGTTATAATCAAATAAATAACATAGTGAAATAAAAATAATAAAAGTTTTACTTTTTGGCTTGATTTGTAGGTTTTCTTCCTTTTGTGTGGACTGAGCCCAGATCCCTGAAAGGACCTGGAGGTTGTGTGCACACCCAGAGAGTCCACTCCTCAATCCTGCAGCACATGGGCCCCAGGGGTGGTGGAAACGGTTCTCACTCTTTCCATCTGGATGCTGGTCAGCCCACAGAGCCCACTTTAGACAGGCAGCCTGAAGGCCCTTCTCCTCTTGCCCTTTTCCTTACTCATAGTCTCCCTTTGTTCCATCCCTATGTCCACTGACCCCTGGGTAAGGAATCTGGGGGAACGTCCTTCTATTTGCATGAAATAGTAAAGCTAAATACAACAAATTAAACATTCATAGGCATTACGGCTAACCTCTAGTTGCATGTTTCCTAGGTGCACTGTTTCAGGTACTTTGCATATATTGTTGCTAATCCTCTAATGACAGGGTCATTGCTAGTCCCATTTCACAGATGTGGAAATTGGGACTCTGAGAGTTTAAAAAATACACTCAAGGTTTTTCTCCTACCGCACGGTTTGCTCCTTCTCAACAGTCTCCTCACTAGTCCCTCTTCTTTGCTTCCACCTCCTATGTGACCATGTGCAAACCTCTTCCCTCTGAGCCTTAATTTCTTGACTGACAATACTGTTGGATGAATTCCATGAGATACATAAGAAAGTCTTCTGCACAGGGGTCAAAAAATAGCATCTGTTATAACTCTTAATTTAATGAGGATTAATTTTTTTTTAAAAACCTCTTTCTGCTCGTTTCCCTTTTACATTTACGCTCGCCTCTTAATGGTCTCATCTATCCTCATGGCTTTAAATACTATCCATATGTCAGTGAACACCAAATGTATATATCTACCTTGATCTCTCCTTTAAATTTTAGTCGTCTTCATGTGAGTGTTTTGAAACAGGAGTTGGAGGTTCTGGGCTTCCCTGATCGTACAGTGGGTAGGAATCTGCCTGCCTATACAGGGGCAGGGGCTCAACCCCTGGTCTGGGAAGGTTCCGCATGCCGTGGAACAGCAAAGCCTGTACACCACGACTACAGAAGCCTGCGTGCTATAGCTCCCCCAAGTCACACACTGAGCCCGTGTGCCACAGTTATTGAAGCCTGCACGCCTAGAGCCTGCACTCTGCAACGAGAAGCCACCACCGGGAGAAGCCCGTGCACTGCAAAAGGAGGCCCCGCTCACTGCAACTCGAGAGAAAGCCCGTGCACAGCAACAAAGACCCAGCACAGCCAAAAATACAATTAATTACTGTGCATGCTAAGTTGCTTCAGTCGTGTCCCTATCTTGGTGACCCCATGGACTGTAGCCCACCAGGCTCTTCTGTCCATGGGATTCTCCAGGCAAGAATACTGGAGTGGGTTGCCATTCCCTTCTCCAGGCGATCTTCCCAACCCAGGAACAGAACTCGCATCTCTACTTGTCTCCCGCATTGGGAGGCAGGTTCTTTACCACTAGCATTTGGGAACCCAATTAATTAACAACAACATCAAAAAAAGCTGGAGATTCTACTTCCAGTAGTTGCAGAGTATCCTGTATTATATTATAATAAATATGGACGCTGGGTAAAATAATACAATTATTTGAAAGGACTGGAGAGAATTAAAAAAAGGAAGAAAAACTGGAAGGGAGTTAACCGCTGATAGTGGGTAAGATTTGTGATTATAAGGGTTTTTGCCTCAAGGCACTACCCAGAACAATTCTAGCACAGGATGACCAGAATTCAAGCATGATGTTGCTGGTCTTACTGGTTTGACAAGTCAGAGAATCAAGTTTAGAAAGGAAATCCAACAAAGGAAGAAGCCACAGAGGCTTCTTTAAAATGCATATCAAATTTGACCAAACCCTTGGCTGACTCCTGACCTGTGCATGTACAAGGGATACTCCAAGGAGCCCAGCAGAAAACAACCAGAAAAAGACAACAGGAAACTAAAAGAACTGAGCAGAAATATTAGTGGCTACCCATCTCCAGGGACACAGAATTTGAAATTTTATGCCTGCCAAGTTAACTGCCTGATAAAAATAGTCTCTAGAGGAAGATAACAGAATCTAGATTTTCTACAATGTATCAGCTACAATATGCCCAGTATTAGAAGATTTTTTTTTTTAATGCTGAACTTGGAAATAAGCACGGAAATGTGAACCATAGCTAAAAGAAAGCAGTCAATAGGAAGCAATTCTGAAATAACTCAGATATTTAATTAGTTGATGATGCTTTCAAAGTAGCTATAATATATATGTTCAAGAACCTTAATAAATGCACTCATAATGAAAGAGCAAGTGGTCAAATTCATCAGAGAACTAGAAACTATTAATAAGAGACAATTCTAGAGTGAAAACCATAAATGAAAAATTCACTAGTTAGGCGTCATACTACAAGGTCCGTGGCAGGTCAGCACCACGGTGGCAGAGCCCTGGACACTGAGGAACCACACAGGTGGAGGGCTGACCGTAAGTTACACACAGAGGTCTGACTGCACGGAGGATCTGTACCCCTCACTCCTGTATTGCTCAAAAGTCAGCCGTACATTCTGAGTTTCTTTAAAAGAGATGTGAATACTTAGAGTGAAGAATATACCACTACATTGCAGAGTTTATATGTCCATTTAATAAACATGAGGCCAATAGCACAAAAGATAAGTTGGGGAAATGGAACTTTATTGTTTCAAGAATCTCATATTTAACGTGACATGATATAATATAAAATCCAAGTAGACTATGATAAATTTAGGATGCACATTATAATCCCCAGAGGAGCCACTAAAAACTTATGCAAAATAAGAATGAAAACAAAATGAGTAAAACATTCAACTAACGCAAACAAAGGCAAGAAAAAAGTAGATGGAAAAAAACAGAAGTAACAAATAGTAGACCTAAATCCAACCATATTTATGGTTACATTAATGTAAATAACCTAAACACTACAAATGAAAGGCAGAGATTGTCAAAAAGGGTAGAAAAGACCCAACAACTTGCTATCTAAGTGAGAAGTACTTTAAATAAAGACACAGGTAGATTGAAAGTAAAAGGATAAAAACTCATAGACCATGAAAACAGTAAACACAAGACAGTGTGAGTGACCAGAGCAAACCAAATCAAAAAGATTTCAGGACAAAGTTATTGGAGACAAAGAGGGACATTCATAAAATGAAAGGGTCAGTTTTCATCAGAAAGACCTAACCATCTTAAATTGTTATGATTATGTAACATTTATGTAACACATAAATGTGTCTGAGCCTAATAACAAAACTTCAAAAGGCATGCATACTGACAGAACATACCCAATATATCTACTTCAATTTTTGTGTTTCATATCACTAATATCCTTCCTTAGCTATTTTAATGTCTATTATGCTTGTTCTAATCTTTTGGTTTACCTGTTTGAACACATATTCTTCTGAAGGCAGTACTCCTTGGATGTCTTTTTATTTTGGCTTCTTTGTCTAATAATGAACAGTGGGGAAAATATCTAGTCTGTATAAGGATAAGATAGTGGGCAACCTTGCCTTGTTTCAAAGGAAGTTTGCTACTAAAATACTTAATGTTGCAATTAAGCATGAATGTTTACTGGGTTTGGTGGATACATTTACACAGGTTAAGGAAGTTAACTTTTTTCCTAATTTGCTTTTTTTTTTTTAATTGCATGACTTAAATTGCATTGAATGCCTTTTCTGTAAAAATATCATGTTTTCCCCTTTGCATCTGTTTATATAATGAATATATTAATGTATTTTCTAGTAGATTCACACGGTGAGGGTGAGTCCTTCCTGGTTCCAATACATAGGCGCATATCTATTATAAACGCCTTGTGGTACGCTGCTCACAGTCTATGAGCCAGGGCTGATATACTCTCATTGACTACAGTTCATAGTTTACAGTAGTGCTCAGTCTGTGTGTTGCACAGTTCCATGTGCTTTGACAAACGCACAATGTCATGTATCTATAGTTATAGTACCATACAGAATAATTTTACTGCCCTAAGTGAATCCATTTATTAATCACTCCATCCCACATCCTGCCTGTTGAAGCCCTAGCAGCTAATAATTTTTATTTTTTTTACTGTTTCTATAGTCTTGCCTTTTCCAGAATGCCATATAGTTGGATTCACAGAGTAGGCAGCCTTTTCACACTAGTTTTTCATTTAACCATATGCATTTAAAGTTCCCCCATGTCTTTTTGTGACTTGATAACACTTATTTTTCTCACTCAACATTCTATTGTCTGGATGAGCCACCATTTGTTCATCCATTAACCTCCTGAAGGGTATCTTGGTTGCTTCCAGTATTGGGCAGTTATGAACACAGCTGCTATAAGTCTGTGTGCAGGTTTTTGTGTGAGCACACATTTTTAACTCAGTTCAGTAAATGACTGAGAGCACAACTGCTGGATTGCATGGTAAGCCTTTGTTCAACCTCATAAGAGACTTTCAAATTGTTTTCCGAAGTGGCTGCATCATTCTGCATTTCCACTAGTCAAGACTGAGTTCCTGTTGCTTCACATCCTTATCCGCCTTTAGAGCTGTCAGTATTTTGGATTTTAGCCAATCCAATAGCTGTGTAGTGGTATCACATTGTTGTTTTAATTTGTAATTCCCTAAAGACATACTATGAAGATCATCTTTTCATGTGCTTATTTCCCATCTGGCCATCTTCTTTGGCAAGGTGTCTACTCAGATTTTTTTTCCCATTTAAGAGATTAGATTGTTTGGGGAATTCTCTGGTTGTCCAGTGGTTAGGCCTCTGTGCTTTCACTGCCGAACGACCAGGTTCAATCCCTGATCAGGAACCAAGATCTGGCAAGTCATGTAGCACAAACCAAAAAAAAAAAAAAAAAAATTGTTTGTTTTCTTCCTGTTAAGGGTTCTTTGTATATGTTGGATACATGTCTTCTACCAGATACATGCTTTGCAAATATTTTCTCCCAGTCTGTGACTTATCTTTTCATTCTCCCAACAGTGTCTTTTGCAGAGTGTAAGTTTTCAGTTTTAACAAAGTTCAACTTATGTATCTATGCTTTCATGACCCTGCTTTTCGTGTTATACCTAAAAACTCATCACCAAATCCAAGGTCACCTAGATTCTCTCCTGTATTATATACTCATCTGACTTGAAATACTTGCCTTTTCCATTCTACTTCACAGTACAACCCTCTTCTGACTGCATCCTAGAAGTTTCTGGACTATTTGCTTTTGTCTTCATTGAATTCATTACAATATTGCTTCTGCTTTATGTTTTGGTTTTTTGGCCACAAGGCATGTGGGATCTGAGCTCCCTGACCAGGAATCAAGCCCAGACCCCTGAGCTGGAAGGTGAAGTCTCAACCACTGGGCCACCAGGGGAGTCCCTGGGCTATTTTCTAGTTTTCCCTATTTCAGCAGCCCTATTTCTGAACACTTTATTTCTCAGACACTAGTTTTCTTCCCTCTTGGGCAATCATCTCCCTGAGTCAGTAAAAACCAATTACTTTTTCAGTTTTCTAGTGTCTGTGATCTCAGAGCCGTGTTCTCTGACTTTTGGACAACCATCACTCCATTCTTTAATCCTCAAAACACTGCCAGAGGTCTAAAAGGAAAGAAAGCAAAAGAAAGAAAAGCTGAAAACGAGGCAGCATTTGCTAGTTTCCAGAACCAATCTCGGGACATAAAAGAGCAAACACTTCCTAAACTTTGTAATTCCAGTCTGTTTGATCTAAATTCATAGCCAATGCTCACTTGTTAATTAACAGCCTTCTTTATTGATTTTCTTCGCAGACTTACTAAGGAAAAATGTAAGAAAAAATTTCAGTTACAGAATTTAAACTGACAAAATCTCTTATATCGGAAATGAAAAACAAATTAATTTCTTCCTATTTGCCTTCTCCTTTTGTAATTGAGTAATTTAAGTTTCTAAAGGTTCTAATAATGTTTTCAATATTTTATTTCATTTGAAAACAGTAACAGTAAGAAATATGTTTGATGGACTTGTTAGGTAATTTTTGTTGTTGTTAGGTAATTTTTATAACTGACTGCTGTTTCTGATTAAGTTTGCTTTCACAAAGATAAGCTACTAAATCATTCACATAATTTCTGTCTGACATGTTTAACTTAAGCTTAGGCAAAGAGTGTGTATTAGTTACCTAGGGGTGTGGTAAGAAACTTCCACAAACCGGGTGACTTTATAGTTTAAAGAGACTCATTTTCTCATGGTTCCTGGAGGCCAGAAGTCTGAAATCAAGATGTTAGCAGAGCCATGCTCCCTCTGAAGAATTTAGGGAGCAGAAGACTCCTTCCCAGGAGTCTAGTGGTTACCGGCAATCCTTGCCATTCCTTGGCTTATTAGCTACATCACTCCAGCTTCTGCTTCTGTCTTCATGTGCCCATCTTCCCTGTGTGTATATATATTTCCAAATTTCCATCTTCTTTATAAGGACACCAGTGGATTTAGGGTCCACCTTATTCCAGCGTGACCTCATCTCACTAATTACATCCGCAAAGACCTTCTTCCAAATAAGGTCATGGTCACAGGTATCAGGGGTTAGGACTTCACTGTATCATTCTAGGGAACACATTTTAACCCACAACAGAGTGCAAGCTAGAGGTCTCAGGTATAAAAACCCAAAGTGACACACCAAAGTAAAACAGAGGACAAAATGTGCTGCAGGAAGAGTAACCGGGGGTGGTGGTGTGGTGTGTGGTTATAGCTGTGAAGAAGGGCTGCTTCAGATGGAGACAGAGCCTGCTCGAAACCTTCAAAGAGAAGCAGGGTCTAAACATGCTTGACTTCAGTCCCCGGAAGAATGAGGAAAACAAAGACCCAGAGCCCCAATATTAACTAAAGAAAGAAGATAGCGCTAAGTGGTGTCTGACTTTTGCGATCCCGTGAACTGTAGCCTGCCAGACTCCTCTGTTCATGGGATTCTGCAGGCAAGAATACGAGAGTGGGTTGCCATTTCCTTGTCTAGAGGAACTTCCCAACCCAGGAACTGAACCCAAGTCTCCCGTATTGTGGGCAGATGCTTTACCGACTGAGCTCTATAGGAATCAAAGTGACTGATTTCAGTTACAAGCAACAGTGTGCAGGATGTGATGGATTAGTTCTCATACCTGTTCAGCAGACAGGTTACTGAAGGCAACACACTCGCTATACCTTGAATTTTTGCTTCTTTTGTTTGTTTTGCTTCATTATTGGCTAATCAGGTGTTCTGGTAAACATTTCTCATCTATGTTATTAGTTGGCATTTCCCTCAACCATTTGCTCAAACCTTAGAAAGCACTGGCTGCACTATCGCGCCACATAAGGCCACATAAGATTCATTATAATAATTCTGTGTGGGATTAATACTGATATTTTTCTATTGCTCCTTTTTTCCCCCCGTTTTCATAAAATATATATTTATTTGACTGCTTTGGGTCTATGGAGGTGGTACATGGGCTTGTAGTTGCAACACGTGGACTTAGTTGCCGCATGGATGGGGGATCTTAATTCCCCAAACCAGGAATCGAACCAGCAACCCCTGCATTTGGAGGGTGGATTCTCAACCACTGGACCACCAGGGAAGTCCCTTAGGTTATTTTTTAATTGTGGTAAGATACATGCTAAATGGTAACTGTCCATTTCCCTATGATTCTGATTATTCTAAGTACTTCATGTAAGGGGACTCATATATCCATCTTTTGGGGACTGGCTTTTTTTCACTCACCATAACGTCCTCAAGGTTCTTCCAGGTTATACCATATTGCGGGATTCAAGTCTGAATAATATGTGTATACCACATTTTTGTATCTGTTCGTCTACTGATGGACACTTGGGTTGCTTCCATGGTTTGGCTATTGTGAACAATACTGCCATGCTTCTATGGGTGCACAAATATCAGTTTGGGATCCTGTTTTCAATTATTTTGGGTATATACCCAGATGTGGAATTGCTGACTCATATGGTAATTTATTTTTTGAGAAATTACCAGAATGTTTTCCACAAAGGCTACACCATTTCACCTAGCCACCAACAGCGCAAAAGGGCTCCATCTTCTTCACATCCTTACCAACACTTGTTGCTTTCTGATTTTCTGACAGTGGCCGTCCTAACGGGTATGCAGTGGCGTCTCATACTCTCTCCACGCCTAGACCAGCAGCTTGCCATACAGCACAGCCGAGTGGCCTGTTGAGGATCTAGGTTAGTCTCCAACTGAGATAACACCTCACGAGGTTGGGGTGCTGGCCTGCAGGATGTACTGTATGTTTGAAATCATAAAGCAATGTATCAGTACACATTGCTTCTTCTAATTGCAGGTATGGCAACTACTAGGTGGAAGTGGGATAGCCTCTCAATATTAAGTGAAATGACCTACCAAATAATTGCTCCTTATCTCTGTGACTTGGGACTCTGCTGACTTGCGCCTGGGGATACAAGAGCTTATACTACTCAGTTCAGTTCAGTCATTCAGTCGTGTCCGACTCTTTGTGACCCCATGGACTGCAGCACGCCAGGCCTCCCTGTCTATCACCAATTCCCAGAGCCTACTCAAACTCATGTCCATTGAGTTGGTGATGCCATCCAACCGTCTCATCCTCTGTCATCTCCCTCTCCTCCCACCTTCAATCTTTCCCCAGCATCAGGGTCTTTTCAAATGAGTCAGTTCTTCACATCAGGTGGCCAAAGTATTGCAGTCTCAGCTTCAGCATCAGTCCTTCCAATGAATACTCAGGATTGGTCTCCTTTAGGATGGACTGGTTGGATCTCCTTGCAGTCCAAGGGACTCTCAAGAGTCTTCTCCAACACCTTATAAGGGGAAAAAAAATGTTTCCAATGTTGGTCATTTGGGGCTTTTATGCCACAAACAATGAGGTGAAAAAGGGGGGTCATTGTGTTAGTTAGGGGAACTGATCCTGAAGAATCCTGACAATCAAAGTAAAAAAGTTATAGCTTCAAAGTTGGGCATGAGAGAATCTTAACTCCGATCTGTCATTCTAGAGCAGGACTTATACTACCTAATCAAGTGGAAAAAGCTAATGTTAAGACTACCACACCCACAAAGAACATAATTATCAAGGGCTAGATGCCTTGTGAAGGTAAATTTGGTATGAAACCCCAAGTCACTGAGTGCCTCTGTGAGGGCAAAGCGAATGTGGCATAAATTACAGAAGGAGAAAGTCCTACATGCCAACTGCACCCTCATAAGCTGTTACAGAAAATAAAGACATCACCTCTAGCCATATTTCTTTCATTGCTGTATATGCATTTATACATTTTAATGAATTTTTTCCTTCCTCTTCTCCACTTCCATTATTTACATTTGGCAAGTAAGTTGTGGTTAGTTTTACAATTTTTTAAAACCAGGCTTATTGAGATATAATTTACTATACTGAAATTCATCCTTTTAAGGTGTACAGTTCAATGAATTTTGACAGGAGTACAGTCATATAGCCACCACCACAATTAAGACATAAAATATTCCTTTTACCTCCAAAGTTCCCTCACGCCCCTTTGAAGTCAATTTGCTCCCCTAACTCCCAGTCCTTGGCAACCACTGATCTGAATTTTGACCCTATGCTTTTGCCTTTTACAGAATGTAGTTAATATGGACTTGGACGCTTTGTGTCTGGCATCTTTCACTCGACATAGTCTTTTTAAATATATGAAATGTTTAAAGAAATAAAAATGCCATCATACTATGAGTGAAAAACAAGACCCAATTGGAACACAGAGAGATAAGAAGCTGAAAAGCTCCAAAAGAGGGCTGAAAAGGATATGGATAGGCTGAAAAGGATAGGACAAGACGGTCTAATGTAATTTAATCAGTCACAGAAGAAGACTGGAGAGAAGCAATGTTTGGAAAAGCAATTAATGAGAGTTTTTCAGACTTGAATCCTCTAATACAGAATGTAGAATATATACCAAGCAAGATAAATAAAAAAGAACCACATCTAAGCACAATATAGCAGAACTCAGAACATCAAAGACAATGAGTAGGCTTCAAAAGCAACTCAAGAGAACAGGCAGATGACTTACAAAGGAACAACAATCTGACTAATAGCAGACTTGTCAACAGCAACAGTAATTCTAGACTATTGGCATAGTGCCCAAAGTGCCAAGAGAAAACAGCTCTCAGCCTGACCTGATAACCATAAAATTATCTTTCAAGAAAAACCATGAACTAAAGATATTTTCAGATAAACAAAAACCAACTAGCCTTCTCTGAAGGAATTTCTAAAGTATATAATTACAGTAGAGGGAAAAAGATCCCAATGAGAAGGTCTGAGATGCAAGAAAGAGTGGAAGGCTTTAAAAAAAAAAAAAAGATGTAGGCAAATCTGAGCAAACATTTTGTACAGTGATAATGAAAATATCTAGTATGTAGAGTTATTAAAAGGTCAAGGCTTGTGGTAAAGAGGGGTTGGTGAAAGCAATTTCTCTCTTCTTTAAGATATCTTTCAAAAACTGTAAGATATATGGAGGATTATAACTCCATTATATATTAACTCCATTTTCAGGAAAGCTGAGTGACAGATATCTGGATAAGTAAAAAATGCCTAACTGCTGCCAGAGGCATCACAGAAGCCGCACCAGGATCAAGTAGATACCATGGGGATTAAGTGAACAGAAAGAGGCCAGAGGTGACAGATCTCAGAATATATTAGTAAAACTACATTTCCTGTGGGTAACGGGCTCATCCTGAAGTGAGCAACCTACATCCTTTACACACCACAAGAGATGAGAGCGCTGGAAACCACCAGGCAGAAGGCAATTGGTCAGAAGCTTGTGTGGATAGAAGTACATGAAAGATAAAGGGAGAAAAGAGAAATGACCTAGAGGTGGCAGATCTCAGAAAATGCCCACACAAGACACTCACAGAACAAATCTCTTACAAACTGCTGGGCCAGAAAAATCCAACTCATTTATTGAATAAAGAGCCATAAATAAAGGAACTGGTACATTATTATTACAGAGATACGATAAGAAAAAAGGTGGAAAGAAAGAACAAAAATTAAAAGATGAAGAACCAGACAAGAAACAGATTTTAAAAATCTAACCGAAAGTTAACTATAAACAACAACAAAAAACCAATTACTTCAATTAAGAATGTCTTAAAAAAAAAAAAAAGAAAGTCTTCATAGCAGAAATGCAAGAAATCAAAGAAGAGATGGCACAAAAGCAGGAGAAGGAATATTAAAAATAAAAAGGAAAAGCTGAAATTAATAAGTTAGAAAACAAAAAGAACCAAAACAGAAAAGGTGAGTGTGTAGGAGAACATCCTAACTTAATGAAGAAAAGATGCAAGAAAGCACAAATACACAAAAATAAGAAATAACCATGGAAACAAAAAAAAAACTTATAAAGAATCACTTAAAAATTACTTTGTTGGGAATTCCCTGGCAGTCCAGTGGTTAGGACTCCATGCTTTCACTGCCGAGGGACGAGGTTCAGTCCCTGGTCAGGGAACTAAGATTTCACAGTTCAGTTCAGTTCAGTTGCTCAGTCATGTCCGACTCTTTGTGACCGCATGGACTGCAGCACGCCAGGCCTCCCTGTCCATCACCAACTCCTGGAGTTGACTCAAATTCATGTCCATTGAGTTGGTGATGCCATCCAACCATCTCATCCTCTGCTGTCCCCTTCTCCTCCTGCCTTCAATCTTTCCCAGCATCAGGGTCTTTTCAAATGAGTCAGTTCTTCACCTCAGGTGGCCAGAGTATTGAAGTTTCAGCTTCGGCATCAGTCCTTTCAATGAATATTCAGGACTGATTTCCTTTAGGATGGACTGGTTGGATCTCCTTGCAGTCCAAAGGACTCTCAAGAGTCTTCTCCAACACCACAGTTCAAAAGCATCAGTTCTTTGGCACTCAGCTTTCTTTATAGTCCAACTCTCACATCCATACATGACTACTGGAAAAACCATAGCTTTGACTAGATGGACCTTTGTTGGCAAAGTAGTGTTGGCAAAGTAGTGCTTTTTAATATGCTGTCTAGGTTGGTCATAACTTTTCTTCCAAGGAGCAAGTATCTTTTAATTTCATGGCAGCTGTCACCATCTGCAGTGATTAGTGAAAGTCACGCAGTCGTGTCTGAATCTTTGTGATCCCATGGACTATACAGTCCATGGAATTCTCCAGGCCAGAATACTGGGGTGGGTAGCCTTTCCCTTCTCCAGGGGATCTTCCCAACCCAGGGATTGAACTCAGGTCTCCCACATTGCAGGCGGATTCTTCACCAGCTGAGCCACAAGGGACAAGCTGCTTGGCCAAAAAAAAAAAGAAATTTTTTTTTTGTTTAACCCTATGTAGGCAATTTTGAAAACCTATATGAAATATATCACTTGTGAGAAATTATATAATTTATAAAATAAATCAAATAAGAAGAAAATAAAAATATGATAGTTTGTAAAGAACACCTCTATTAAAAAAAAAAAAAATCAGTCCCAGGTTTCAAAAGGAAGTGCTACCAAGCCTTTAAGAAGTCTTAATGCTTAATTCCCAATGCTTTTTGAAGCTATTTCAAGAGATTTAAAATGAAGAAAACTTCCAAGTTATTTCTATAAATAGTTATAACATTAATACCAAAATCTGATGAGAAAGGAAATTACAGAGCACTCTTACTTCTGAGTATTTATGCAAAAATACTGAGTGTTAGTTGTCAACTGCTATGAGATGAATTACCACAAATACAGCAACTTACAACAATATATAGTTATTATCTCATAGTTTCCATTGCTTAGGAGTCTGAACACAGCTTAGCTGGGTCTTCAGAGTCTCACAGGGCAACAATCAAGGTGCCAGTCAGGCTGCACTCTCATCTGGGGATCACATTCTTTTTCAAGTTCACATGGTTGTTGGTAGAATTCATTTCTTTGTGGCTATAAACTCAAGACAGTTGACATCTTCAAAGGCAGCAGGAAAGCTCTGACTTCAGAGAAAGCCCTAAACTCTCTTTTAAAACCTTTTCCTGATCAGGTAAGGCTTATCCAAAGTAATCTCCCTTTCATCAACTCAAAAGTCAACAGATTAAGGACTTAATTACATCAACAAAATCTCTTAGTCTTTGCCACGTAACATAAACATAGTCATGGGAGTGATACACTCTATTATATTTCATATATAGTATATGAAATATATGTCTACCTTCAAGAGAAAGGGATCATACAAATACTGCCTAAGTACACTAGGTAACATATATCAAAAACAAAAACTAGGAATACATTAAAGACAACATGTTATGATCAAGTAAGATTATTTTAAACATACAAAGATAGTTCAATATAAGGATATAATTTTCACAGATACTAAGAAAGCTTTGATAACGTTCAACAAACCATCTTTGATTTTAAAGTCCTCTAAAAAATAGGGATAGATTCTTATTTATATCCCCAAAACAAATATAATGCTTAATGAGGAAACAGCAGGACCATTTTCATTGAAATTAGGAAAAGTCTGTCTACTACCAAGACTGTTATTAATATTATACAAGAGATACTACCAACACAATGGGCGAAGACTGAAAACAGTTCAGCAGTATAGAAATTGGAAAGCAGGGGGTAATATTACTCTTTGCACATGATGTGACTATACACATGGAAAATGCAAGATAATCAACTGAAAACTACTATCAATAATAATAAAATCCAGTAAAGTAGAACATAAGTAATTTTCACATATGCAAATAATAATCAGAAAATACACTGAAAGGAAAGGCCTCACTCACTACAGCAACAAAAATTAAAAATACTCAGGAATAACACTAACAGAAATGGGTAAGACCTAGCAAGCATGAGGGTGGGGTGGGGTGGGGTGGGGAGTGGAGTGAAAACACTGAAGCACATAAGCACACAAAAGACTTCAGAAAATAGACCTTATTACTGAATAAGTTCAGTTTAGTCACTGAGTTGTGCCGACTCTTTGCAACCCCATGGACTGCAGCACACCAGGCTTCCCTGTCCATCACCAACTCCCAGAGCTTGCTCAAACTCATGTCCATTGAGTCAGTGATGCCATCCAACCACCTCATTCTCTGTTGTTCTCTTCTCCCCTGCCCTCGGTCTTTCTCAGCATCAGGGTCTTTTCCAATGAATCAGTTCTTCACATCAGGTGGCCGAAGTATTGGAGTTTCAGCTTCAGCCTCAGTCCTTCCAATGAATATTCAGAACTGATTTCCTTTAGGATTGACTGGTTTGATCTCCTTGCAGTCCAAGGGACTCTCAAGGGTCTTCTCCAACACCACAGTTCAAAAGCATCAATTCTTTGGCGCTCAGCTTTCTTTATGGTCCAACTTTCACATCCATACATACATGACTACTGGAAAAGCCATAGCTTTGACTATATGGACCTTGCTGGTAAAGTAATGTCTCTACTTTTTAATATGGTGTCTAGGTTTGTCATAGCTTTTCTTCCAAGGAGCAAGTGTCTTTTAATTTCATGGCTGCAATCACCATCTGCAGTGATTTTTGGAGCCCAAGAAAATAAAGTCTGTCACTGTTTTCATTGTTTCCCCAGCTATTTCCCATGAAGTGATGGGACTGGATGCCATGATCTTAGTTTTTTGAATATTGAGTTTTAAAGACAATATCAAAAAGGTTTTGATTTTCCCTTTAAAAATATCAAATGAGTTATTTAAAAAATTATTTTTAATTGAAGGATAATTGCTTTACAATACTGTGTTGGTTGCTGCCATACATCAACATGAATCAGCCAGAGGCATACGTATGTCCCCTCCGTCTTGAACCTCCCTCCTACCTTCCACCTCATCCCATCCCTCTAGGTTGTTACAGAGCTCCTGTTTGAGTTCCCCGAGACATACAGCGAATTCCCACTGACTGTCTATTTTACGTCTGGTGGTGTGTATGTTTCCATGGTACTTTATTTGTCCTACCCTCTCCTTCCTCCCCAGCCACCATGCCTGTAAGTCTGTTGCTCACGTCTGTGTCCCCACTGCTGCCCTGTAAACAGCTTCATCAGTACTGTCTTTCTAGAGCCCACATATATGTGTTAGTACATGGTGTTTGTTTTTCTCTTTCTGACTTTACTTCACTCTATAATAGGCTCTACCTTCATCCACCTCATTAGAACTGACTCAAATGTATTCCTCTTTATGGCTGGGTAATATTCCATTTTATATATGTACTATGGCTTCTTTATCCATCTGTCAATGGACATCTAGGTTGCTTCCGTGTCCTAGCTACTGTAAATAGTGCTGCAATGAACCGTGGGGTACATGTATGTTTTTCAATTCTGGTTTCTTCAGGATATATGCCTAATAGTGGGATTTCTGGGTCATATGGTAGTTTTACTCCTAGTTTTTAAAGGAATCTCAATACTGTCTTCAATTTACATTCCCACCAACAATGCAAGAGGGTTCCCTTTTCTCCACACCCTCCCTTCTTATGACCAATTTCATCCCCAAAGTTATGGAAAAACAAACAAGAGTAGCCAGCAAAAGATCATCTATATGATCATCTAAAACACAGAAAATACTTTAGGGTAATTTAATAAAAATGCATAAAACCTTTGCACTGAAACCTATAAAACATTTCTGGGTTGAATTAAAGACACACATTCATGGAAAAAATAGTCTATTAATGGATTGTAAGACTCATATTGTTTAAGATATTCCCCCTAAATTGATATAGAGACTCAATGAAATCCCAATCAAAATCTCCATAACTTTATTATGGAAATTGAGAAGATGATTCTAAAATTTATGTGGAACTGCAAAGGATATAAATATGCAAAATAACCTTAGAAGAGGAAAGTAAATTTGGAGATATTATTCTACATACCTTCAAAGCTTATAATAAAGCAGAGAAAATCAAGACAGTGTTAACACTGGCAAAAGCACAAATAGATCAATGTAACAGAGTCAAGGAATAGATCCACACATTATATGGTCAAATTATTTTTGACAAACTCATTAAATAGAGAAAGAAAAATCTTTTTTTTTTAAATGGTCCTAGAGGGACTTCCCTGGTGGTCCACTGGTTAAGAAACCACAGTGCAATGCAAGGTACACAGTTTAGATCCCTGGTCAGGGAACTAAGATCCCACATGGCAAGGGGCAACTAAGCCTGCGCACCGCAGTGAAGATCCCATGTGCTGCAGATAAGACCCAATGCAGCCAAATAAATAAAAAAATTTTTTAAATGGCACCAGAAGTATAATTTATACACAGTGAATGCACAGATTTCAAGTGCACAGTTCCACCATTTTTAACAAATGTATGTACAAACTAATACATTCATACTCTTGTCAATTACCAGGTTGACGGCTTTAAACATATGAAAGAATGCTCAAGCTCTCTCACAATAACAGAAATTCAAGTTAAAACTACATCAAAATATTGTTTTTTCACCTATCAGAGCGGCAAAAATCTAAAAGCTTGCTAAAATGTTCTATTGATGAAGCTGTGGGAAAACAGGCCCTCTCACACATGGTTTATATGAGTATCAACTGGCAGAGTCCTTATGGAGACCTATCTCATTTCCAAATGCATATAGCCTTTGACACGGGAATTCTACTTTGGGTGGTTTATCCCACAGATACACTTCCATGTGTAGAAAACAGTATGTGCATAAAGCTATTCTTAGCAGAACTGCTTCCAATAAGCCTGAAACAACCCAAATGTAACCTTAATGGGCAGTTTGCTGTTTAGTTGTTAAGTCATATCCAATCCTTTGTGACCCCATAGACTGTAGCATGCCAGGCTCCTTTGTCCATGGGATTTCCCAGGGAAGAACACCAGAGTGGGTTGCCATTTCCTTCTCCAGGGGATCTTCCCAACCCAGGAATCAAACCCACATCTCCTGCACTGGCAGTTGGATTCTTTACCGCTGAACCACCAGGGAAGTTCACCATGAATTTGTTACTTGGCCACAAAAATTAAATTCAAAAGAACAGGTCTAAAATACTAGAAAATTACAGTATGAAATCAAAAGGCCAGGTAGTTGGAGTAAAAGAGTTCTAAGATTTTTATACTATTCAGGAAGACTTATCTAAGTACGACTCATTGCTTACCTGTACCTTCTACCTGATTTCATGGATAACTCTGTGCCATTGGCTTAGTCCTGTAACACAAAGAAAATGCTTTTCTTAAAAAAAAAAATTTGAGATATAATTGACATATAACATTAGTTTCAGGTGCACAATTGGTTCATTATCTGTATACACTGCAAAATGATCACCAAATAAGTCCAATTAATATTCATTACCATACATAGTTACAAAATTTTTTTTCTTGTGGTGAGAACTTTAAAAAAAAGTATTTATTTGGTTGTACTGGGTCATAGTTGCAGCATGCAGGATCTTTAGTTGCAGCATTCGACTCTTAGGACTCCTAGTCACAGCGTGTGGGAGGGATCCAGTTCCCTGACCAGAAATTGGGCCTGGGCCCCCTGCATTGGGAATGTGGAGTCTTAGGCTCAGGACCACCAAGGAAGTCCTGTGGTGGGAAGTTCTCTCTTAGCATACAATACAGTATTATTAACTACACCACATGTTGGACATTACAGTCCCAGGACTTACTTGTAACTGGAAGTCTGTACCTTTTGACTCCCTTAACTCATTTTGTCTACCGTAAACCCCATCTCTGGCAACCATCAATCTACTCTCTGTCTCTATGAGTTTGTTTGAGATTTCAAATATAATTGATACAATACTTGTCTTTCTGTCTGGCTTATTTCACTTAGTATAATGCCTTCAAAGTTCATCCATGCAGTCACAAATGGCACGATTTCCTTCTTTTTTATAACTGAATAATATTCATATATATACAGTTGACTTATACAACACATCTTCATTCATCCATCAGTGGATACTTAGATGTTTCCATCTGTTGTCTACTGCAAATAATTCTGCAATGAACATAGGGATGCAAATATCTTTTCAAGTGTTTTCATTTCCTTTGAATAAATACCCAGAGGTGGAACTGCTGGATCATTTGGTAGTTCTAGTTTTGATTTTTTTGACAACCCTCCAAGCTGTTTTCCATAGTGGCTGTACCAGTTTACATTCCCACGTCCAGGAAGATTCCCTTTTCTCCATCTCCTCACCATTACCTGTTACTTCTTGATTTTTTTTTTATAATAACCATTCTAAAAGGTGTGAAGTGATATCTCATTGTGCTTTTGATTTGCAGTCCCCTGACAGTGATGTTGAGTAGCTTCTCATGTACCTGTTGGCTATTTGTATGTCTTCTTTGGGAAAATGTTCATTCAGATCCTTTGCCCATTTAAAAACTGGATTGTTTTATCTTTTGCTATTGATTGATTGAGTTCTTTATATATTTTGGATATTAACCCCTTGTCAGATCTATGCTTTGCAAATATTTTCTCCCATTAGATAGTCTGCCTTTTCATTTTGTTGATAGTTTCCTTTGTTGTGTAGGAGTTTTTTTAGTTTGACATATATATCAAACTTACTTTTACTTTTGGTGTCAAATCCAAAAAATCATTGCCAAGACTGATGTCAAAGAACTTACTGCCTATGTTTTCTTTTAGGAGTCTCAAGTCTTTAATCTATTCTGAGTTAATTTTTGTTTATGGCGTAAGATAGTGGTCTAGCTTCATTCTCTTGCAGGTGGATGTTCAGTTTTCCCCAAATCAGAAATAACGCTGACATCCTTCAATGAGTAAATGGTTAAACAAACTGTGGTACACTCATATCATGAAATATTGGTAGTTAAGAATGGAAGCTTTTGAATTGTGGTGCTGGAGAAGACTCTTGAGAGTCCCTTGGACTGCAGGGAGAGCAAACTAGTCAATCATAAAGGAAATCAACCCTGAATATCCATTGGAAGGACTGACGCTGAAGCTTCAATACTTTGGCCACCTGATGGGGAGAGCCAACTCATTGGAAAAGACCCTGATGCTGGGAAAGGCTGAAGGCAAAAGAAGGGGGAGGCAGAGGATGAGATGGTTGGATAGTATCACCAATTCAGTGGAGATGAATTTGGGTAAGCTCTGGGAGTTTGGAGGATAGGGAAGCCTGGCATGCTGCAGTCCATGGGGTCGAAAAGAGTCGGACATGACTTAGCGACTGAACAACAACATGAAGACTAGCAGCCCAGCAGTCACTGAAAGGGGTGATACAGGCTTGGAGCTTCTCAAAGGCTCCGTCCCCAAAGAACTGTCATTATTTGACCTGCCTGGCAGTTCCCTGTAAACCACCACTAGTAGGGCTTGTGTTTATTTCAACTGACTCAGCTCATTCACTGTGAATACCCTTTTCCCGAGAGCATTTATTGAAAATAACCAGTGGCAACTGTGTAACATCATAGGTGCCTTAGGTGATAACAACTGGGGAGGGGAAAGAAGAAGCTGACCAAAACCTTAAAAGGAAAAACTTTGGAGTAAGATATCTATAGGAATATTTGAAAAGTTTCAACATATTCTTGGATATCTAGAAGGCCACCTGTATGTGCAGGGCTGTGTGCATGCCTAGGAAAGGTCTGAGATGACCCTAATCTCACTCACTGCTGAGAGACCTGGGGGCTCTGCACAAACAGGAAGTAAAGACTAAGGCACAGCTGTCCACAGTGTGCTGGATTCTTGAAGCTATACCCTAACAGCACACACACACCTATACCCTAACATCTCACACACACACACACACACACACACACACACACACACACCTATACCCTAACAGCACACACACACACCCCATACCCTAACAGCACACACACACACCCCATACCCTAACAGCACACACACACACACACACACAGACACACACACACACACACCCCTGGCAAAGGCCATGAGACTTATCAATTCAAGGCACGTAAGGGATTAGCTGTCCATTCATTACCTGATCACTAAACTAACCAAGGCCAGGAGACTTACCAATTCAAAGCATGTAAGGGAATAGCTGTCCATTCATTACCTGATCACTAAACTAACCAGGCAGAGACTGTACCTGGCCAGGCATGACAATGTATACAGAGTTACAGAATTAGTTCAGGAAAGTCACTAAAACAAATAGCAGCAGCAACAACAACAAACAGCAACACCAATAAACCCTGGGAAGAGTGGGGAATGTGATATCCAGAGTTGCCACATTATATTATTGAAATGCCTAGTTTTCAAAAAACGCATGAGACTCGCAAAGCAATGGGACAATCTGACATACACGAGATGGTGTGTGGGGGGGAAGCAATTAATAGAAACTGTCTGGCAGAAAGCCTAGATGGATAGACTTCCCTAGACAAAGAATTTAAATCAGCTTTTATAAATTTGTTTAAAGAACTAAAGGAAATCATGTTTAAAGAACTAAAGGAAAGTGTAAGCATGTCTCACCAAATAAAGACTATCAGCAAAGAGATAGAATTATAAAAAAAGAACCAACATAAATATAAATCCCCAAATAAAAAAAGAGCTTCAGAGGACTTCTCTGGTGGTCCATTGGTTAGGACTCAGCACTTTCATTTCTGCGGTCCAGGCTCAATCCCTGGTCGGGAACTGGGATTCCACAAGCCATGTGGTGTGGCCAAAAAAGAAAAAGAACTTAGTACAACAACTGAAATGAAAAGTTTTACTAAAGGAGCATGACTGTAGGTTCAAGCTGGCAGAATGAAGAACCAGAAAACTTGAACATGTGTCAATTGAGATTCTCCAGTCTAAGGAAAAGAAAGAGAAAAAAAAAGTAATAAAGAAAAATGAACAGAGCTTCAGACACCTGTAAAACACCATTAAGTGTACCAATGTGTGCATAATGGAGGTCCCAAAAGGAAAGAAAACAACAACAACAACAAAATTGGGGGTAAATAATGGCCTAAAATGTCCCCAAATGCGTGAAACTCAAGAAGCTCAACACATCCTAAGTAAGATAAACCCAAACAGATCCATATCTAGATACATCACAATCAAACTGTCATAAACCAAGGACAAAGAGAATCTTGAAAGCAGCAAGACAGATATCATTCATCACATATAAGGAATCCTCACTAATATTAACAGCTGAATTCTCATCAATCAATGTCAATATTCTGATTGTGATAATTCCTATAGTTTTGCAAGATGCTACTATTGGAGGAAACTGGATAAAATGTACATGGAATCTCTCTATTATTTCTTATAACTGCTTGTGAATCTACAGTTATCACAAAATCATAAATTTAGCACACACACACACACTTCAAACACTTGGATCCAAGATAAAATCATAATAGAAGCATAAAGATATTTAGAATTGAGCAATAATAAAAAAACTGTATATCAAGACTTGAGAAACAAACAACAGTGGTAATTCAAGCTAAACTTATCATCTTGAATGCTTATATTAAAAATGAAAAAAGTCTGAAAAAAAAAAAAAAACTAGGCACCTAACTTGTTAGAAAAATAACAGAATAAAGAGAAAGGAAGCAGATTAAAATGATTACAGCAACAATCAGAAAAAATAAACTAGAGATGATCAACAAGGCCAGGAGCTAGCGATCTGGGGGGAGAAAACTAATAAAATTGATGGAGACTTGCGGTAAAAGGGATAGGAAAGAAGAGAAGAAAAAATACTCGTAATGCAAAGGGGAACATAACTATAGGTGCAGCAGAGATTTAAAAGAAAACATTTTGCAAAACTTATATAAACAAAATTCTAGAAAAATATTCCAACTTTCCAAGAAACAGTTCATTTCATTACAAACTCTTTCAGTAAATTGAAAAAGAGGAAATATTTCCAACTCATTCTATGAGATTAATAAAACTTAATTCCCAAAACTATCAAATTGTAGTCAATCTCACTTGTGACCCTAGATACAAATACATTGATTAAAACGTTAGCAAACCAGATCAGTGATGTAT
This sequence comes from Odocoileus virginianus, assembly GCF_023699985.2. NCBI lineage: Eukaryota > Metazoa > Chordata > Mammalia > Artiodactyla > Cervidae > Odocoileus > Odocoileus virginianus. Next base: position 33,386,471 of record NC_069700.1, on the reverse strand, counting down.
AAAAGAGATAATAAATCATGACAAAGCCAGGTTAATTCCAGAGATACAAGAATGGTTTAATATTAGAGAACCAATTCTTCACATTAAGAGTAAAGGAGAAAACCAATTATCATGTTAATAGATGCAGAAGTAGTATTTGATAAAATTTAACACTCATCATGATAAAACAACTTTTAGCAAAGTGAGAATAGAAATGATCTTTCTGAATCTGTTAGAGTATACCACATAAAACTGAAAGCAAACATCATTCTTAGTAGGGAAATGTCAGAAACATTTCCTTAAAACTGGAGTAACAAGGCAGGGATGTCTACTGCCTCTTACATTGTGCTGAAGGTCAGTAAGACAGAGAGGGGTGTGGGGGTTGGGGGGAGATAGGGAAGGAAGGTGGGAAGGAGGGGAAGAAGGGATGAAAGAAAGGAAGAAAGGGGGAGGAAGGTAGGTCAGACCTAATGTTTGAAAAGGGAAGACCAAAACTACCACTTAGAGATAATATCATTATCTATAGAGAAAACCCTTAAGAACCAACCACATTATTAGAAATAATAAGAAAGTTTATCAAGGTGGCCAAATGTAAGATGGACAGGCAACAATAAACTGTATTCCCAAAACCAGTAACTTAACGGGAAAAAAATTAAGATATTATTTATATATAAGCAGTGGTGGCAATGACGTTCTAGCTTGCTTCTCCAGTCTCCTTTCAATTCTGAGAGCTCTTGCTTCAACCCTTCCAATAAATGCTATTTTTTTCCCTGAGACAGCTAGAATTGGGTTTTATTGCTTGCAAGCACACATCTTGCAATTACACTAATATTTTAATGAGTATTTGGAGTAAAAAAAATAAAACATGTGTTGGGGTCCTCAAGACCACCTCCAAATTCAATGATTCGCTAGGAGGAATCAGGATTCAACATGCAGCTGTATGTGTGGTTATGATTTATTACAGAGAAAAGATACAGAACACAATCAGTAAAATCAGCAAAGAAAAAAGGCACATGGGGCGTAGTCTGGAGGAAACCAAGACCAAGCTTCCAAGAGTTCTCTCTCACACAGGATGCACTTAATTCCCTCAACAATGAGTTGTAACAACACATACCAAAAGTTGTTTACCAGGGAAGCTCATTAGAGACTGAACAGAGATTTTACGGGGGTTGGTCACAAAGATACCCTCTGCCTGGTGACATGTACTCCAGAAGGAAAGCAGATGGATGCGGTAAATGGTACTGTCTGCGCAAATAGTTTGGGCGCAGTGAACCACTCTTATCAGTGAGGGCGGCGAGAACCTTCCTGAAATCCAGGAAGCTCCCAGATGCCACCCATGTAAGCAGGCATTTCAAAGGACAGCAGTCAGGTCTGCTATGTTCATCCTGGGTTGGCCAAAAAGGTCGTTTGGGTTTTCCGGTAACAGCTTATAGAGGAACCCAAACAAACTTTCTGGCCAACCCAATAACTTTTCTGCATAACGCATACTCTTTCTGACACATTGAATTAGAAAGCTAATTTATTATAGCCACTCTTCAATCCATCCACTTACTTTTGAAGTAATATCACTTAAGTATATTTCATATTAACTTTTATGAACTTACAAGTTTTTTAAAAGTCAAATAATACTAAGGCTTAAAAATAAAACCAGGACTTCCCTGGTGGTACCGTGGATAAGAAGCCACCTGTCAATGCAGGGGACACTGGTTTGATCCCAGGTCCAGGAAGACTCTACAAGCTGTGGAGCAACTAAAGCCCATGCATCATAACTACTCTGGGGCCCATGCTCTAGAGCCTTCGAGCCACAACTATTGAGCCCACATGCCACAACCACTGAAGGCGGTGTGCCCAGAGCCTGTGCTCCACGAGAAGAGAAGCCTCCACTCGCCACAACTGGAGCAAGGCTATGTGCAGCAATAAAGACCCAAGGCAATCAAAAATAAACAAATAAGTTAATTAAAAATAAAACCAGAGATCGATACTCCAGCCCAACTCCTTCTCTCCCAATCCACAACCAACAATTTCAAACTCCTTAGTAGTTTCTTCCAGTATTTAACTTCCATTTCTAAATAACACACATTTACTATCAGTTCTTGAGTTTTCAACTTTATAATTATACTTCAGGGAGGGAGGTGGGAGGGGGGATCAGGATGGGGAACACATGTAAATCCATGGCTGATTCATGTCAATGTATGGCAAAAACCACTACAATATTGTAATTAGCCTCCAACTAATAAAAATAAATGAAAAAAATATATAATTATACTTCAACTACAGATAATGAAGCCTTAACTTATATCTCCTACTGCTCACCAAAGTTTTATCATAATTTTTAGTTAAATCTCTATTGTTTTTCATTATCATGATTATATAAATGCTTGCAAATGAGCCATATAGGCACAATTGAAATTATATCTTTTTCACATGGGTTGTCTTTTCTAGAATTAATAATTGCCTATTTCAAAATTTTAATTTTCTTTATTATTGTTGTTGTTTAGTCGCTAAGTCTTGTCCGACTCTTTTGCAATCCCATGGACAGGATTTCCCGCATAAGAATATTGGAGTGGGTTGCCATTTCTCCAAACTCTTTCTCAGTACTGAAAGCCTCCTCTTATATGGTCAAATATATCTGGTAAATTATTCATTCCAATCATTTCTGGAATTCTCCAACGGCAATAGTTGCACTCTAAGCCTACCAAACAACTTTCCTTTCATCATAATTGGGGATCCTATATCATGGATGGCTTTCCAGGTGGTGCCAGGGGTAAAGAACCTGCCTACCAATGCAGAAGACGTAAGAGACATGGGTTCAATCTCTGAGTCAGAAAGATCCCCTGGAGAAGGAAATGGCAATCCACTCCAGTTTTCTTGCTTGGAGAATCCCATGGACTGAGGAGCCTGGCGGGCTACAGTCCACAGGGTCACACAAAGTTGGACACGACTAATGTGACTTAGCACACAGCATACACATTTCATGGTTACCATGATTTTTATTTTTCTAGATTTTCCCCCTTCCATCATTTTTATTGAAAATGTCATCTAGTTGCTTCCTGAGAAAAGAATAGATAAATGAGACCTCGAAAGTCTGAAAATGTCTTTATACTATTCCCACACTTGATAGACATTTTGGCAAGGTATAGACTTCTATACAGGAAAACAATGTTCTTTCAGCATTTGAAGGGATTATTCTGATGCCTTCTAAGCTGGTATCCTTGGATTCATAATCTTTTCTGGGTGACCTGCTTTTTCTCTTCGAAAACTTTTAGGATCCTCTCTTTTTCTATCACTAGTGTTCTTAAGATCTTTTTGCATTCATTGTACCAGGGTACTGGGGTAAGTCTTTCATTCTGGAAACTCAAGAACTTCATTTCTGGGAAAATCAATCATTTCCTTTCTAGAATTACTATAAATGGGATGTTGTGTGTCCTGAATTCATCCTCAAATTCTCTTTTCTCTTCTCTTTACTTTCCTATTTTCCCTCTACTCTCTGAGACTTCAACTTCACCTTCCAAATATTTCATTGTATCTTTGAAAATCTTTCATATTTTCTTATTTTAATTTTCAAGGTTTTTTTTTTGTTTTTTTTTTTGGGACAGCATCTTTTCAGTCTCCCTTCTTCCCTCCCTCACTTCTTTCTAAATATTACCATGTTCCCACTTCATGGCTGGTACTCCTTGAGACTGACATTTTTGTTTGTTAAGACTTGATTTTCTGTTTCCCCTCTGTTCCTTTGTTTTGGCCTATGACGCTAATGAGATTTTCCTCATATAACTGTTGTTTATTGACTGTCTACTCAACTTTGAGTGAAGTAATAAAAAGTTTTTTAAAACTGTGTGTTGAGAGAAGGGAGGGAGTATTTTGGTATCTGGTAGGTTTCAGTACAAGACAAAAGGTGGCAAGTTTTATTTATTTATTTTTTAATTGGGACTGTTCCTCCACAAACATTAGTAAATAGGACTTTACTTCCAGAGAGAAATACTGGAATTCTCTAATATCCTTTAACCTACTGCTTCTCAAACTTTAACGTGCATATAAATCCCCTGGGGGAATCTTGTTAAAATGCATGTTTTGGTTTGGTAGGTCTGGAGCGGGACCTGAGAGTCAGCATTTCTAACCACGTCCCAGGGGATGCCAGTACTACTGGTTCTTGGACAGCAATCTGAATAGCAAGATTCTAAAATACACTTGGCTTCCCAGTGTTCTAAAATGTGAGGTGTGGGAAGAGGCTGGGCCATTGAGGATTTTGATCTTATGAAAACATTTTTTTCAATACCTCACTTGAAAGGATAAACTGACTAAAAATATTTTCATGGGATTTTTTTTTCAGCCCGCTTCTATGACCACCAGATCCCAGCAATTTGTATCAGCTTTCCTCTTCCTCTTTATCAGCCCTGAGAAGGGAAAGGAGGTGAGGAAGGGGTGTCTCATCATTCAGTATGTAGGATACCATTCTAACTGCCATTTTCAGAATGGCACTTTGTCTCTACCCTCATTGGTGCCTGGAATCCCCAAGTCCAGATCTCCTTAGTTTAATCTTCTGAGGCGGCAAATCTCCAAGGAGTACTGGGGCGATCTGGTGGCATCTAACCACCCTTTCAAAGATTTTTCAGCTAATCCTATTTTCAGGCCTACTCTCCAAGCCTTTACCAACATCTCACTACCACCTTCCTCCCCCAGCACACAAAATTCTTCAGAATTACTGCAGTTTCCTACTTCTAAGCCTTTCTAGTGGGTCCAATGTGAACCAGCTGATTTTTACCAGTTCTTTTTGCAGACTTATACTTTAGCTTTCTTATTTGTTCTTCCATTTTCTATTCTCCAAAATTTTACTGACAGTTCTCATCTGCTGTTGTTTCTTTCCCCTCTTCTTTTTGTTCTATGGGCTTTATTATCTTGCAGGTTTTTTAAGGCTTTACTAACATATTAAGTGAAATTTTGGGGTAAATGCGTGTGCTCAATCCACACATTTTAACCATCTATCATTAAACTTTCCCCCAAATGTCCCTCTCATTGTAACCTGTTCATTCTACAGAGTAGACTTGAGTTTATACAATATCTGCCAACATCTTATTACTTACTTTTGTTCCTTTTTATCTTCTTTTAGATTGGTTGAATATGTATTATTCCTTTTTCCGTCTCTACTAATTTGTGAGTTATATCTTCTTTTTTTCATTCTTTTAATGGTTAGTCTAAACATTATTGGGTTTCCATCTGACAAGCAGGAGATGCAGGTTAGACCCCTGAGTCAGGAAGATTCCCATGAAGGAGGAAATGGCAACCCACTCCAGTATTCTTGCCTGGGAAATCTCATGGAAATGGAGCCTGGTGGACTGTATAGTCCATAGGGTTGCAAAAGAGTTGGACACAACTTAGTGACTAAACAACAATAACAAAAACATTACAACAGGTAGTCTTTTTTCAATCACTTAATTGTGGTACAATTTACGTAAAATACATTATGGCTATCCAGTAGTTTGATTACTTCTGACCAATGTTTCTCTACCACCACGATCAATTTACAGAATGTTTCCAACACTCCCAAATGTTCTCACATGTTCCTTTTATAGTCAGTCTTCTCCTCTACCTCCAGGTAGCCACCAATCTACTTTCTGTCACTACAGATTAGTCTGCATTTTCAAGAATTTCAAATATATGGAATCATACATTACAACAGATAATCTTGACTAATTAAAAGCAAATATTAACCCTTGAGCTTTTCCCTTTCCCCAGACAATCCAAGGATCTTAACACACTTTAATCCTGGGATTATCGACTATCCTCTAATCCACTACTACTTAACTTTAATATGCACATTGTATTAGTTAGGTTCTGCAGAGAAACAGAACCAACAGATATTATAGGAATTGGTTCAAGTAATTACATAGGCAAGGAAGTTCCATGATCTGTCATCTGCAAGCAGGAGAACCAGGATTGCTGCTGGTATGATTCAGCCAAGTCCAAAGGCGTGGGAGCTAGGACTACCAATGTGCAAGGACAGAAGATAATGTCCCAGCTCAACCAGAGGGCAAATGCAACCTTCCTTTACCTTTTGGTCCTAGTCAGGCCCTCAATAGATTGGATGATGCCCACCCCCTTTAGTAGGGGTGATCTTCTGTACTCAGTCTAGCAATTAAAAGGCTAATTTCTTCCAGAAACACCTTCACAGACAACCAGTAATAATGTTTCACCAGTTATCCCTTAGCCCAACTAAGTGGACACACAAAATTAATCCTCACACACATGAATCACCTAGAGGGATTTTGTTAAAATATAGCTTATGCTTTGGTAGATGCTATTATTACTATTAAAAGCTCTTATTTTTGTGTATTTTCTCTCTTCAGTAAAATTATACCTATTGGCTACTTGCAAAGTACTGACTCTTTCCTTTTCTTAAAATATGGAAATAACATATTTCATGGTGTCCTAACTTCACACATGATTAAAATTTAGGACCTGGACTTCCCTGCTGGTCCAGTGGTTGGGAGTTTGCCTGCCAACGCAGGAGTTCGATCCCTGCTCAAGGAAGATTCCACATGCTGCAGAGCAACTAAGCCCATGAGCCACAACTACTGGGCCTGCACGCCTGGAGCCCGTGCTCCACAAGAGGAACCACTGCAATGAGAAGCCCACACACTGCAACTAGAAAGTAGCCCCTCCACTCTCGCTGCAACTACAGAAAGCCCACACACAGCAACAAAGACCCAGCACAGCCAAAAACAAGTACATTAAAATTTTAAAAAGGTTTAGGGCTTAAAAGAAATGTGAATCAAAGGTTAAAATGAAAGGACATTAAATCAGGTTGAACAGTTTACACTTGCCACATACTTTTTATTTTCAGGTTTGTGGTTTAGTATTTCACTAAGTATATGGTAAAATGCTCCAGCCAGAATTCAAGTCAAGAGGATAATGTGAGCCATACTAGCTGGATAATTTAAACCATATTGTATCATACTCTCTTGCCTGACTGGATCTTAAAGCATGAATTAGTCAAACCATTTCCTTGTTCTAAAAATCATGAGGAACCACTGCCCCTCACATCCAGTTCCCTACATAACAGACTCCATGTTCTGACTTTTATTCTTCCAGTCTTTACTGTCATACCTCCCATTTTTGGTCAAACGGGGTAACCCACTGTTCCTTGAATCAATATTGTGCTATCTCACCTTTCTCTGCTCATGTTGGTGTTTAGCCTGGATCACACTCCCTCTGCCATCCTCCCAGTTAACCCTGAACCCAAGCTTTACGGTGGAGCTCAATGGGCACCTTTGTCACGGAGCCTTCCCCTCTTCTCTCTCACATCGAACTCTCATGCCACTTTGCTTGCATCTCACCTGAGGTGCTTACGTGCTATTGCATGTTCTGGTTATTAATATACTTGTTTTATTCCTGTGATTAGATTTTAAGTGACTTCAAGTGTGATAGTGTAGCCTTTTTACCTTTGTACTCTTCACAGGCATAAAATAGAACCTTACCTGCTGCTCACAGATAATTACTGAATGAATATGTATTTTAGTGTCACTAAAAGAGGCTCCAGAGAAACTGAGCTGACATCATTTCCTCAATCCTCAGACCCTCAGACCCAAAAGGAACTTCCGAGTAACACTTTGCCACCTCTTACTTCGCAATAACCCTACCAGCATTGTCAAAATCTCCTAAATTTGCGTTTAGATTCCTCCTTTTTTCTCTTAGATTCATCTTTGATCTTCTCCTTTGTTCCTATGTCCAATCATTAAAAAAAAAAAAAAAACTGTTGATTTGTCTTCTGATTTGACCCTTCCTTTCCCTCCTCTTTTTCTACCATCTCTTCCACCACTCTAGTATCCTTTTATTTTCATACCCCCTAATTATCTAAATTCCTCCTAGTTTACCTAATACTTTGCCTGCTCTAGTTTATTTTGTGTGTAATGGGGACCATGATAATAATTTCATAGAGTTATAGATTGATAAATGAGATACAGTAAGCATACTGGACCTACTTTCTAAAAGTGGCCACTATCTCTTTGGAGAATTATCTCATGCCTATGTCCTCTGGTTCTGGTAGTGAACAATGACCACAGCCTCATCAGAGTATCATGTCCTTTTGGCCATAGCTATTATTTCAGGCTAGCCGAGAGACTACAAGAGACTATGTCCCAATGATATAATCTGCATTTCCTGACTTGACCTTACCTAAAACCAGATGCACCCCTGGACTTTCTGGTTATGAGAATCAATAGATTTCCTTTAATTAAACTAGTTTGTTTTCTAAGTTCAATGAAGATATAATATGTATGTAAAGCACTAAGCACAGTACCTTGCAAGTAAGTGTGAGGTATTATTTTTATTATCCCTAGACCCTTGCCATATCTCATATCCAATTCAACTTTTTCTCTCTCAACATCTTCCCCATAGAGACCAGCGAGGATAATTTCCTTATCATTTCTGCATATTGTCCCTTTGCCTGGGCTGCCCTGGCACCAATCTAATAATGTCATTCTATATTCTTTTCACCAAGTCACATCCATCACTATTTAGAACCAGGCTAAAAGAAGTCTCCTATCCTCCATTTGAATAGTAGTAGCCCTACACCATTCACTGCTTTATCTAATTTCTCCTGCATATATTTTCTAATTATTTCTAGCTACCATCTTGATTGCATACTACTTAATGGGGAAAAAAAAGATTCTATGTTTACATATGATCACTGTGCCCTTTATAGGTTGAAATTTTGTCATTAGTTTCCAAAGCAACTTTTACAGTGTTGGACACACAGGAGGTGTCCAATAAATGTCTGTTACAGGAATAAATGAATGGAATTAAATTTAGAGGGTGTGGTATTCAGTTTAAAGCTTGTTGTTAGCACAGCTATTTTTTTTCTTTTTCTAAGCAAACTATATTCTTAGAAAGCATTTTCATCACAGCATAAAACTATCACAATGATTCCAACCTCCCATATTCTTCCTACTTATGCTTTAGAATTTTTTGGCCAAGGTCTAAAGAAAGAATATTCTATTAAAAATAATTTAACAATCAGTCTGTTCTCTTTTATTCACATATATTTCATTAATCCAGTAGGTATTGCATCTGACCCTTCAGAGGTTTCTTGCCTCAGTAAACTAATGATAATAGTAAATTGTTGACAAAGATATTGTGAGATGCTGGAAGAAAAAATTGAGGGGAAACTTTTTGTATTCATGGTTATCTTTTTTGGGTCTAAGTGGTAAAACAATCTCCTAGTCAAAATTAAGTTAGTCTCTACTTAAAAAATGGAGGATTTTTAAAACTGCTATTGGGAATCAAAGGTCTGTGTCTCTGTCTGTTGAACTTAATTGCTGTATGGTTTAATGGAAAGGCCAAAGGCTGGTGAATTTAAACACTTCAAAGCAGCTTAAGATTAAAGTCAATTAAATTTAGTGCCTCTGGGATTTTTGATACATGTTCCAAATTTGTTTTTAATGACATAATTGTCCCACATTACATTTAAAATTACATCATAGTGAACTAGTTATGTATGCAGTTATACTAACAGAAACCAACTCCAAATGTCAAAAATATAAGTTAGGACAACTGTAATGTTACCATTAAGAAAGTGGAAGTTGAAAATAGAAAAGACACACTTAGGCTGAATGTAAGGTCTTCTATGAAATCTTTGAATAGAAAAACCTGGAAATTATATGTATCGGCTTAACAGTGCATTTTCAACAACATTTAAAATCATTTAAATACATTTTCCTCAAAGTATTTTTCACTAACTTTAGTGGAAAAAGTTAGCTCCCAATCACACCAATGAGAATTGTGTTAAATAAAATTTGAGAACATCCATCAAGAAATAAAAGTTACTAGTTATATGTAGAAATGGTTATATTTCATATTTTAAAAGAACAAGGAATGAAATTCAGTGTTCTTGCTTCTATTAGACTTCTTTATTCTTTAACTAAAAGTAATTGTAATATTCTCTTGTCTCTGGGGCTTTCCTTTCTACAATTAATCATCTTTTCTTCCACATTTCCCCTCCAAATGATTATTCCCCTTAGCCTTTAAACACCTGACGTTAATTCATACTATTTTACCGTCACAGCTTTCAAAACAATGCCCTGCCCTAGCTTAGCTTCACAAGCCACTCCCTTTTTCTTGAAAAGAAAAAAAAAAAAAAAAAGGTTAATGAAGTATTTTTGCTATTACTTTGCCAGAAGGTGCTATCATGTAATCAGGAAAACATCTTTGTTATACAAATAAGCGTCTTTACTTTTATCAAACTTTCAAATTCAAAACACAATGTTTACATTCCTTAGAATGATAAACATCTATACTTCAAAAGTAGCACTTTGTTCAGTTCAAACATTTGGAAGACTTGGGTCCTAAAGCCTTTATTCTTCATCCTCTGACTCTACAATCTGTGTTGTTGATCATCAGAACCAAGCAAGAAACTGTGAGTCTCACCAAGCTACACCACGAGCGCGGGCAGAGGTATCGCTTTCAAAACATGTCATTCATCTTCACATTTAAAGGCAGTCTATCCATATATCCTTTATAAACATCGTTAAATATTGGTGCTTAAGACTTCAGTCATATGCGGTAAGCTTTCCAATTTATAGGCAAAAGAGGGGTGGCAAACGCGCCCTTTTCTCAAATTTATTTACGAAAGCAAAAGCGGGGCTGATTATTGATACCTGAGAGTTTGAAGTTGCCATTTGCCGAACATCTATTAGAAAATCGCTTTTGCATTACAGTAACCGGCTCCTAGCCAAATCAGGTGTAAGAAGGGTGTTTCCCGTGTCTATAGTGACAAACGAGTTACCAGACGTCCTTAAGTAAGACTGTCAAACTTCTGTGTTTACGCTTTTTAAAACCCAGAAGGGAGAGGACCGGGCAAAGCGAAGAGTCAGGTCTGATTCTTATAAAGGATGTCTGGTGGGGAATCAGACGCTCACCTGTACACAACAGAAGCAGGCAGGTCTTCCCTGGGTGTCCTCACTGGGGGAAGGTATGGACATCGATAGACCTTTGTCCTCTGAACTGGACGCGGGGGTGGGGGAGTGGGGGTGGGGACGACTTTCTAGAAGTAGTGCAGGCACCTGCACCACAAAAAAAAACTGCAGACCGATTTTGTCTTCAGTGATTGCTCTTGGCTTAGAGACCCTCTAGCTCGGGGAGAGGGGCTGTCGCTCCAAACCTTAGCCTCCTCCCCCGCAGGGCTGGGGGAAGGGTATGACCAACCACTCTAAGAGGAGTTAGGGACTTGTGTCTTTCTCAGTTGGATCCGAACGTCCTCCAGCTCTCTGGTCGGGCTCGACCCGAAGGAGGCGAGCCGGGCCGGGGTGAACCGGGGCTGCGGCGAGCGCAGATCCCGCCTTTGCTAGGCGCCCCTGCCGCGTCCGCACCGCCACCGTGAGGCCGAGCAGGGGACCGTGCCCTGTGGCGGCAGCGGCTCCGCGCTCCGCTCCGCTCCGCACCGCCCCGGCCGCCGCCGCGCCGGGTACGGGCGGGGGGATTTTTTTTTTCTCCCCCCCGTTTCCCTCTCTCGCGCTCTCGATCCCGTTCAGCGGGAGAGCCCGAGGAGCCATAGAGGGAGCGAGGGAAGGGGTGGAGGTGGCGGGGGGAGGGGGGGAGGCCGGAGGGGCGGATCCTGCCTGGGGGCTGATCCCTCCCTCCCCTCGGCCGGGCTCCGTGGCGGCAGCGGCGGCGGCGGCGGCGGCTCCATTCCCCCTCCTCCCCCGGGAGTGGCGGCGGCGGCGGCGGCGGCCGGGCCGGGGCCCCAGCGCGGGCCGGGAGGGGGCACGGCGGTGGCCGCGGAGGCCAGCGCGGGAGGAGGCCGCGCTCCGCTCCCCGGGCCGCGCCAACCTACTACACGGCTGGCCCGCCCGCGCCCAGGGGTCCCGAACGGTAGGGCCGGGCCGGCGGCTGAGGTAATGGGGGCGGCAGCGGGGTCGGACGGAGCGGGGGCGAGGGCAGCGGGGCCTACAGAGACCAGGGATTGAGCGGGGTGGGGGGAGGGAAGCGAGGGGCTTCCCGACAGGGACGAGGGCGGCGCGAAAGCTCTCTCCTGGAGCCAGGGTGGCGGCGGGGAAGGAGAAGGCGAGTGAGGGGGGGAGCTGAAAAGCGAGGACCCCCTCCCGCAGCCGCCATCTTGTTTTCCCCCCGGTCCTGGAAGCCAAGCCACCGAGCCCCGCCCCCGCCACACTCTCCAATTGGTCAGACCAGAGGAGATTTCCACCCCCTGAACGTCCCTTGGCCCCCCAGTTCCTCTTGACGGGTAGGTGAGGCGGCCAATGGGCTCTCGCCTCTGCGCCCCGCTCGTTCGCAGGCGCTAGCTTTCTCTGTCTGAGGGTCGGACTCCGCGTCAGTCTGTCTGTGGCGCGCTCGCCGCCTCCTCTCTGGTGAGGAGATGTTATTTTCCCTCCTTTCTCCTCTGAAGGATCAAGATTCTTCTGGAAGAGGTGCCCCTTTAAAGGGGCAGGGAGCCTTGGCTGGGGTTCTCCCTTGTCTCATGAGTATTTCTTGTGTGGTGTAGGGGCAACAGTCTAGTTGCAGAAGCTCGTTCTTCGAGGACCTGTGTGGGGTGGGCGAAGTGGGGCTCAGGGGGTGCCAGGTAGACCTCTGAGGGTGTTGGGAGGTATTTGAAGCTGTGTATATGGGAAGGGCTGTGTGGGATGAGAAACTCCCGCCAAAAAACTAGACTGTAAGCTCCTTGCGGGCGAAACTCCTTTTCCTCAGCCGCAGCCCTCCCCCCTCTGGAGTTTGCCCCCTAGCGTCTTGGGTAGGACAGCAGAAGTCTCTAGATATTGCCGCCTGGCTGAGAGAGACCCTCGCTACGAGCTGCCCAGGAGGTAGCGGATAGCGGGTAGGGAGGGGGAATATACCGTGGCTTTGACAAAGGAGGGGCTTCATCTGCTCTCTGGGCCATTTCGAGTTAGGACTGAGGTAGATTTTTACTCTGCAGGGGTCTCCACGCCCTTGAAGGAGGGGGGCGGGTAATAAAGCAGGTCCGTTAGCCTGGGCTGCCCCCCAGGGGAGTTGGCGTTTGTAAGGCATGGAGTGGCCAAGGGTCTCTGGAACCTGCACAGAATTGCTGTGATGATTCTCTTTCCTTTGGGTCCAAATACGGTTTGTGCTTGCCTGGCACTGTGCCTCAGTAAAGTTGCTTTTTGTTTGTTTTTGTTTCAGTCACACTTTGGGATTGAAAGGCATTTTGAGTAAGAATGGTAACGGTACTTTATTAATAAGTAGCAACCCTTGAGAGATTTGTTTTATTAATTTCATTTTACTGATTAAGTAGAGAGGCACAGAACGATTCAGTGACTTTCTTGGGGGTCACACTGGGCCAAGATTACAATCTGGACTGCATCAGAGCCTCTTTTTGTACCAGACCATGGCATCTCTGTGGTGTACTTAACGTCCTAGTGAGAGGAGTTGAGCAGATCAAAAGATCTGGGTTTGAATTGTAGCTTTATCGTTTACTAGCATTGCATGGAATGATACCTTTTTGGGATTCTGTTTCTTCATCTGTAAAATGGGGATGAGGATATCTGTTCTACCTTCCAAAATAGTTGTGAACAGTATTAAAAGCAAAAGGGCTTTGTAGAAAAGTGTGTTACATTATCATCACCCTTGCCACTTTATAAAGATGGTAGATCTTGCAACCAAAGTGACAGATTCTGTTTTGTCTCCTTAAAATCATTTCCTTGTTCATAGCCTTCCAAGTCTCTGCTTATACCTTAGAGCATCATATCCTCAAAGGTCTTTTCTAGCACTGATGGCCTTGGTAATTGCGACCACAGCTCCTTCTGAGCTTGTCATAATTATTTTCATCCCAGAAAACAATGTGAGAAAAACTTAGAGGTTTCTCCTTGTTGCACAGAGGTAGACGAAGTATTTTGGGAGAGAGGGACTTTGAGGTAACAGATACATTGAGAGTTTACATCAGATATTACCTTCATTATCTTGGCCTTGGGTCTGGTGAGAGTCCCATATAGGCCACTTGAGGCCACTCCCAGAGCTTCCAGGTTTTCTGCTTAGAGATGTACTAGCCAATGCATCATGCTGCCTTTTGCAGAGAATACCCTGCACATTGTAGTTTGAAGTGCTTAGACCATATGTAGTAGACATTTCAGGTGCCTTCACCCCCTTCACCCCTGAGTGTGATAAGGGGATAGGGTTTCTGATCATGGTAAGATCAATTGGGAAAGGGCACTAGACCTATGATTTTTGATCCCTCATGGGGCCGCTGTTCATGGCTTTACACTGTTCATGCGTAGAGCTTATAAGTGGATGCTATTCTTGTTCACTCCTTTCCTAAGTCTTTTTCGTAGTTGGCTGTCCCACAGCCTTATGTACATTATTAGAATGTTAGCTCTCTCCCCATGTTTCACTGTAGTGATCTGTACTTTTCTGTCCCTTCAATCAGACAGAGCTCCTCAAGGGTAGGGATCACGTGTGTTTGGTTTCTTGTTTCGTTCAGCTAACACTTGTTGGAGATACAACAGGGAACAAGACAAGCAAAAATCCTTCCCCTCATGGACCTTACATTCTAGTGCTGTGCTGTGCTAAGTCACTTCAGTTGTGTTTGGCTAAGTCACTTCAGTTGTGTCTGGCTCTTTGAGACCCTAAGGACTGTACCCCGCCAGGCTCCTCTGCCCACAGGCTTGTCCAGGCAAGAATACTGGAGTGGGTTGCCATGTCCTTCTCTAGGGGATCCCAGCCCAAGGATCGAACCTGCATCTCTTATATCTTACATCTCCTGCATTGACAGGCAGGTTCTTTACCACTAGTTTCACCTAGAAAGCCCACATTCTAGTGGAAGGAAGAAAATATACATGATAAATAGGTAAATTACATAGCACAGCAAAAATTGGTGAGTGTAAGTAACAGTGAAAAACAGAGCAGGATGAAAGATGACTGATGAGGGAAAGGGATTTTCAGTTTTCAGTAGAATGGTCAGAGAGGGACTCACTGAGAAGCACTGTTTATGAAAAGACTTGGAAGAGGTGAAGGAGCAAGCCATGGTAAATGATGCCTGAGGGGTAGGGTGTTCAGGGTGAGGAAATAGCCAGTTTGCTCAGTGGCCACCTGCTCAGAAGGAATGATAAATGAGTGCATAGATGCCTAACCATTCAGCATGCATGGATCCATGGATCCAGCATCCATCCTAACCATCAGTCTCCTGGCCTTCTCTCCTTAGGTGTGTCTCATTGGTTCCCAGGTGCCATGAGGAAGCCTCGCAGAAAGTCGCGGCCGAATGCCGAGGGCCGGCGCTCCCCATCCCCGTATAGTCTGAAGTGCTCACCCACTCGGGAGACCCTGACGTATGCCCAGGCCCAGCGGATTGTGGAGGTGGACATTGATGGACGCCTGCATCGTATTAGCATCTATGATCCACTCAAGATCATCACAGAGGATGAGTTGACTGCCCAGGATATCACCGAATGCAATAGTAACAAGGAAAACAGTGAGCAGCCTCAGTTCCCTGGCAAGTCCAAAAAATCCTCGTCCAAGGGCAAAAAGAAGGAGTCCTGCTCCAAGCATGCATCTGGCTCTTCTTTCCACCTCCCGCAACCCAGCTTCCGCATGGTGGACTCAGGCATTCAGCCAGAAGCACCCCCGCTGCCTGCTGCTTACTACCGCTACATTGAAAAGTCACCTGAAGATCTGGATGCAGAAGTCGAGTATGACATGGATGAAGAGGACCTCGCCTGGCTGGACTTGGTAAATGAGAAGCGGCGAGTAGATGGGTACAGTTTGGTGTCGGCAGACACCTTTGAGCTGCTGGTGGACCGGCTTGAGAAGGAGTCATACCTGGAAAGTCGCAGTAGTGGGGCCCAACAGTCACTCATTGATGAAGATGCTTTCTGCTGTGTGTGCCTGGATGACGAGTGCCACAACAGCAACGTCATTCTCTTCTGTGACATCTGCAACCTGGCTGTACACCAGGAGTGCTATGGCGTCCCCTACATCCCTGAGGGCCAGTGGCTGTGCCGCTGCTGCCTGCAGTCTCCCTCCCGGCCTGTGGATTGCGTCCTCTGCCCCAACAAGGGTGGCGCCTTCAAACAGACCAGTGATGGGCACTGGGCCCATGTGGTGTGTGCCATCTGGATCCCTGAAGTCTGCTTTGCTAACACCGTGTTCCTGGAGCCCATTGAGGGCATCGACAACATCCCACCTGCCCGCTGGAAACTAACCTGCTATATCTGCAAGCAGAAAGGGCTAGGTGCAGCCATCCAGTGCCATAAGGTGAACTGCTACACGGCCTTCCATGTGACGTGTGCACAGCGGGCTGGGCTCTTCATGAAGATTGAGCCTATGCGTGAGACCAGCCTCAATGGCACCATCTTCACAGTGCGCAAGACTGCCTACTGTGAGGCCCACTCACCGCCAGGTGCTGCTACTGCTAAGAGGAAGGGCGACTCTCCTGGAAGCCTCAGTGAGGCAGGGGATGAGGAAGGGCTGAAGGAGGCTTGCGAGGAGGAGGAAGAGAAGGAAGAGATAGAAGAGGAGGAGGAAGGTGAAGGGCAGGGTGGGGTAGGTGGCCCCCTCAAGGGAGTGTCGAAGAAGAACAAGATGACTTTGAAACAAAGGATCAAAAAGGAGCCAGAGGAAGTGGGTCGAGACACGACCTCCAATGTCCCAATGGTCACTGTCCCACGGATACCCTCTTACAGGTGAGCTTGCCCAGAAGGTCTCCCTGGGGATGCTTGGTTTCTTCTTGGGCTGGTGTTGGCCCTGAGCCAGACCTCCTTACCTAATGTTGGTGAATTCCTCTTCTCTTTTGTGCTCTCAAATTTAGACTTCTCCTTTGGACCCTGGGCTCGCCCAGTCTGGTTTGTGGTTTTGATTGTGCCCTTCAAAGCAATGTATTTCCTTTGGTTCAAGGTGAGACACACACTTAAGTTCTTAGAAACCCAGGCGACAGGATGTCTAAGGTAATAGTTCAGCAGGGCACCAGTGGCATTTTCGATAGGAGGTGACTCATTATTAGGACCATCCCATGTGTTTCTTGATGTTTAGTGTCCTTGGTGATGCTCCCCACATACATTCCTAGTAATCTTATGGGGATTGAACTACTTCCAATTGAGAACCTATGTTTCAAATGGTCAGTATGGGTATTTGTTGTCCAGAAAGCTCTATCCTGGGAATGATGGAAACTTTGTGTAAGAGGGTTGTTGTATGGGGAAGATATGTTGTGTCTCCTCCTAAAAAACTTTTAGAGGAAAGATCAGTTCTGCAGTATAACTAAGAAACTTTGGCTCCTCCCAAGCCATTTTAAGTCATCAGAGAGGTATCTGGAGCTGTTGGAGGGATGGGAGCTTGGCAGAGAAGTAAGAGACAGGGAAGACTTTTCAGTGGAGGCTCATCTCATTATTGATGTTCCTTAAAAAGACTACAGTGTTAGAGCAGGAAGGAGTCTTGGAGATTATTCATCTAACACAGTCCTTGCACCTTCTCCCACACCCCCAGATGAAGAAACTGCGGCCACAGGAGGTAAAGTTGTTCACTCCTTTATTCATTCAACAAGATGTTTATTGAGCACTTACTATATGCCAAGTCCTGTTCTAAGGGCTGGAAGGAACCGAGGGAAAGTGACAGATCTTGGACCACAAGCTGGGGCTCATGACACCTTTAGGTTCTGTTCCTGTTGTTTGTCTGTCTCTCTTTGTGTAAGGGATAGGGAGAAAGGAGTACTGGTGGGCAGTGGAGAGTGAGTTGTTTGCAGAAAGCAGGCAGCCAGACTTGTCCACCTGGAAAGAAGACAAGAGAAGAAGACAGAAGACCCAGAGGGAGAGGCTCTTGTGAGCCATTACTGGGGTTAGATTTAGTCAACAGAAATGGACCTTCTAGTCACAGAGCTGTTCTAGGCTCCCCGCTTCTGTTAGGTGAGTGGGTCCATGCCTAGTCCCCTGGTGGTTGTGCCCTGGGTCTAGACTTTTTGGTTGTCAAGTGTGCTTTTGTAGGTGGTTTCTTTCAGGGTCCAGCACTACATGCTAGTTAAGAACCAGAGAGACCTGCATTTGAATCTTGAGCTTCTGTCACTACCAGTATGATCTTTGGCAAGTCGCTTAACTTCTTTCAGCCTTAGTGTATTTATTTGTAAATGAGCCTACCTCAGAGGGTAATTGGGAGAAATCAGTAAGATAGTATAAGTAAAGCACTCAGCACAGTGCCTGGCAAATAGTAAGCGCTCAATAAATGGTGGCTGCTGCTGCTACTGCTATTTTATTATTATTCTTTTTCCCGCCTGCTATTGGGACCCTCCATGGCCAAGGGGTTGTAGAGGGTGGGGGCTGCCTGCATCTGGGCAGGTGTGCTTGGCATGGGTGTTGGTGGGGGAGCTGTTCTTTGGGGAAAGGCCTAGGCCTTGATTTTGTCAGCTTGGCTTTGGGGCAGGGATGTCTGACCATGGAAAGGCACAAGGCCTAGGTGAGCAATGTCCAGCCCAACATGAATGTACTTTTTAGGTTCCACCTTATTTAGCCATAGTTATCTTCCTTTCAGTGGAAGTGTGCAAGTGAGAGGAAGAGAAACAGAGGAAAAGCCAGAAGAGCTTTTCCAGCCCAACATGTCCAGCCCAACATGAATATACTTTTTAGGTTCCACCTTGTTTAGCCATAGTTATCTTCCTTTCAGTGGAAGTGTGCAAGTGAGAGGAAGAGAAGCAGAGGAAAAGCCAGAGGAGCACTTGAGTCCTTGCTTAATCAATTTGGGAACACAATATGGTATAGCAGAGAGATCATGGGTTCAAATCCTGCCCAACTTCACCATCTTATTAGCTGCGTTAGTGGCTTCAACAACAAATTTAGCCTCTGTTCTTGAGAACATAGGCTGTTCTGCCTTTCCATCATTTGAAACATGGGAATAATGTGACCCACCTTGCAGTCTGAGCATTATTGTAGAGATTATGAACTTTCATTAATGCCTTTCCTACTGATTCCCGCACCCCCCCCCCCCCATGTGTTATCAGCTTAAATCCTGACCTCCAGACTTAGCTTTTGGGGTAGTTGAGCCAGCTAAATTTTAAAATTTTATTTTCATACAACTTTTAAAGATTACTTTTTACTTACAATTATTACAAAATATTGACTATATTCCCTGTGTTGTACAGTGTATCCTTGAGCCTATCTTATACCTGATATTTTGTACCTCCCACTCCCCTGTCCCTGTATTGCCCCCCCTCCCCATACACCCACTGGGAACCACTAGTTCGTTCTCTTGGAGTCTGCTGCTTTTATGTTCACTAGTTTGTTATATTTTTTATTTATTTATATTTTTTGGCCATGCCAAGCAGCTTGCAGTATCTTAGTTCCCTGACCAGGGATTGAACCTAGGCCCTTGCAGTAAAAGCACTGAGTCCTAACCCCTGGACCGCCAGGGAATTCTCTTATATTCTCATAGGTTTTAGATTCCACATATAAGTGATATTGTATACTATTTATTTTTCTTTGTGGAGCCAGCTAAATTTTCAGATTCTCCATCCTCTTATGTCTTTAGATTCTTTTTTTTTTTTTTTTTCAATTTAGTTCAAAATTAAGCATTTTTAGGCTGCTGAGTTTTAATGAAAAACCAGAGGTCAGACAACTCCAAAGGGTTGCATTTGGGTTCGAGGGCAGTAGCCTGCTATATTCCTACTAATTTTCTTTCCAGCTTGGCTGTGGACTATTCCCTGGTCTGATGGGACCCTTAGCCACAGAGGGGCAGGAAATAGTGACCACACTGCCCACAGCTTACTCGAGTTCCTGTTCTCTTTTGCTGCCTTTATCAAGAAAAGAGTGAGGGTGTTGGGACACAGACCTATGTCTTAGGAGTCCAGGACTAAAGGGTCTGGGTTCCTGGGGGAGGGTTCTTTTGGAACCTGCAAGGCAGGAGGTGGAAAATCAAGTGAAATATCTCATGCTGAATCTGAGCTGCTTAACTTTGCCGTCCTTTTCAAGCCTTTCTCTGAGGTGAGGCATTTGGCCACTTTATTCTCTCTTCCTCTACCAAGTTCTGAAATGAACCACGGGGCCTTGATAGGAGGCTGTAATCCGGGCTGCCCACTGACCCTGTCTTTCACTTCCCTGTGCCTCTACTCAAGGTTGAACAAGATCTGTAGTGGTCTCTCCTTTCAGAGGAAAACCCAGTTCATGCAGCGGCTTCACAACTACTGGCTGT
This sequence comes from Odocoileus virginianus, assembly GCF_023699985.2. Classification (NCBI taxonomy): domain Eukaryota; kingdom Metazoa; phylum Chordata; class Mammalia; order Artiodactyla; family Cervidae; genus Odocoileus; species Odocoileus virginianus. The sequence continues at coordinate 33,366,374 of NC_069700.1, read as the reverse complement.
TGAAGCGGCAGGCACGGAATGGTGTCCCCCTCATCCGGCGCCTGCACTCCCACTTGCAGTCTCAGAGGAATGCTGAGCAGGTAGGTGAAGTGGTGATTTGAGGGCAGTGGAGGGAGGTGGAGAGTGATGAAGGAGAGATGGTGGGACAATGCTCCCTGAGCCCTCTGTGGAGCCTTTGCCTGTAGCCTTCACCCCTCTAGGTGGTCCACCCCAGGAGTGACCTCCAGCATTGTAATGCTCTTTAGGCCAGATAGCAGCTCCTTCTAGATGAGAGGCTTAGCTTGGAGCAAATTCTAGGGGAGAGTGGAGAGCAGGCCCAACTTTCCCTGTACATGGGGAAACCCCTTTAGATACTGCAGAAAGGAAGAAGTGGGCTGAGTGTGAGTCAGGTGACCATGATATATGACTTAGGAAAAGGCATACTTTCCTTAAGACACTATACTACCATCTGCCAAAAAAATGTTCCGTAAGAAATAAACAAATTAACCATCTGAGTTGTAACACAGCCTGCCCAGTTGGGTGGCCTTGTAGACATTAGCAGCTGGAGTCGCTGCATGTTCAGTGTTTTCCAATGTGGTGGAGGCACCCTGAGAGATTTTTTAAAAGCAAATTTTGTTCTCTCTCTCTCTTCACTTGTTTCATTACTTCTGCCTTTAAATATTCCTACACCTTTATCCAGAGACAGAGCAAACCTTCCCATGACTTTGATGCCCTCTGTTCTGTCTGATTTCACTTTTGCCTTTTGTAACTGAAGTCCTGAAAGGGAAGTGTATATTTGCTCTCTCCTTGAAATGGTCTGCTTGCTCCCCTGTAGCTTCTTTGAGAACAATAGTGACACCCTTCCAGCCCAGCAAGTCTTCCCTCATATTCTCTCACCTTATAGACTGTTGGACAACATTTGACACCACAGTCACTTTGTCGTAAAGCTCCTTTGTGACACCATTTCCCACCTCCTCTACCCCACTGAATGCACCCTCTGCTGATCCCAATTCTTACTCCTTAGTGGTAATATTCCCAGAGGCCCTGCTGTCTGCCCATTGGCTTGGAGAGCTTGTCCACTGTTGTAGTAGTTAATAACTGTGTGGCTGTAGCTCCAGGTTTCTTGTCTTGTCCCCTCTCTTTTTTTTGCCCTCAGTCTCTCTGGGGCAGAGGAAGTATAGATGTTCATATGTATATTGTTTCCTGTATGTCAGATATTGGAAACTTGATTCAGTATCTTCCTTCGTCTCCATAAATGTATTTATGTTGTTGATATGGAAGCTCCTTCCTCCTGACCTCAGACATTGTTTACCTTGGAGTTAATATTGGCTCTTCCCTCCATTAGGAGCTACAGTTAATCATCCCCCAGTCTGTTTCAGGGGGTTAATCAGTGTATGGTCCTTTATCTCCATTCTACAACTACTCTGCTCACCCATGCCCCCTTAATTTCAGCAGTAGCTTTCTAGGTGGTCTCTAGCCTCTAATTCTTTGCTCTACCACTGGTACTGCCTTATTCACTTAACTATTTTCCATCCTGTCATTTCTTTTTTTCCAGAATATATCCCCCACCCCACCCCACCCCACCCCGCCCCCGCCCCGCTTCAGGCAGGCTACAGCTAAGGTTTTTTGCCTGGCATTTGAAACTTCTTGCCAGTTGGATTCTGGATCTTCCTTGGCTTGTGTGGTTCTCCAGTTCCTCTGCTCTGGCTGGCCCATTTTCCTCTACAAGCAAAGAATCACTGATTGTGCCTTCATACTTGCACTGTGGTCCCTTCAGTTCCAAAAGAGGCCTTTCTTACTACTTTGTTCATCCATGTCCATCACTGCATGTGAAATCCTAGTAAGCTTACTCACCCCAGGAATCCCTGACCTGAGCCCCACCCATTGAGATCTTCTCTATTTTATATTTTCTCAGCATTTTATATTCAGTTTATCAGACCAGTTTTTGTTGGCTTTATGCTGCTGTGCCCTTGTGTATCAAACCCTGGGCCTCACCTACATTGTTTTTCTAGGCAAGAATCACATGTTTGATGATGGTGGTAGTGCTGATATTTTAAAGTATGTTGAAGTCAGTAAGTACAAGCTTATGGTAAAAACTTGGCCTTGTTTTCTAGCCAAGTTGAGGCTCTAGGGTGAAATTCTTTCCACCCTGAGGTGTCTATTAGTTTCCTTCTGAAATTCTTTCCAGTCCTGAGGATGCACAGCTGGTCTCTGGTGTCCCTGGGGGTAGGAAGGGGTAGTCCCATCTCTCCCCAGCAGTGGTGGTTGTGCTGTAGTGAAGAGACAATGTCATAGGACTGGGGAAGTACAGGAGGAAGGCATGTGATGGAAGGGGGTGAAAAGGCTTTCTAGAACCGAGGGTCCAGGAAGGGCATGGGGCTCTTACCTGCAGAGTGCCTGTGAGGCTGGCCACGGAGAGGACTTCGGGCAGGAGGGACGCCCACAGCTCCTCATTCTTTTCCCTACCCTCCTGCAGCGGGAGCAGGACGAGAAGACAAGTGCCGTAAAGGAAGAGCTGAAATATTGGCAGAAGCTCCGGCATGATTTGGAGCGGGCACGGCTGCTAATCGAACTGATTCGGAAAAGAGAAAAGCTCAAGCGGGAGCAGGTGAGGAGGAGCTCCCAGAGCTCTTGTTCAAGATCTTTTTGTCCCTAGCACTATGGGCTCCAAGCCCTGCCTACTAGGCATTGGGTGTGGTGCTACTGGTGGCTTCAAACTTGGGGAGCTATTTTAGCTTCTGGTGGCCTCAAGCATAAGCTTAATATTACATGTCTGAGGCCACCCCTGGAGTTTCTCACTTAGGAAATCTCAGGAGGAGCCTGGCCTTGAATATTTTGGAGAGCTTCTCAGGCCATTCCGATGGGTATCTCTTTTGACCTGGGAGCCTGAGGGTTCTCATTTGACCCTTAAACACTTACAGTCTTTTTTTTTTTTTTAATACCTCAAGTTTTCCTTGACTATAAAAGGAGGGTATTAATAGAACCTACCTCACAAGGTTGTGCAGATTAGATGACTTAGTGTATATAAAGAGCTTACAACAGTGCCTGGCATATAATAGGACTATAGAAGTATCAGCTGCTAGCATCATTATTGATACTCTTTGCTTCCCTAGAGTGTCTGTTGCAGCACCCTGCATATGACAGTGAGCAAAAACTATTAATTGAATGGATGACGAGCCAAAAGTGTTCTTTATGGTCCAGGAATAGCAGCTGTTACTTCCATGCTCCGGAGGCCCAAGTTAAAGATGTTTTTTTCTCTCTTTCTCCAAAGTCTGTTTCACCGTTAAGCCCCAGCACAAACCCTTCTCTTGTGGGCTGAATAGCCTGAATTTCTACCTCTGAGACTGGGCAGCTTTTGCTATATGTAAGCATGGGTGGGCATGGAGGACATCTCAGGACCTTGTCCTTGTAGTCACACTGTCTCTGCCATCCCAGGCCTAGTCCCCCAGTTGAACGTCTCTTCCCGTTTCTGGTCCAGAGAAATGTAAGGGGAAAGGAAGTAGACAGGGGATGCAGGCAGGCCTGTTTGAATGTAGTCAAGAGGCAAGAACGTCTCATAGTCTAGTCTGTGGCTTCCCAACCTTTTCACATCAGGGCACACATGGAAAATAACGTTTGTACAGCACAGTGGTGCAAATTTGTCTGTCTGCTTGCTGCCTGAGGGGGTGCCTAGCACCTAATTGTCCCAAGGGCCAATTTGGTGGGAATTGTGGCCCAAGGCACATTTTATATCATCAGTGTGCCCCTTGGGCTAAGTCAGACCTTGGTTTAAATCCCATCCCTGTTCTTTTCTAGCCAGGTGACCTTGGGTTAGTAACTCCTTGTTGTATTCCTTTCAAACCTTAGATTCCATATTTGTAAAACATAGATAGTAACAGTTTCTCCTTCAAGGTTGTTGTGATGATTAACTGAAGTAATAGAAGTAGAAAGGCAGTGTACATAGTAGTCAAAATCTCACACTGTGAATCCCAGCTCTGTCCCTTATTAGCTGCGTAAGCTCAGGCCAGTCAGTCCTTCCATGCCTCAGTTTCCTCTTTGTAAAATACCTCATTTGTACCTATATTGAATGTTGTTTGGACTATAAAAGTATTAACTTTTGGTAAGTAAGTTTTGGTACAGCGCTGAATACATAAGAAAGGTTCACAAAATGGTAGCTGTTGGTATCATTGTTTCTAAGCTACATACAGTGATAACTCAAGTCCTGATTAGCTTACTGTCTTGTGAAAATTTTCATCATGACTGATGAAAATCAAGTTATCAAGGAAAAGTTCCGTGCCTCTTTGGGGGGGATGTCCTGATTTCTCCCCACTTTTCCCACAGATCAAGATTCAGCAAGCTGCCATGGAGTTGGAGCTGATGCCATTCAACGTTCTGCTGAGGACAACACTGGACTTGCTGCAGGAGAAGGATCCCGCACACATCTTTGCCGAACCCGTCAACCTGAGTGAGGCAAGTTCCCCACTACTTTCTGAGCAATGAGCTGAAATGGAAATAGGGTCTGAGTAGGTCAGGAAGGGGTTGGGGTACAGGGTGTACAAAACCTGGGGGTGTCTGGCAAGGCTAGTAGACTGGCTTATGGTGATGGCTCATCAGGGCAGGGTGGTCCAGGGCCCGTCAGCTATGAATGAGTCTGGCCAAGCCAGAAAACGGGGAGGCAAGAGTGCCGGTGAAGGGTGTGCCTGTTTGGCTAGTAAATGGTTGTTGTAATTGTACAGGTTTTATATGTTTAGGTTCCAGATTACCTGGAATTCATATCCAAGCCAATGGATTTTTCTACTATGAGGCGGAAGCTGGAGTCCCACCTGTACCACACCTTGGAGGAGTTTGAGGAGGACTTTAACCTTATAGTTACCAACTGCATGAAGTATAATGCTAAAGACACAATTTTCCACCGAGCAGCTGTCCGCCTGCGGGACCTGGGAGGGGCCATCCTGCGGCACGCCCGGCGGCAGGCAGAGAACATCGGCTATGACCCTGAGACGGGCACCCACCTGCCCGAGTCACCCAAATCGGAGGACTTTTACCGCTTCTCCTGGGAAGACGGTGAGAGGCTGGGATGGATGGGGAGGAGAGGGGCCAGGAGAGGTACAGGTATAAAATCTTGGAGAGCTGGGGATTAGGATGGTCCTGGGGGCTACCGGGTAGACTATAGGAGCAAAACTGGAGGTAGGCACAGGCTGAGGTCCATGTGCTTGTGGCTAGAATTGTTCCAGGAGTTAAAGTTTTATTCACCAAACCCTTCTTGAATGCTAGGACGGGAATCAGGTACTAGCTATTTGCTTAAAAACTAAGGTTTCATAAGGGGTCTTTCTCTCCTGGACTTCCACTGTGTGGCATTGGAGCCTGGGCAGCAGGAGTACAGTGTGGTGTCTGGCTTTCTCAGAAGAGTGCAGGTGGAGGATCAGAAAAGCGGAATTGCCTCTGGAATCCCCAGTCTGCCTGCCCCTGCTCTCTGCTTCTTGATGGCAGCAGCCAAGCAGTCACTCGGGTTAGGGGATGGCCAGGTTGCCTTGTTCCTGCTCCATAAGCCTGTAACCGTGACTGAACTGCTTCCTGCACATTTCCCAGTTTCTGACCTCATACCTGTGGCCACCCTCCTGGCAGCAGTGTGGCGGGGCCAAGGCCCCACAGTGACGCTGCTAGAATCCACTGACCCAGGCATTCCAGGAGAATATTTTGCATCTGAAGGAATCCCCGTCCCCTTGCCCTGGCCTGGGCAGGTCCTTCAGCCCCTTCTGTCCTCCTTTCTCCCTGGCAGTGGACAACATCCTCATCCCAGAGAACCGGGCCCACTTGTCTCCAGAAGTGCAGCTGAAGGAACTGCTGGAGAAATTAGACCTGGTGAGCGCCATGCGGTCCAGTGGGGCCCGGACCCGCCGAGTCCGCCTGTTGCGCCGGGAGATCAATGCTCTTCGGCAGAAGCTGGCGCAGCCGCCACCACCACAACCACCATCACTGAACAAGACTGTGTCCAGTGGGGAGCTGCCAGCAGGGCCCCGGGGGGATGTGGCTGTGCTGGAGCAGGCCCCGCAGGAGGAGCCAGAAGACAGTGGGGACAGAGGTGAGAGACAGTCACAGGCAGGCAAGGGTCTGGGGCCCGGGAAAGGGAGGGTTAAGCTGAAATCCCACAGTGGGAGCATCCTTCCTTAATTCTGACCCTAGTGGGCAAGCAAAAGCCCTGGGAAAGGGTCACACTTTCCTGCACACTCAGAGGTGGTGTTCAAATACTTAATAATCCATTGAGACCAAAATCCATCAGTCAGAATAGATGTTAGCTGTTGTCTTGGAGGGGGCTCCTGAGGGCCACTGATTTGGATTTTCAACTGCTGGATTGTGAGCAGATTCAGGGAGTTTGAGATACTGAGGTCCAGTGGCTGTTTACTAACAGAAGTATTTTGGTATTTTGCACCTGGTATGGCCGTATTGTACATACTAGTTAAATACTAGCCCAACTTACCCATCATGTAGAGAGGCTCTTGGAGCAGGTTAGGTTATGGTATAGTAGGAGAATAGAAAAGAACCTTAAAGATGGTCTGGGCTCATGGCTTTGACTCCAGGTGGCCAAATCTACAGGCCCATCCCAAGAAGGAAGGCCCCATATTACAAAAGACGGTTGGGAAAGTGATTCTTAGAGATTCAGGTGCCTTACCTGAGTTGCTGTCCCTGCTCTCCATTTCACTGGGGAGCAGAATTGTCAACTCAGGAGGGCCTGTCATCCATACAGTCCAGAAAGTTGGAAGTTATCTTCAGAGGCAAAGGGGCCAAATTGCAGGGAATGGCCCATTCTGTGTTAGGTTGCGGTGAGTGGGGATGTGGCTGAGGTCAGATTCAGCCCTTAGAGGGCTTCATGTCCATTGTGACTTTTCCCAGCTCCCTGTGTGGCAGTCAGCATCCTGTTTGTATCCATCCCCACTTCTGGGCTGAGGCAGTGCAGAGTCACGCCCAGTGGACCAGTTGCAACAGCTTCTAGAGATTTCAAAAATTTCTAGTCTTCATGTTCCAGAAGCTCAGATTAGGGAAATCTGAGCTCTGTCTTAAAAGTCTCAATTTTTAGAAGTTTCAAGGTGGAGGTTGAACAGACATGTTTGGGAGCCACTGATTTAAATTCTTTGCTTGCATTTTTGCTGTCTGTAAGCTTATTCTGTCTGCTTGTCCTGCTTGCTTCATTTGCATGATATGAAACAAAATACATTGACAGATGGGAAAATACCTGGGTCTAGACCTTTAATTTGTGAGGTTGAGACTTATCTAATTACTGATTAATCAGAGGGCTTTGGGCTTTCTTGGGTGTAGGGATTTGTAACCCTATCTTCATCAGACTCACCTGGTAAATGCTTTTTTTTTTTTTTTTAAAAGAATTCCATCTTTAGCGATTTGGTTTCAGTTTGTCTGAGGTGGGGCCTCAGCATTGGAATTTTTAAGAAACTTTCTAAGTGACTCTTAATACATAGCCAGGATTGAGAGCTACTAGCGTAGACAAAACTTACTGCTGCTTCTGTTTAGTCGATAAGTCATGTCCATCTCTTGCAACCCCAGGGACTGTAACCCACTAGGCTCCTCTGTTCATGAAATTTTCCAGGCAAGAATACTAGAGTGGGTTGGCATTTCCTTCTCTGAGGGATCTTCCCAACCCAGGGATTGGATCCATGTCTTCTACTTGGCAGACAAATTCTTTACCACTGAGCCACCTGGGAACCCCATAGACACAATTTAGTCCTACCTTTTCTTCACCTCAAATCTGAGACCTGGGATGCATCTCAAGTGTTCTAACCGCCTATGCTTTTGGTTCTTAGTTGTCAGTGTCATTATCTGACTTGTAGGGGCAGACTTTTTCTAAAATGTTCAAGCAGGTTCTCTTTTTCTCTAACAGATGACTCCAAAATGCCTCCCCCACCAACCCTGGAACCCACTGGACCTGCACCTTCCTTGTCTGAGCAAGAATCCCCTCCAGATCCCCCCACTCTGAAACCCATCAATGATAGCAAACCTCCAAGCCGATTCCTCAAGCCCAGAAAAGTGGAAGAAGATGAGCTTTTGGAAAAATCACCTCTGCAGCTAGGGAGTGAGCCCTTGCAACGCTTGCTCAGTGACAATGGCATCAACAGAGTGTCCCTCATGGCCCCCGACACATCCCCCACTGGCGCCCCACTCAGTGGCGTGGGCCGCCGCACATCAGTCCTCTTCAAGAAGGCCAGGAACGGGGTTAAGCTCCAGAGGAGCCCAGACAGGGCCCTGGAGAATGGTGAGGACCACGGCACAGTGGACTCTCCCGTGTCTCCCGCCAGCATCGAGGACGAACGGCACTCCCGGAAGCGGCCGAGGAGCAGGAGCTGTAGTCAAAGCGAAGGGGAGAGGTCCCCCCAGCAGGAGGAAGAGACAGGTGACCTCACCTGAGACTTCTCTCGCTCCTCATATGCTTTCCTGCTTTGCTTGGCAACCAGCACCTCCCCCAGTCAGCTATATCTGTAGTGGCCCCTGTGGATGCCAGTAGTAGCATTGAGGCTGGCGCCACAGCTCACAGTTGGGCCTGGCACACGAGCAGTGGCCTGGGGAACCGGGCTTTGAGGAAGTGTTTTGAGAGGGCCAGCTTGTGTCTGGGGCTCTCTTTGGCCCTTAGGGGAATACAAAGCTGTATATGATAAAATGGTTCCTACCTTCATTTTAGTTCATTCATTTATCAGATATTTATATCAGGCATTATTGTAGGCACTGCCGTGTGTGGGGGGGAAGTAATTAAGTAAAGCAAATAAATCCCTTATAGAGGAGTTAGACTGAAAGCAAGTAAGTAAATTGTATCTCATATTAGAAGCGGTGGAGAAAAGTCCAGCAGGGAAGGGGGACAGGGGGTGCTGAGGTGGTATTAGAGAGGGGCCAGGGAAGGCTTTCTGAGGAGGTGACATTTGAGTAAAGATCTAAGGAGCCAGAGGTGTGAGCTTTTTGGGTATCTGGGAAAAGGATGTTCCAAAAAAACAGACTAGCAAGTACACAGGCCCTGCATGTGGAAACATGCTTGCATGTTTGAGAAATAAGAACCTGTAGCCTCAGCAAAATGAGCCAAGGGATCATGGGAGATAGTATTCAGGGCTTGTCACCAAGGAGTCCTCACTGCATGTCCAGCACAGGCTGCTCACTGGGAGGAATAAGTCAGACTCAGGAGCAGCACTGAAAGAGTTCATGGCCCAGTGGGGAGGCTGGGTGGTGTCCTGAGGTGCAGAGATGCCCCAGTGCTGGACAGTGTGTGGTTATGTGTCAGGTGACGGCGCTGCTAGAGGTGTTCAGAAATGAGAGCTGAGAGGGTTGGGAAGGTTTCATGAGGGGACAGTGCCTGAGCTGGCCCTGAGGATGAGGACAGAGTAAAAAGCAGCAAAGAGTTCAGGCTGTGGTATGTGGAACCAAGGACAGAGTGCCTGTGAGGAACAGTTTGGAAAGGGGCTTCCCGGAGCGTCAGGAACCAACACACTGGACGAGGTGGGCCTGAACGTGCAGGATCTCCGTTACCAGACAGAGCAGTTTAGTCCTGGTGGGATATGAAGCCCAGCTCACTTGGCAGGGAGGGGCCTGCCCTGGGTATTGCTTCTCATGTCCTGTTATGTGGGTGGGTTTGGACTGTGTGGTTAACACATGCTTTTCTCTGTTTTGCTTGCTTCCTGCCTAACACTTTGTTTTGAGCAATACCTTCCCTTCCTATCTGGCCCAAGCTTGCCTGTATTAGGGCAGTAGGATGGTATATAGAGTCAGGAACTTGAGCCTGAAGTAGGGTGTGTGTGTCTGTGTGTGTAACTTGAGGCTGAAGTAGCCTGTGTGTATGAAGTAGGCTGTGTATATGTGTGTAACTTGAGCCTGAAGTAGGCTGGGGGGGGGGGACTTGAGCCTGAAGTAGGCTGTGTGTGTGTGTGTGTGTGTGTAGAACTTGAACCTGAAGTAGGCTGTGTGTATGTGGTTTGTGTGTCAGGAACTTGAGCCTGAAGTAGGCTGTGCATGTGCGCTAAGTCGCTTCAGTCGTCCTGTCCCACCAGGCTCCTCTATCCATGTGATTTTCCAGGCAAGAATACTGGAGTGGTTTGCTTTGCCCTCCTCCAGGAGATCTTCCAACCCAGGGATCGAACTGGCGTCTTTTATGTCTCCTGCATTGGCAGGCAGTTTCTTTACCACTGTGCCACCTGGGAAGCCCCGAAGTTAATTAGGCAGACTTGAGTTCAAATCCCATCTTCTTGCCAGCTGTGTATCCTGGGGCATATCAGTTAACCTCTCTGATTTTATTCCTTATTTCTGACATGAGGCTAGTGATACTTCTTTGCAGGGCTTTAAGGATTGGAAGCAGCCTATATAAAGTACTTGGTATATAGCGGTAGATGGTAGCAGTTATTGTTGTCATCTGTTGAGCTATATCAGGCACAGCCAAACGGCACGGTGCACTAAAAATGAAAGATCCTGCCGTAGGGAAGTAGATCTGGATGTCAGGCTCATGCAGCCTGAGAGGGCCCACTGCTTGGAGCTGAAGTCTGCTTCTCCTCCACTGTCTCAGCTACCTGGTGCCTAGGAATGTTTTTGCACAGCCTTAGTGGCGTCTCACAAAAGCATGTGTTGATCCTTTACAAATGAGGTACAGCTGGCTTTCGTGATTTAAATTGAGGTGGTAATGTTCGCGGCAGAGCCAGGTTAGGGCACGGATGTGTTGGCTCGGACACCTGCTCTCACAGGTGTAACTTGCTTCAGTTTTCTGGCTGAGGTATATGTGACTCCGAGCTCTTGAGCACTTGGCTCAGCTATCAGACTTGTAGGATTCTGAATTGTGGTTGGGAATTGGATAGATAGATAGAGAGTTGAAGATTTCAGAGCAGATGAAAGTTATGTCCCTGGGATGATCAGTCTTCATTTGCCTCTGAAGGGCTTCTTGCTGTAAATAGACCTTCCCTTATTCATACCTAATAGCATCCTCTATAAGTAAAAAAGTATTACCTTTATTACCTTCGCTTTAGGAAAGGAGAAGCCAAGGCTTAAATATTAAATAGGAAAAGGGACCCATATTTCAGAGCCCAGTGTAGAGCCCAGGGAATCTGACTCCCCATCCTGAGAAGGTCTCATCTCTCTGGATCTGCTGAAAAGTTTCCCCTATCCTCAACTTTGACTAGCTCTGCTAGATATCTCAGGGTGTGGCTGACACAGCCCTTATCCGGTCCCAGCCTCCCCTGACACCATCCCAAAAGAATGAAGTTAGTTGTTGCCAGCCATGTGATGGATAGGGTGTGTGACTGTTTATCTGGAGAGGCAAGGTGGGTGGGCTCCCCAAGAGGCAGAGGAGACTCCCCGCTAATTGAGGCTTGAAATTAGAAGCAGATTCAGGGTCTCGTGAGCCAGCCAGAGTGAGGAAGTCTTGGTATTTCCCACTGTAGTCAAGTGACAATAACTAGAATGAGCTGTGGGCTGTTTCCTTCAAGAATACCCAGAAGGATGGGAAGGAAAATGCAGTGTCTGTTCCTTGCGCTACCCACCATCTCCCCCCCACCACCTGCCCACTTTATCAGGTTCTCTCTACCACCCAAGACCCATTTCCCAAGGGAAGGGACCTGCTGGCCTCCACCCCTCCTCCCGAGCCCTCCCAAGGCAGCTGCCTCACTCTGCGGCATGTGTCAGGGGTTGTGGGTTTCTGCACTCAGGCTCACTCTGTATGTCCTTGGCAGGCGTGACCAACGGCTTTGGAAAACACACCGAAAGTGGATCTGACTCAGAATGTAGTTTGGGTCTCAGCAGTGGACTGGCATTTGAAGCTTGCAGGTAAGAACCCTTGTCCCAGAGCTTTGCCGGCAGCTGTGCTACCTCTCTCCATTTAATTTCTTTTCAGCTGCAGATTGAACCTCCTGCCGCCGGTCTCAGTTTTTTCGTTGCCCTACCCCTGCTATCTCCCGAGGCCGCTTGTCTGTGCTTCTGGTAGCTCCTAGGGAACGCCACGACCCTTGGCTGTCAGGCCTGATCTGACAGCAGGGGAGGGGTGGAGTTCATGCTTCACAGGGTTTGCAGAGCTGAATGGGCTCCAGGGGTGGGGACAGCCAGGCTGGTGCTGCCCAGGGAAGCTAACATTCGACTCAGTCCCCACCCGCCCCCCATCCCATTGATAACCTAGTTATAGATGGCTTTGTCTTTTGCTTTTTGGGGTGTCATAACAATGGCCCCTTTAGAAGTGTGGTGTGGGAGTAAGAAATGAGCAGATAGGAAGGTTGGTGTTGCCTTTATTCTGACTGAGGCCCCAGCTCTTCTGCCATCCTTGATCTGGGAAGGGGTGGGTTTCTCTTCCCATTCTTTAACCTAAAGGGAGGATTTCTGAGAGCAGAACCTTCAAGTATCTTCCAAGTCTAAGAGTTTACTGAAATTCTGCTGTGTTGTGTCCTCTGCAAGATACCAGGGAGTGTGGGACTCTTGGAAATGGGAGACTTTCAGTGCCACAAAGGGAAAACGACTTATCCAGAAGGCTGACCTCATGGTCCCTCCACATGGCAACTGGATGGATCCTGGTTTCAGAGTCAGGGGAGGAGATCCCAGACAGCACCAGAAAACTCTGCGTCTTTGTTTGAACTGCCTCCAAGGCAGGCTGGGTGTAGGTTCCGTTGGGTTCTCGCTTTACCCTGGTGCTGCCCCTTGGGCCTGGGCTGCTTCCCCACCACAGCAGGGCCCAGATTTCAGTGGGTGCTTTGAGATTTCTTCCCCACAAAGCCTCAGATAAGTCCTAGCTTTCTCCCTCCTTGTTGTATCCCTAGAGCATAAAGGGGAGTGGATGGGTAAACACAGTTACTAGGCATAGAGAAGAGGCAGAGGTTTCAGGATCGTACAGGATGCTGCTAGCCTGGTCCTGGGTTGAAATTCCTGACTCCTTTCAAAGATAGGGTGCCTGGAAACTCAGTTCATTGGGGTAGGGTAGGAGTGAGGTTATCACACTGTCCCCACTTAGCCAATTAATAAAAGTAGAAGGTGTGTTGGGCTCTTCCCTCCACAAAGGGCACTCTTCCCAGCTGTGAGCCACAGGAGCAAGCCAGGCCAGGCTCTGGCTAGCCTGCCTGTTCACACTGCTTGCCTTTCTGCAGAGCATGCCAAAGCCACCAGTATCTCTGGGTTCCTGCTCGCTGTGGAAACAATGCCCTTGGAAGGCATTTCCTCTTTAACTCAGTGGTTCTCAGTAGAATTTCAGGGTTTGAAACGGGAGATTTAGAACTTAAACCACAGAATTTTTTCTGTCTTTCTTTCTCTCTCTCCCCCTCCCTTCTTTCCTCCCTCCTTAACACTGTGGTGGTAAGTACATAAAGGAAGATTTTCCTTATTAATTAGACTGGAATCATATGATTGCAGGATAAAGAACCTTGAAAGAATTTCTGGTTACTAATCCCATCCCCTTCCCCTCCTGTCTTTGGGTTTATCTTTTCTAATGATTTTCTGAGCAGGTTGGAGCTGCCCTCTCTTCTATGGGTCATTTACTCAATTATTAATTGAGCCAGGCACTGTTCTAAGCCCTGGTAAGATGTCTGTTCTCATGGAGTTTATCTTCTAGAAAGGAGAGATAAATGTTAAACCAGTAAACAAAATACTTATAGATTGGGTGGTCTGCTTAGGCCTGGGTAACTTGGAGAGAGGGTGGAAATGCCAGCCGCGATTGAGTCACTTGTGCTTTTTTCTGTGAAATAAGAAAACAGGGATCTAGTTTTGGTGTTGTATCCTACCCCATTGAGCTCATCCTTCTCAGAGCTCATCCTCCGTAATTTATAATATTAAAGTGAGATGTTAAAATTTAGTGCCTTTTTTATAATAATATTTGGGCTCCCCAGATGGCTCAGATTGGCTCCTGCCAATGCAGGAGATGCAGGAAACTTCGGTTCCATCCCTGGGTAGAGAAGATCCTCTGGGGGAGGAAATGGCAACCCACTCCAGCATTCTTTCCTGGAGAGTCCTATGGAGCCTGGTGCATGGAAGTCAGAAAGAGTTGGATACAACTTAGCGACTGAGCCTGCACATACAACAATATTTGCTATATACCTCCTATTTATTGAGTACTTAGTGTGTGCTGTACTGAGTGCTTTCTATGTGTTAACCCATTAAATCCTCATAGTATCACATGGAGAACACAAGCCTCAGAGAGGTTAAGTAACTTGCTCAGGGTAACAGAATGAATGAGGAAAAGAGTCAGATTCTGAACCCAGGTAGTTTGGCTCCAGAGTTTCTCTCATAGCCACTTGGTTGTGACCTCCTCTGTTGTATTTGGAGGTATCTCCCTGGATCCATGATGTAAACTTGGAGAGATTTCCCTAATAGAACTACCATTTCTTACATTTTTATAGGGACTCAGATTCTCTAAGCCCAGTGACAGATTTTTGTAGGGTGCGTGGGAACTGAATCCTGAATATGAACTGGGTGTTCTTTTGTTTTTTTCCCCAACAGGTCCTGACCAGCAGGAGGAAAGCTCCCAACCTGCTAGTTAGTGAAGGATTATGATTGATTGGGTTCTGGTTGTGCTGGGTTTTCTGTGTAAGACCGTGATAAAGTCAGTTACGATTCAGTAGAATAGGAGCACTCTACTCTCCAACCAGTCTTAATTTCAACCTCTTCTTATCTCACTAGAGGTTTCTTTTTTATTTTTTTTATTTTTATTTTTTCCCACTAGAGGTTTCTTAAGCATTTCTGCTCTGCTACAGGTTGTTGGCCTGCCTTTTAAGCATTTTTGTTATTGGAATAGTTATATAGCAGTAATCGGAGAAAGCAATGGCAACCCACTCCAGTGTTCTTGCCTGGAGAATCCCAGGGATGGTGGAGCCTGGTGGGCTGCTGTCTATGGGATCGCACAGAGTCGGACACGACTGAAGCAACTTAGCAGCAGCAGCATATAGCAGTAATAGTTTTTAAAGTTTGATTGGGAAAAAAAACCGTAGCCACATCATTCTTGCCCAAAGGCTTCTAACTATGGTGGTACATTAGAAATTGCATTGGAAGCAATTTAAAAATACTAGTGCCTATGTGGGTTCCAGTTATATCATTATTCTTGAATTACTAGTCTCATTTTTGCCTATTACCATGTAGTCTTTATCTAATATATGATTTTTTTTCTCCTTACAATAACCGCATTAAAAAAAAAAAACCCCGTCTGCTTGCTAGTTAAAAAAATCCATCTCTGTCTAAGAAAAACTTCGCACACATAAAGTAGAAGTGAGAAGTGGATTGTTTTTCCAATTTAAAAATGTCTTTCCTAATTAAGGAAGTAAGGCATGTCCATTATAGAAAATTTGGGAATGAGGCAGATTTTTGTGCCTCAAAAAGGAATTGGTTTCTAGACAAGCTATGTGAACCACCGAGTAAAGGATTCTGGGCAGACATAAGAACAGACCCTCCTCATGGCCAGACTGCTGACTGCTTAGACTCTGGAAGGACTGACAAGTGCTTGGGGTGACCTACCCTCTGGGTGAAATCCAGTGTCCCTGGGCAGGGGAGCAGGCTTCACTTTCCAAGTTCAGTCCTTCCATATGGGTGACATGTTTCCTTAAGCTTCGTGGGAACATTTTGGTCAGAAGTATGTCATGGGTTTGTGTGAATGTTTAGGGGAAGGTGAGAAACCGTTCTCCTTGAAGAGTTGTTGCGACTCTGCCCCCAGCAGAGGTGGAGAGCAGAAGTGGGTGTGTTAGTCGTTTAAACTGCTCATTTCACTCCCCTCCCTCCCTACATGCAGTGGTCTGACGCCTCCCAAACGCAGCCGGGGGAAGCCAGCCCTGTCTCGAGTCCCCTTCCTGGAAGGTGTGAACGGAGACTCTGACTACAACAGCTCAGGTAAGGAGTGCTGTACAGGTGCATCTGGGGGAACCAGGCCTTCCGTAGAACCACAGCCAAACCCTGAACTCCTCCAGACCGGGGACACTGGGCAGGGAGATGTCCCCTTCTTCTGAAATAATTCATCTGATTTTGAATAAGTGACACATGCTTTGGTGAAAAAAGTCAGAACTAGCCATTGTTCAGTGGTTTCTTTTGTGTCTTTCCAGATGTAATCCATACGTACACAAGCCAAAAACTTGTGCATATATTCAAAAGAGTGAGCAGGGAAGCCTAACATGCACATTCCTCTAAACCATGCCTTTTTTTGGTTAATAATACATCTTCGAGATTCTTCTGTGCTTTTTATTGGCTGCCTAATGCCCCACTACATAGGAGTGCTATCGTGTACTCAGCTGGCCCTCTGCAGATGGACATTTAGATTGTTTTCATTTAGTTGTCATAGTCAGTGTTGCAGTGAGCAACCAGGTACAAAGCTTATTTTGTATCCCTGGGGAGTATATCTGCACATACACTCTTTCTGTATTGAAGGAAGTATGCTTTTGTGTTTTTGACAGATATTTCCAGTCTGCTCCATGCTACGGAATTTCACACATAACCCTGTAATTTCATGTGATCCTGTGCTTCCACCCCTCTCCCCATGAGAGAGTCTATTCCAGCAGGTCCAAACAGTAAAATACTTGGATGTTATCTCCTTGGACTGAGGGAATGAAGGGCAGGGCAGAGCCGCAGGAGAGGACTAGGTGGTGCTCAGGTGGGGCGGGTGCAGGGCAGCTGTTCTCTGAGCACAGCTGTGTCCAGCCATCCCATGGAGCGTGTGCACTCTGGACGCCCTATCTTTGAAGCTTCCGTCTAACATACAGGCTTCAGGGCTTCTCTTCCTCTCTTCCCTATTCCCAACTGCTTTATTTTCCCTTTGCATACATTTCTTTTTTCATGTGTGTTGATGAATGCATGCCTGCATATTTCATTGCTGTCTGACTGTCAGTGCCTAGAAGGCAGGGCTCATATCTGGATTAACTTGTACAGCATCTAGTGCATAACTGGGAATGGATTTGGCACATACTTTGTGTTTCTGGTAGTGACATTTTATTCTTATTTTAAGAACCATGTAATTATTAAAATGATGCCAAAGGAGATTTAAAAAGGAAACCAACCTTTCACTGTTCCATCACCTTAACACCATTGTCTTCATTTCTCTACATTGCCTTCCATTTATTTCAGGCATATTTTTAACAGAATGCTAAAGCAGAACTCATGTTCTTTCATATATTGCTTTTTTCAATGTTAACCTTCCAGTCAATGCATTATAATTTACTTACTTGTTTCATTAGACATTTGGTTATTTCCAACTTTTAACACTATACATAATGCAGTGAACCCATATTTTTGTCCAAATGCCTCTCAGTCATTTTAGAAGTTATTTTTCTAAGAACAAATTCCCAGGGAAAGCATTTACTGGAACAGATGGTTCATACATTTTTTTATGGCTCTTGAGACTTGCCACCAGATTATATTGTGAAGGGATTAGACTGGTCTGCAGTTTCCTCAGCAGTATATGATTGCACCAGTGTCCCCACAGCCTGCCTCTTCAGTCATACTGGATTTTATCTTTTTGTGGTTATTGCTATTGATTCAGTAGGTAGAAAACAAGACCTCATTACCAGTGATACATTTTTAAAAAAATTATAAACATGGGAGGTAATGTTTCCTTAGGAACATAATTTCTACTCTGTGGAATTTGGGCATTTTTCCTTAGTCGAGTGTGGTCCCCTCACTGTTGCTAGTTTATAGTCTGGGAAGGGGAAGGGAGGTTCCTCTTCGTGTTCAGAGATGTTTGTGAAGGACCCGCCATGTGTGCTAGTGCGTTAGGTGCAGAACAGAGAAAGCTGAAGACCTGTGTCTGCCCCAGGGCCCGTGTGAGACTCTGACAAAACAGGCGCAGAGAGAACCTCTGCTGAGTGCTCTGGAGCCAGGTGTGGCCCTGCCAGAGAGGGACTCAGTTAGCAGGTCGTTTTCTGGGATATTTGTCCTAGGTGTCTTTTTCCATGAAGCTGCCATCCAGAGGCCCACAAGTCAGGGAGGCCCAGAGAGCAGTCTGTGGCTTTGCCAAGCTGCCATATAGTCTGTATTCCTGGTAATGAAACAGTTATATTTTTTCAAGGAACATCAACCTAGGTAGGGTTCTAGTTTAGAGGTCAGCAAACTGTAACCTGTTGCCTGTTGGCTCACTTGGTAAAAATCTGCCTGCAGTGCGGGAGACCCAGGTTCAATCTCTGGGTCGGGAAGATTCCCTGGAGAAGGAAATGGCAACCCACTCAAGTATTCTTGCCTGGAGACTTCTATGGACAGAGGAGTCTGGTGGGCTATAGTTCTTGGAGTTGCAGAGTTAGACGAGACTGAGTGACTAACACTTTCACTTTCATGAGCTAAGAGTGGTTTTTACATTTTTTTCAAATGATTGAAGATCAAAAGAAGAATGATATTAATATTTTGTAATACAAAAATGTATACAAAATTCAAATTTCAGTGTCCAGAAATTGTTTTATGGGGACACAGCAATGCTCATTCATTTAGGAATTGCCTGTGACTGCTTTCATGATACAACAGCAGAGTTGAGTAGATGCAGTGGAGACATATAGCACATAAAACCTAAAATACGTACTATTTGACCTTTTAAAGAACAAGTTTGCTGACCCTTAATCTAGTCTTAAGAACTCAGGAGAGGGTAGGGAAAAGTTAAGAACTCAGGAGAGGGTAGGGAAAAGGAAGGGTGGAGGGGATGTTTTTGACTCATTCCTGGGCTGCTCCAGTCAAATGGAGGCCCGGGGCAGGCCTCCTGGGCACTGTTCCAAGCCCCCCTGTCTCCTCCCCTCCCCCACCCCCAGGCAGAAGCCTCCTGATGCCCTTTGAAGACCGCGAAGACCTGGAGCCCCTGGAGCTGGTGTGGGCTAAGTGCCGAGGTTACCCCTCCTACCCTGCCTTGGTGAGTCTGCCCTTCCATTCTCCCTCCCCTGGGGGGGTTCTGGCCCCTACCTTGCCTCAAGGGCTTATCTGATTGGATCAAGCCAGCAGAGTGTGGTTGGGAGTCAGGGTGCCTTTAGCTGCAGAAGGGAGGGAGGTTTTATCCCAGCCTGGGTGGGTCAAACCAGCTAGGCTTAGGGCACTTAAAATAGGTTACAGTATGCAGACAGAGGCTAGGGCTCTTAGGGTTTTAATAGAGTATATTTATTTGCTAAATGGAAAAATTATTATGCATAAAAGTTATATGTGCTCATTGTAGAGAATTATAAAATCTGCTAATAATGCTTAGATGTTTGGCTAAATGTCATGCTAAGTCCTTGAAATATGGAGAAAAGGTATGATTATTCTCATTTTTAGGGGAAAGCACTGAAGATCTGTTACCCATGGTCATCTAGCTTTAAGTGGCAGGGTTGGAATTTGACAGTGTATGATATCAAAGCCTGTGTTTTGAGCCACTGAGTTCAAAATCACCCACAGTCCCATCTGTTCAGAGATCACCTCTTGATGTATACCCTCAGCCCTGTTTTTTGTTGTTGTTGTTGTTTAATGCATAAATATTAGACCATGTGCTGTTTAACCGTCCCTTTATTTAACAGCACACCATGAGCACACGTGTCTCATGCCATCGAACATTCTTTATCGGCATCACTTTCATGGCTGTGTCATCTTCAGTTGTATGCGTATACCTTATTTAGATCAGTTTGAATGTTTCACTATGACAGACAACCAGTGGTAAGCTTCATTGTAGTTTAACATTTGTGCACATCTATGATTATTTCTTTACAGTGAAGAAGTCTTAGAAATGTCTTCTTTGGGGCATATGCAGAATTCTGATACAAATTGCCAAGTTGCCCCTTAGAAAGTTAGGGGCAATCCCAGTTTATATGGGACTTCCCTGGTGACTCAGCAAAGAATCTGCCTAAATGCAGGGGACCCAGATTCAATACCCTGGAGAAGGGAATGGCTACCCAACTCCAGTATTCTTGCTTGGAGAATCTCATTAACAGGAGCAGTCTGGTGGACTACAGTCCATGGGGTCACAAAGAGTCAGATACAGCTGAGCAACTAACACTTTCACTTTCCAGTTTATTCTCCCACCAATAGTAGCTAAAAATTCTATTTTTACCACCTTGATTGGGAAGGTCATGTCCATCTGGTAAATACTGATTCTAACCTTTGAGACATAGTAGAATCATCTCGGGGAATTTTTTAAACGATGCAGATACTGAGGCCCCATCTCAGAAGTACCATATTAGACTCTGAAACCAGACCCAAGCATGAATATTTTTTTAAAAACTTGCCTGGTGGTCTGTAGCGGGGGCTGAGAACCGCCCTGCCAGCCTTATGTGCACACAGGGCTCTGAGCCTCTCCTTGCTCATCTGTCTGTGGCTTTTTCTGCTCTCACAGCAGCCTCTTCAGGTAACGAGTGCAAGAACTCTGATCTTTTTCTTGCTTGTGAGGAAACTGTAGCTCCCGGAGGTTATACCACTTGCTGGAGTCATATCGGAACCCATGCTGCCAGCCTCCCCTCTCCTTAGCAGAGGCAGGTGGGAAATCCACACTGTGATTCAGCGCCGGGGAGGTTGGGCCTGGGGCTGCCTTCACAGGCTCTGCTCTCAGTGAGACCCCCAGGTTAGTTGTTGAAGAAGTGGTTAAGGCTATGCAGGTTTGGTTTTGTCTTTTTAAATCTCCCAGTACAAAAAAGTCGATCTAAATCTAGTCTCTTTTTTTCCTTTTTAATTATCTTCTTAATTATAATTTTCTTTTGCAATTAAAGAAATTCAGCCACCACCTGAAAACCCCACCACCTGAACACAGCCTCTGTTTTTTATTTTGGTTTATACTCTTCCAGTCATTTTCCTCTACATACTTAAATATGTACTTGCACATATAGTGACTATGGTTTTTAATTTTCTGGAGCTCTTGTTCTTTAAAAAAAATTTTTCTGTAAAAATTACATATCTATGTTATAGAAGCTTATATAGACAATCAACACAAACCTCCAGCATCCTGACATATCATCTGTAAGCATTTTGTATTGTTCCTTCTATTTATTGTTTATATATTATAGCTATAACAATAGTGGGTGTACACATTTATTATGTAATATATTAAATGTTATCATAAACTTTATTTCCATGTTATTTTACATCTGCATAACATTTGAGTGAGTGTGGCCCATTATTTGGAGTACATTTGCCTCTGTCTTCTTTAAAAAGGGAGGCGACCTCTCCTTAAGAGGGAGACTTTCCCATCTTCTTTCTGTCCTTGGGGGGGACATTTTTCACAGTCTGCCCCCACTTTCCCAGCCAGGCACTAGCCCCACTGTTGGTGATTGAGGAAGCTCAGGAGAGCCTGTCTGGTGGTTCCCATTAGGACCTTTAGCATCAGTCCCAGGAGGGACAGACAGGCTGGGAGTTAGAGTTTTTATCAAATCATACAGCTGGGGGCAGGGTAGGGGTGGTTCTTTCTTAGAGTAAACTCTTAACCAGAGCACCTGCTTTTAGCTGCTTATCTTGAGACGGATGTAAGGAAGCTGGCAGACACCCAGAAGTAAATAGAGCAATTTATTATTACAAGAAGAGGCCCCCTGGGACAGGGTATAGGAATTACAATTTTTCCATCTCTGGGGAAAGCTGCTTCCTCGGTAAGTTTCCAAGTCTCCCTGGCCTTGGTGCAGAGAGACTTTATCAGCCAGGTCTTCTGGAAGCAAGGGCTGTGCAAGAGGCAGTGGGCAGTCGAGCCTCAAGTCCAGGTGCGTGGTTTTTGTCTGAGCCAGCTGCATCCTTCTGTGCTTGGCATTTTCCTCTGTAGGCTAATACTTGTCAGCAGACTTCTCAGCATTAGCAAGAGAATGAAATAAGATGATATGTGACTAATTAGGAGCTTCAGTAATGGTGTCAGTACTTCGTAGCACTGGTGAGTTATGTTGTGTTGATGCCACCAGGCATTTTGCTGAGCCCCTTCCCCTGTGGAGCATGCAGCCTCAAGGACTGATTCTTCCAGTGGCCTTTGTTTCCAACCACATCATTCTCCCCTCTCCAGCAGCCCTCCAAGCTCAGTCTCTTGGCTTTTCTCTGACCTTACCATGGGATGTTAAAATTGTATCTGGTCTACACCCCAGGAAGGATAATAGACAGGAAGGTCGTGGGTAACCAGAAGATATGTTTAGGTGAAACCGAGGGGTGGGCCCTCTAGCTGAGGCAAAACCTTTTCCACAGCCAT
The DNA here is from genome assembly GCF_023699985.2 of Odocoileus virginianus. NCBI lineage: Eukaryota > Metazoa > Chordata > Mammalia > Artiodactyla > Cervidae > Odocoileus > Odocoileus virginianus. The sequence goes on along the minus strand of NC_069700.1, from coordinate 33,344,347 downwards.
GGTGTCTAGGAATGCCCCTGAGAGTTTGAAATGAATTATACAGGTTCTAAAGGGAAATTGGTAGGGAAATGGCCTTTATTCCTCTCCTCTAAGGGACACTGGGAGGAACGCGTTTATCTATCTGGCCTGGACATCAGAGACAGTCCACTCACTTCTGACAATCCCCTGGCTTCCCAGAGCTTCTCTTTCAGCTTTGGGCCTGACAGTTGATGGAGCAAGCTTTCTTACTGGAAGGTCTTATTGGAAAGAGCCGAAGGATTAGAACGGTGTCTGGGGAAACAGAGTCAAGATTTATGTTTAGGGTACTGAGGGTCATTGGAAGAGGTCAGCCCCTCCAACACAGTCAGGCAGGATCAGTCCGCTACATAGCTCTGTTGTAGGGTGGCTCAGTGCTTAGTCCCGCCGCAGAGGGCACAGTTCACCCCATCCGCCCCTTGCTGACTCCTCTCCCCTCTGCTTCCAGATCATCGACCCCAAGATGCCCCGGGAGGGCCTCCTGCACAACGGTGTCCCCATCCCCGTTCCCCCACTGGATGTGCTGAAGCTTGGCGAGCAGAAACAGGCCGAGGCTGGAGAGAAGCTCTTCCTTGTCCTCTTCTTTGACAACAAGCGCACCTGGTGAGTGCGTGCTGCTGCTGGGAGGTTGCACCAGGATGCAGGCTGGGGAGCCCAACTGTTAGAACAGCGATGCTCTTCTAATGCTGACGTGCTGGGGGTACACAGGGCTGTGGATTCAGCCACTCTGCCTCTGTGCTCAGTTGAAGGTGAAAGGTTAGCTGCCAGCAGCTAGTCTGCCTTTGCCATGATAGTAGTAATTTAGTGTTAGGAATAACAGTGCTGAATTGTGTTAATGGTAACTGAGGGGTTTGGTAGATCAGAGTCTCTGAGAAGCACTCTGAGATGGAGATTTGTGTTAGGAGGCTTCTTGGGAAAGCTGTGGGGGTGAAGGGCAAGGGGTGCAGCCCTAGGCAGAGGAGGCAGTTGGAACTGCAGTGTACTTGCTGCAGGGGCCACAGCTGATCCTGTTTGAGCTCACTAGAGATGTCAGAAACGGGGGCTGTGCCCCTGTACCCGAACGTCAACCCGGCCTTGAGTGCTGGCTGTCCTTAGTGGGGGCGATTCCTGGAGAGAGACTCACTTGAGAGCCTATAATCTGCCGCTGCTCCCAGCGGCTGCGGGAATGCGTGTCTCAGTCCTGGGTGAGTGGGGATTTGTGGGAAGTGCAGAACGCACTCCAAGGGGCTTGTCTGCTCATGGTTTAAAAAGGCCAGCAGGAGGATTCCTTCACCCCTGCTTCTGTAGAGTGGGGAGGCAGGACTAGCTAATAACTATTATCTATCGAGCATTTACTCCATGTCCTTATGCAGATTGCTTTACATGAGTGGTTTCATTTGATCCTCATTTAAATCTTCATTAATCCCCTCCCAATCCATTTTGCAGCTGAGAAAGCTGAGGCTTAGAAAGCCAAGGCTCAGAAAGCCAAGAACCTATAGCTAGAACTGGGATACAAACCAGGATCTAGCTCCAGAGGCTGGGCTCTCAGCCATATGTTCAACTCACCCAGGGATCTTTTAAAAAAACCAGGTGTAGGCCCCACCAGAAATCATTCCACTGATTCTTAGCATCAGCTCCACTTCCTTGACAAAGCTCCCTGACTCTCCAAGGAAGGGTGAGGCTCAGAGCCCTCCAGGGGGCACATGGGCTTCCTTCCGGTGACCTTGTAAGCCGAGTGTCCTGGGGCCCAGGTAAGGGCCTGGCTACAAAATAAGTCCCTTTGTGGCCTCCTGCCTGCAGCATCCCAGTCTGCCTCCCTCTCCCTGTCCCCTCCACCTGGCTTGGCTGGTCATGGGCAAGTGGGTCCAGAGGAGCCTCCTGTGGGACCCACCATGGTCCAGGCCTCTTACTATGCTTCTTTTTTAGGCAATGGCTTCCAAGGGACAAAGTCCTGCCCCTGGGCGTGGAAGACACTGTGGACAAGCTCAAGATGCTGGAAGGCCGCAAGACCAGCATCCGCAAGTCAGTGCAGGTGGCCTACGACCGTGCGATGATCCACCTGAGCCGAGTGCGGGGGCCCCACTCCTTCGTCACCTCCAGCTACCTGTAAGGGGGGGCCCGCCCTGCCTCCGTCCTGCAGGGCACAGAGCAGCCTCTTCTGGCCCCAGCCAGGCATACGGCTGGCTGCTTCCCCCTCCCATGGCAGGCCAGGCACTGGGCTGTGTCCTCCCCATGGGCAAGGCCCCAGTTTTGACTAACTGCGTGGTTCCCCTGGTGGGCCTGCTGTGCCAAAAACTCCCACCCAAGCTCCCCCGGGGCTGGTCCACTGAAGAACCAGTTGAAACAGCTGTGAGGTTTGGGCCCAGCCATGGAGATAAACCTGGCCCTGGAAAGCAAGAGGTCTTGGGCTTGCTCAAGGCTGTGCCTGGTGCCCTCCAACCCACTCCCAACTAACTACACCTCAGGGTGAGCGAGGCTCGAACACTGACCCCAGAGGTGCTGAGGATACACACTCGGGTCCTGCGGGAATCTCACGGAGCTCACCCTCTCTCCCTCCATCACCCCTCCTCCCACCTCTTCCCTGAACCATCTTCTGCACCTCTGCCCAGCCTCTCTTTCTCCTGTGTTCCTTTCCCAGCTTTCTTTTGTGCCAAACTGACAGAAACCATCACCAAACTGATCTTTTTTCTTTTTATGTCTCATTCCCTTTGAGGCCAGCTGCTAACTACCACTTGGGTGACCCCTTCACCAGCACACCTCCCCACCCCCTTGTATGTGCTGCAGGCAAACAGCAGAGGCCAGACTGTGAGAGCTGCCCCCTTGGATTGAGGCGGGGCCCTCGGGCCTGTGCCTTGCAAAGAGGTGGGCTCAGGCTGGGCGGGCTCCTGTCAGCAGACCAGGCTTCTGGTGCCCGTGGCCATCTGTCCACGTGGATTCTGCAGGCTGTTGGGGTGAAGCTGTGCCCTTTGCCGGGTCTGCTCTTTTCCTCCTCCTAGTCTCCTCACGGGTTTTCATTTTCTGTCCCTGCAGTCTCTAGGCTGTCATTACCACCAGGGACAGCGAGGGGCCTGTAGTCCAGCATCTTCCTGTCCTGTGCTCTGCCCTGCTCAGCCTCTGCTGCTGCGAACTCCAGAGAGCGCAGCACTTTTCTTTCAGACCTGCTGTCCCCTCCTCGCTGTTCCTTCAACCCCCTCTCCACCTTTACCTTCTCAAAAACAGAAGGGAAAAAAACAAAAACTGTGAAACGGGGGAATGCTGACTGATAAACCAACACAACTTTCAGAGGCTTCGATGTCTGTTCTCTGATGTTTCTTTTCACCTCTTAAGCACCAAAGTTGCAGGGCCAGGTTGCCGGCCACTGATCGCCATGTTGATTTTTAACCTGACGTTCTTTTTAATTGTTTTAAATTTTTCATAGGGGAGTTTTGGACAAAACGAAGTCACTGGGGAGATCACTGCCATTTTTACGCACTTGACTTTTTAAAAATACAACCAACCAACCGCCACGACTTCTTATACACTTGGGACACGAGCCAGAGTTTAAAAGGGAACCAACAAAACTCTCTATAACATAATAAAGGACGGGGTTTTGGATTTTGTACAATAATAAAACTACAATGCCTATGGCTAGGGAAGGACATAGTGTATATAATTGTAAAATACTGTTCTAAATTATTCAGGCCTATAGTTTCCATTACTGGAGTCCTCCATTGTGTGGCTGAGTATTTTAAGTGCACACCGTGTGTTTTATTTAAAGGAGCCAATGCGTCCCCCCTCCCCAGGTAGTCGGTCGGCTGTGGACTCTGTGACCCTTGTCTCAACCTGTGTTGTAAGATCTTGGGGCTTTCTCTTTCTGTGTATCTCTTCCTCCCAACACTTTCTCTTAGTCTGTCTTTTTCTTTTTCTCAGTCTCTCTGAATCTTTCCGTCTCTGAGTCTCATTTTTAAAACTGCTCTTTTAGAACGGGAAACGGCTCAGATCCTGCTGTGGCATGGGGCCTACGTGTCTCAGTCGCGTCTGCTGTGAAGCACATGATGCTCTATTTATTGTAGAAAGTAACTTTATTTGCTTTCTAGAATTGTTTATAACAGATGGTATAAGAGAGGTAATAAACAGAGAAAACTCTATGCTTGTAAAGAATACAAAAGTTAATTTTACCTACTATAATATGACTGTCTTAAACTTATTTTCTCTCTGAGAAATAAATGTTCTAATGGGCAGCAGCCCCTGTGTGTGTCTATGGTTGTCGGTGGGGCCTGCCCTTCTCCTCCTAATCTCTGCAGCCCTCTCCCTCCTCAGGAGGCCAGAGCCATCCGTGGTTGCATTGAGAATGGGGTTGCCTAGCCGTTGCAGACTCCCAGCTGGAGCGTGCTCTGTCTGCCTGCTTGTCTGTCTCTCAGACCCCTGGAAGAGGTGTGAGGATGGTTTCTGATGTTTTCCTCCCCAACAGCGCTGCCTTCTGGGAGTTGTGGAAGGTCCAGCCTGCCTCCCACACCTCAGCTGCCCTGTGGCCACCTTCCTTCAGGAGCATGGTGCTCCTTGTCCAGCAGGAGAAATGGCCCTTTGGACAAATCAGGTACCTGTTCACCAGGCTTGCAGAATTGGAAACTAGGCTGTCCCCACCTCCTTTGTCTTTGTTGCTATCCCCCTTCTAGAGGCAGAGCATGATCCTGGTTACTTTTACAACTAGAAGTGAACCTTGCGCTTACCCAGTCTTCATTTTGCATACAAGGAAACAGACCAGCACAATTAAAAGACTTGTCCAAGATCAGCCAGCCAAGAAATGATGGCAGAATCCTGGGACAAGGATCTGGCTATGCTGGCCTGTTCTGTACCTCCTTCCCCTCTCTGTGGCTCTGGCTCCAACATTTCTGGAAAGCAGTATCTTGAGCAGAAACAGGAGTATTCCTTGGGGCCACCTGATCTGTTGTTGGGCCTAGGATAGTTTTTCCCTCTGGTTCTGCCTGGCTGGTCTGCTTGGCTGGGAGTTACATGTCTCAGTGTGTGGCTGGAGGATACAGGAGTCACCTCCTCCACAGGGCTTTGGAAATTCTTATCATTGAAGTCACCAAAGTATAAAGGTTTTCACTCTGGTATAACATTAACAAAATAGCTCTAATAAACTGATAGCCCTTGTATTACATGTTAGTGTGCAGGATGCTAGCAACCTGCTTTATAAATGTTGCAGACAACTCTAAAAAAGGTTCCAGAAGAATGAAACAATTAACCCTTGAAAAATGGGGTTAAAAATACTTATACATAAATTTTTATTTTGAATTATAAAAGCAATTTAGAGAGAAATTATAAACTCACCCTGTAAAACATAGGCAAATAAAAATGACCAGATGAGTAGGATTTTAGCAGAGGGGGATAAAAAGGAAGTCATTGTAAACAGATGAAGCAACTTAAATGGTGACCTCTGGGAGGTTTGGTGTGTATTCCAGCTCCAATAACTGCCATCCCCTTTGGATAGAGGCCATTTATGGAGTGAGGCAGTGTGTTGGGATTAACAGCCTTGTCACTGACTTGCTGTGTGATCTCAGGCATGGTGCTGGACCTCTCTGAGCCTCTCTGAGACTGATGTAATAGAGGACCCCGAAGCCATGGTGTGGCAGTAGTACATGGTAGGTGACAGCAGCCATTGAAAGAATTGAATAGGGAGGAAACTTGATTAAAACTTGGCGACTAATTAGACTGATAATTAGAGTCAAAAAAGAGTGTTATGCAGGGTCATCGTGTGGCTGGAGTGACCAGCAGTGTGTTTGCGGGTGAGGAGGAAGGAAGAGTAGGTTTTGATCAGTTTATGTTGCCTGTGGGACATTGAGAAAAGCCCCCAGCAGACAAGTGGAACTGGACTTGGAGTTCCAGAGGAACATAAGAGCAGATGATAGAAATGTGTGGCCACTGAAGCCCATCAGGGTAGTTAAGAATGGTCAAGGAGAGAGAGTGGGGAGGACAGAGCTAAGAAAAGCCCCTTGTATCTAGAGACTGAGGCTGGGGGACAGGTTGGAGACAGTGCCTTCAGAGGGGTCCAGTCCCCAAGGAGGGCCTCATGCAGACAGTGTTGAGTCCTAAGAGTCATCTAGCCACACACACCGCTAACCACCACCCCTCAACAACTCATTTCACAGAGTGGGGCAGGTCAGGCGTGCTCAGCATCGCAGAGCAGGAAAAGGCAGTGCTAAGAAACTAGCACTTTCTACTCTCTTCACGCCCACGTACTCAGAGCCCTTGAGGTGCGTAGAAGTTTCCTTGATTTATTTTTATAAATGCTATGATTAAAATTCATAGCCTCAAATCTGAAATACGATACTGGAGCTTGTGAGGGCCCTCCGACTAGGAAGAGAATCTCTTCTTTCCTAACAAGTTAAAAAACAGTAAAAGCGTTTGCCAAGACCCTGGTCAGCTTGGTCACTATCTTTAATGTCACAGTCGCCATTAACTCTTGAGTGTGAGTTTGGCTGTCAGGCTCTCCCAACCTGGCCAGGCTGTGAGCTTTGACTTTAAGAGAAGAGGGGATAGGTGGTAGGACTGCTGGGCTCTGGGACAGGAATGTAGGGGGGTCTCGTCTGCCCCTGGCTATGCAGGCTGTCCTCGGTGTCTGCAGGGCAAGGAATGTGAACCTCTGGTCCTGCCAACTGCAGCCAGTCTGGCCTTTACCAGGACAAGGGGAGGAGGTCTTTGGAGGAGCAAAATGGTTTCTCCAAAAGATGAGGAAGAAGTTTCCACCTCACTGTATGGTGGGGAAGAGGGGCCCAAGAGATATGTGTTTGGGCCAGAGCTGGAGGGGGGATCCGACTTGACCTTGGCACTTGAGGATTCCCTTCTGTTGTCCTTTCCCTTAAAGAGTGAAGAGGGAAAAAAATTATATATGTATATATATATATTGCATGCTATACTATATTTTAGTATTGTCTACAATTTTAATATTCTTAAGAGGGCCAGGACTCACAGGCTACATGACATAGAAAAAGGCAGTTGTCCCCAAAATTTCAGAAACGTTGTTAATGTTTCAAAGAGCATGTGTATCCTTTGCTTGGCACCTGTAAGTCTGGTTGGAAGTGGTTTCAGTCTAACTCCCCTCACTTCTGAAGCAATAGTTGAGTTCCTTCCTCTTCCTTTCTTCTTTATATTGGCCCCTTTGAGGGGGCATAGAGATGGTTTGGGGATGTAACACGGAAGGCTCCTGGTGGGTGAAAGTGCGGGTTGCGTAGGGGCCCTAAGAAAAGTCTCCCCACCCATCCCAGCTTCACAGTCCAGAGGACCCATGAAGGATTTTATTTGAGCTGGTCACAAAAGAATATAAGATTGTTCATTGCTATCTAATTTGGGGAAAAAATTTTTTTTATAAGTACAAAGGAGAAAGTAAGACTATTTAACCACCCAGAAATAACCATTTCCACCATTTTAATGTAATTCCCTTATAGTCTCATTTTGTTTTTCCCCATAGATAGAGCATGTATTTTAGTTTCTTGTATTGGGTAGCTGGGAAGTCAGCTGGTAGCTGTCTGCAGTCACTGCAGAAGTGCTCAGCATGATTGGAACACAAGGCCCAACAACTTTTCTGCCAAAATTTAACTTACCCTCTCGTGCTCAGTATCATGAGCTGGCTTATGCCAACCATTGCCTGTTAATGTTTGCTTGTTCCCTTTATTTTGCTAAGATATCTATAGACTCTAACAATTGAAATTTAATGAGAGCTATAGTTATCCATCCCAAGAACCTTATTGGGGTACGTTTCTATGGAAATCAGTCCTAGACCAAATTCCACCCCATGTTCGAACACCTATGAGCGAGGTGGCCCACAAATGGCCATATATTTTCCTCTCCAGCCTGAGATGTTCCCTCTTTCTGCTCGCTGGTGCAGCACCAGCCCCTGACATGAAAGGTCATTCCAAGGTGGACACACCCTGCAGCTAGTCAGGTCAGGGGGCCAGAGCAGTGGCACTTCAGACCAAGAATATTTTTGTTATTCTTGATATAACTTTACATACAGTAATTGAGATACACAGACTTTTATCTCTGAGTTTTTATATTTGTTTCCATCCATGAAGCCACAGATTTAACCATAGATTTTAAAATATAGAACATTTCCTCATATTCCTTGGCACCTATAAGGCTGGTTGGAAGTGGTTTCAGTCTAACTCCTCTCACTTCTGAAGCGATGGCTGAGTTCCTTCCTCTTCCTTCTTTATATTGGCCCCTTTGAGGGGGCATAGAGATAGTTTACAGAGTAACATTGATGGCAAGAGTGTGGGTTAATTAGGGACCCTGAGGAGAGTCTCCCCACCCATCCCAGCTTCACAGTCCAGAGGGCCCAAGTACAGAACATTTCCTCCCAGAAAGTTCCTCATGTTCCATCCCAGTCAATATCTGCCCAATCCCCCAGCCAAGGGTAACTACTCTCCAGGACTCCACAGCAGAGATCAGTGTTGCCTGTTCAAGAACTTCATAAAATGGGATCATGCAGTGTGTGCTCTTGTGTCTGGCTCCTCTCCTTCAGCATCAGGCCTCTGGGTTCCGTCCGTGTTATGCATGTAGCTGCACTTGTTTGGGGTAATATTCTGTTGCACAAAAGCACCACGCTGTGTTTATCCATTCTCCCGCTGGTGGACTTTGGGTTGCTTCCATATTGAGCTGTCATAGTAACACTGCTATGAAGACTCTCGTATAGGTCTTTTGGTAGACACAGTGCTCATTTCTCTTCAGAAAATCCCCAGGAGTAGAATTGCTAGCTTTAGAAGGTTCTACCAGTTTTCCGTTGGTTGGGTGATTACACCCCCATAGCCGTGCAGGCGAATCTAGGTGCTCCACGTTGTCACCAACACTCGTGTTGTCAGCCCACGACGTTGGCGCTAGACCTGCTTGCTGAACCTGCTTCTGCCAAGTGCCATCATGCAGCCTGGCTTCTTCCTCTGATACTACCTTGCTTCCAAGGCAGAGGTATGAATAGCTAAGGTGTTTGCAACCGCAGAACCCCTCTCTGCGGGGATGGGTAAAGTGGGAGAGCTAATCCTGTCCTGTGTGGCCCAGCCTTCTGTTAGCATCCACCTGTACTACAGAGCCACACAGATCCCTGCACTAGCTCTTTGGGGAATAAGGACCTTCTTGGTTCAGAGTCACACAATCCTCCCTGGCCGCCCCATCCTCATCCCTGGCCACTGGGCTCTGGGGGCCTGAGCCTGTCTCCTACAGACCCACACCACCAGTACTTCACCCCTCAGGCATCCCGTGTACAAGCAGGGCAGAAGGCAGCCCGGGCACACTGCATCCAAATCCTTCCTCCCCCGCAATGGCTGATGTTTGAAGCTCCATTAGCACTTCATGCCTTTACCTCTCAAGGCCGTGATCCTTGGGGACGCCTGTGACCCTGGTTTTCTCTGAGTTATTGGTATTCCAGCATAATAAAGAATAGCGAGCAGGTCTCGATGAGGCGGTAGGCAAAGGACACTGAGTCCTTGAGAAGGGGATGAAAGAGGGGATGAAAAGGGCCCGTTTGTTTCTGGCTGACCTTGGTGACACAGACGCACACTTCAGAGCCAACCAGGATGAAGGCTCATGGAAGTGACTTCAGAGGAATTTCTCAGATCGCAGGTGACCGAAGGTCTGAGATAAGACCGCAGGGTCAGGGGAAGAGACTCGGGGAGGGAATCTTGTTTGGAAACAGAGCTCTGGAAACAAAAGATTGCAGAGCCGAGTTGATGTGGGCAATCATGGAGGCCAGCCCTGTTTTTAGGTGCAGAGCGTGTTGGGGTGTAGGCCAAGCTAGGGGATGAGGACTCGGGCCTCCCTGGGCTGTTGGGCAGGGCTTCTGTCTCTGCTGGAGATTCGGGCACGCCTGCAAGGCTTCGGAAGGTTCTGGCCACCAGAGCCCTGCCATTCATTCCTCCTCCTGCCCCTGTCCCTCCTCCCTTCCCTTTCTCCCTCCCCTCCCTGTCTCCTCTTTCTTCAAATTTTATTATTACTTATTATTTTTAACGCCAATCGACATATGTGATTCAAATTTTTAAATCTTCAGGAAAGTCTCCCATCTTGTCCCCAGCCTCCTAGGTCCCCTCCCAGAAGCCACTGATTTTACTGATTATGTGTGTAACCTTCCAGAGGTGGTTTCATGTTGGTGTATGCGCACATGTGCATGAGTGTGTGTGTCTCCTCTTTTATACAAATGGTAGCACACTGTTCACATTGGTCTAGGCCTTGTTATTTAAAACTTTGTTATCTTTAAAAAATTTTTTTTAATGTATTTATGGCTGCTTCACTGCTACACACAGGCTTTCTCTAGTTGTGGCGAGCAGGGTCTACTGTTCATTGAGGTACGCCATAGCACATGCAGACTTCAGTAGTTGCAGCCCACGGATTTAGTTGCTATGCAACATGTGGGATCTTCCCAGACCAGGAATCAAACCTGTGCCCCCTGCATTGGCAGGCAGATTCTTAACCACTTGGGACCACCAGGGAAGTCCCAAGTCTCATGCTTTAGAATTGTTTTTATTAAATATTGGTTAAATATAAAATAGTAGTTATATAATATATATGTGTGTGCTCAGTCATTCAGTCGTGTCCGACTCTGTGCGACCCCATGGACTGCAGCCCGCCAGGCTCCTCTGTCCATGGGATTCTCCAGACAAAAATACTGGAGTGGGTTGTCATGTCCTTCTCTAGGATACAATATATATAAATAATTTTTAAAAACCCATGATACAATAAACCACCTGGTACCTACTTACCTCTCCTAGACATGGAAGGAGGCTCTTTAAAATCCTCTTTGTGGCCCTTCTCACCTTCACATTTTCTTCTTCTAAATACTATCCTAAATGTTATGCTTATCATGCCCTTTTTTCCTTTATAGTCCTGCCAAATGTTTATGTCATCATGCGATAAGTATTGTATAGTGTCTTACCATTTGGGATTTTAAAGAGAAGGAAGGGTATTGCTTGCAATCTTCTGCAGCTTGCTTGTATCCCAGCCATGATTAGATTAGGGGTCCTGAGGTTCAGTGATGGGATATCAGTCATTTTCACTCTGGTATGGAATTCCATCATATGAAAATACCACAATTAATTTTTCATTGCACTTATTTAGGGACATTTGGGTTACTTCCAATTTTTTGCTACTAGAATCAGCACTAGTGTGAATGTTCTTAATTGTTTCTCCTGATGTGTATGTATGTTTAGGGGGGTGGTTGGAGTAAGGATTTCTGTGGGGCATTTGTAGGGGCCTAGGGAACACACTCGGAGAAGGCAATGGCAACCCACTCCAGTACTCTTGCCTGGAAAATCCCATGGGCAGAGGAGCCTGGTGGGCTGCCATCTATGGGGTCGCACAGAGTTGGACACGACTGAAGCGACTTAGCAGCAGCAGCAGCAGCAGGAAACACACTGCTGAGTTTTCCAAATTTGCTGGTATATTGATTGCAGCCCTTTCACAGCATCATCTTTTAGGATTTGAAATAGCTCAAGTGGAATTTCATCACCTCCACTATCTTTGTTCCCAGTGATGCTTTCTAAGGTTCACTTGACTTCACATTCCAGGATATCTGGCTCTGGGTGAGTGATCACACCATTGTGATTATCTGAGTCGTGAAGATCTTTTTTGTACAGTTCTTCTGTGTATTCTTGCCACCTTTTCTTAATATCTTCTGCTTCTGTTAGGTTCATACCATTTCTGTCCTTTATCGAACCCATCTTTGCATAAAATGTTCCCTTGAAGAGATTTTCTTGAAGAGATCTCTAGTCTTTCCCATTCTGTTGTTTTCCTCTATTTCTTTGCATTGATCGCTGAGGAAGGCTATCTTATCTCTCCTGGCTATTCTTTGGAACTCTGCATTCAAATGGGAGTATCTTTCCTTTTCTCCTTTGCTTTTCACTTCTTTTCGTTTCACAGCTATTTGTAAGGCCTCCTCAGACAGCCATTTTGCTTTTTTGCATTTTTTTTCCATGGGGATGGTCTTGATCCCTGTCTCCTGTACAATGTCACAAACCTCCGTCCATAGTTCATCAGGCACTCTATCAGATCTAGTTCCTTAAATTTCTCACTTCCACTGTATAATCATAAGGGATTGCCACAGGACTGGAAAAGGTCAGTTTTCATTCCAATCCCAAAGAAAGGCAATGCCAAAGAATGCTCAAACTACCACACAATTGCACTCATCTCACATGCTAGTAAAGTAATGCTCAAAATTTTCCAAGTCAGGCTTCAGCTATACGTGAACTGTGAACTTCCAGATGTTCAAGCTGGTTTCAGACAAGGCAGAGGAACCAGAGATCAAATTGCCAACATCCGCTGGATCATCAAAAAAGCAAGAGAGTTCCAGAAAAACATCTATTTCTGCTTTATTGACTATGACAAAGCTTTTGACTGTGTGGATCACAATAAGCTGTGGAAAATTCTGAAAGAGATGGGAATACCAGACCACCCTACCTGCCTCTTGAGAAATCTATATGCATGCCAGGAAGCAACAGTTAGAACTGGACATGGAACAACAAACTAGTTCCAAATAGGAAAAGGAATATGTCAAGGCTGTATATTGTCACCCTGCTTATTTAGCTTATATGCAGAGTACATCATGAGAAACACTGGGCTGGAAGAAGCACAAGCTGGAATCAAGATTGCCAGGAGAAATATCAATAACCTCAGATATACAGATGACACCACCCTTATGGCAGAAAGTGAAGAAGAACTAAAAAGCCTGTTGATGAAAGTGAAAGAGGAGAATGAAAAAGTTGGCTTAAAGCTCAACATTCAGAAAACTAAGATCATGGCATCTGGTCCCATCACTTCATGGGAAATAGATGGGGAAACAGTGGAAACAGTGTCAGACTTTATTTTTTTGGGCTCCAAAAGCACTGTAGATGGTGACTGCAGCCATGAAATTAAAAGACGCTTACTCCTTGGAAGGAAAGTTGTGACCAACCTAGATAGCATATTAAAAAGCAGAGACATTACTTTGCCAACAAAGGTCCGTCTAGTCAAGGCTATGGTTTTTCCAGTGGTCATGTATGGATGTGAGAGTCGGACTGTGAGGAAAGCTGAGTGCCGAAGAATTGATGCTTTTGAACTGTGGCGTTGGAGAAGACTCTTGAGAGTCCCTTAGACTTCAAGGAGATCCAACCAGTCCATCCTAAAGGAGATCAGTCCTAGGTGTTCCTTGGAAGAACTGATGCTGAAGCTGAAACTCCAATAGTTTGGCCACCTCATGTGAAAAGTTGACTCATTGGAAAAGACCCTGATGCTGAGAGGGATTGGGGGCAGGAGGAGAAGGGGACGACAGAGGATGAGATGGCTGGATGGCAGCACCGACTCGATGGGCATGAGTTTGAGTAAACACCGGGAGCTGGTGATGGACAGGGAGGCCTGGTGTGCTGTGATTCATGGGGTCTCAAAGAGTCAGACACGACTGAGCGACTGAACTGAACTGAACTGAGGGAACACACATGGGGGTTCCCAGGGGGCTCATTGGTAAAGAATATTCCTGCAATGCAGGAGATGCAGGAGACAGGTGTTTGATCCTTGGATTAGAAAGATCCCCCGGAGGAGGGCATGGCAACCACTCCAGTATTCTTTCCCGGGAAATCCCATGGACAGAAGAGCCTGGCGAGCTACAGTCCATAGGGTCGCACAGAGTCGGACGTGACCGAAGTGACTGAGGTGAGCTGAGGGAAAACACGTTGTCAGCTTCAAATAGATGAAGGCACACTTTCCCAGAGTGGTCGTGTCAGTTCACATACTTGCCAGGTCATTGAGAGTTCCCTTTGCTTCACTCCCTTGCTGATGCTTAGAATTATCAGTTCTTAAACTTTTACAGACTCATACATTCTGATTCAACTTTTTATTTCCCTGATTATGCACCACTGCATTTTTTTTTTTCACTTAAAATATATTTTGACAATTGTTCCTTATCGGAGCGGCAAAGACTTCCTCCTTCTTTCTTGGACTGAAGAGCATCCCATCGTATGAAAATCTAACTAACCAGTTCCTTACTGATAGACGTTGGGTTGTCTCCACTGTTTTACAATCAGTTCTGCAATGAATAGCTTTGTGTAGAGGTGGGGCAGTGTGTCCGTCTGTGAGGGAGTCTGTGTGTAGGTTTCTTACACAGGAGACTTCTGAGGCATTTAGATGAAAATGGAAGATAGTTTTTGCTCCCCTCTGGCCCTCTTGTCCGTCTGTTTCTGGCCAATTCCCTTAATTTCCCGCGTTTCGAAGGTGGGAGCTGTATCTGTCCTGTCTTGTTTTACCGCTGACTTTTTCTCTCAGGTGATGGTGTGTATCTCCGCCCCTCCTCTCTGAACCAACCCAGAGCCAGCTTGTTTGCGGCTCTACTCGCCCCGCTCTCCATCCCACCCCGCAGGTTCCTTAGGGCTTCCTACCCTGGCATCTCCTTCTAATGACCATCCTGGCCTCAAGAGTTCCCTGGAGGCTCAGATGGTAAAGAGTCCGCCTCCAAGGCAGGAGACCCAGGTTCAATCGCTCAGTGGGAAATATCCCCAGTATACTTGCCTGGAGAATCCCATGGAGAGAGGAGCCTGGCAGGCTATGGTCCATGGGGTCTCCAAGAGTCGGATATGACTGAATAGCTAACACTTTCACCAAGGAAAGGAAAAGAAAACTGACCATCACCCCTACAGAATGGATAGTCTCAAAGGGGAGGGGTTGGCGGATACATAAATCAACGAGGAAGTCTTAGGACAAATCCCAGCCTATTGGCTGTGCTGCCCCAGTGAGCCTAGGCCAAAGGAGGCCCCATAAGACTCTTTACAAATGGAGGACAGTACTCTTCTCTGGGGCTTGGGGCAGAGTGGGGTCTATGTTCACTTACCTGCAGGTCATAGCTCTCTTTGTTGCCTAGGGAAGCTCATTCAAGGAAGCCATGGTAATGACTGTGGTAGATGCAAGCTGAGGGTCTGAGAGCCTGAGAGCATCCAGAGGAAGGGGAAGGAAACATATTGGTTCACAAGGAGCTTTTCCTTATTCTGCTATAGAGCCCATGTACGCTCCCTTTGGTAGGCATTTCAGGGGGCTTCTGAAGTTGTGCAGCTATAAAGCCAACAGTGAACAGCCTTAACCTCAGGTTCAACCGGCATGAGCACTTACATCTGCTGGATGAGGCTCTAGAAGGGGAGACGCTGAGTGCGCTGGGCACCGTTCAATACGTCCTCCCCTGAATCTGCCCATCAATTCAACCATAAAGAGACTTCTCCCTTCCATAATTAGACTCTCATAGCACTTTCTCCCATAGACTCTGGCTATCTGGCTACATGTCCTGTCTTCTGGGTACTTTTTTGGGGAGTGGGTAGGCTGAATTCCAAACCTCTGTACCCAGCACATGGTAGGTGGGGCACTCAACACAGGTGAACTGAATTACCATTCACTTCATGGAACCTCTCCTCATTTGGTCCTCAAAACAAACTTATGTGGGCCTGGCGGAATGATCGTCCCCACTTTACAGGTGGGTAAGCTGAGACTCGAGCCACTTTGTCTTGCCCTTGGCCTCAGGCTGAGGAGGAACGGAAATCCAGGGCCCTTCACTCCCAGACTCACTCCCCTGGGCCACACTCTGAGGTTGGAACCTCATCACAGTCTTAGCCTCTGGCTGTTTTTCCATACACAGAAATACTAATGGCCAGGGCCTTCTGAGCCTTATTTTCTTGTTTATTTGCCAACAAAGATTAGAAAGATTATTAGACTATCTACCCAACATTTTTTGAGTTCTCAGACACTCTAGGGAACCTCTCTGCATATACTTCTCAGAAGCTGAAGGAGCAGGTGACATTATTATCCCCTCATACGTGTACTAAGTTGCTTCCGCTGTGTCCGACTCTGTGTCTCCATGGACTGTAGCCCTCCTGGCTCCTCTGGCCAGGGGATTTTCCAGGCAAGAATACTGGAATGGGTTGCCATTTCCTACTCCAGCAGATCTTCCCAACCCAAGGATTGAACCGGCATCTTCTGTGTCTCTTGCAGGTGGGTTCTTTACCACTAGTGCCACCTGGGAGGCCCCATCCCCTTCATATAAATGAGGTTAAGTGAGTGGTGGGTAGCAGAGCTGGGATTTAAACCCAAGCAGAGCCCATTTTCATAACTAGTCTATACCACTGGCTCTCAATCACTAGCTTTTAATATATGACACTAATAAATTGTCATTATAATATTATTTTAAGACTCTTGAAATGATGGCTCTCTGCTTGGTACTTTAAGGATGATAGGAAGGTCCTTGGGGGAATTCCACAGTAGTCCAGTGGTTAGGACTCTGAGCTTTCACTGCTGAGGGCCTGGGTTCAATACCTGATTAGGGAACTAATGATCCCACAAGACAAGCAGTGAAAAACAAGCAAACAAAGAAAAGAGGAAGATCCTTCACCTATAAAACTAAACACCTTGGGACTTGCTTGGTGGTACAGTGCCTAAGACTGCATGCTCCCAAGGCAGGGGACCTGGGTTCAATCCCTGGTCAGGGAACTAGATCCCACATGTCACAGCTACAAGTTTGCATGCCCCAACTAAAAGATCCTGCATGCTGCAAGTAAGACCTGGTGCAGCCAAATAAATAATAAATATATTTTTTAAAAAAGCTAAATACCTTCCCACCAGTTAAGAGTTGCTTACTATTGCACAAGTAGAACTATATCCCTTAGGCTGACAGCTTTGATCTTCAGTGAAACAGATACTCCCAGGTCTTGCTTAGGCCTGCTTTTCATGCCATGAATAGCTTCCTTCTCTATAGTTCTTACAGTAAAAGCAAAAGGGATTTTCCCCAAATGTAACATTAAATCACACTATTAAATATGACTTTATAAACTCCTCCTCTCACCACCATCACTATTTTATGAATCATCTGAGGGTCTTAAGTTCCTGTTACTAAACCTGGATTCGGATCTGAAACCATTCATTTCCGAGCTTCCCAGGTGGTTCAGTGGTTAAAAAATCTGCCTACCAAAGTAGGAGACGTGGGTTCAATCCCTGAGTCCTCTTAGAGGAGGAAATGGCCACCCACTCCAGTATTATTGCCTGGAGAATCCCATGACAGGGGAACCTGGAAGGCTGACAGAGGAGCCTGGAAGGCTATAGTCCATAGGGTTGCAAAGACTCAGACGTGACTGAGCACACACACATGCTGTTCACCTCAGATTGGGACTTGAAACCACGTGTCAGAACGCCAACCCAGCCAAAACCCAAATTGGGACTCAACCTACATGTCTGGGACTTGAACCCAGCCAAAATCCATGATCTTCCAACTGAGATCACACACCTGGTTTCGGGACCTAATGAAGCTCAGGTTCTTGTCTCATTGCAGGAAGAATTCCGTGAGAGACAAAGTGATAGGTGAGAAGTGGATCTATCTAGAGACATATCCCACAGACAGTGTGGGCCACCTCAGAATGAAAGGGCCACCTCAAAACATGCTGTGGTTAGCTTTTATGGGCTGGGTAATTTCATAGGCTAATGAGTGGGAGGATTATTCCAACCATTTTGGGAAAGAGGTGGAGATTTCCAGGAATTGGGCCCAGTTTTGGTCTTGGCACCTGTGGGTGTGTCATTTAGCTTGCTCGCATGTTACAATGAGCTTATACCGAGGATCAAAGTCTAGTGGAAGTTGACTTGGACCTGAAAGTGAAAGTTAGGTCGTTCAGTTGTGTCCGACTCTTTGTGAGGAGCCTATGAGGCTCCTCGGTCCATGGGATTTTCCAGTCAAGAGTACTGGAGTGGGTTGCCATTTCCTTCTCCAGAGTATCTTCCCAACCCAGGGATCGAACCTGGGTCTCCCACATTGTAGGCAGAAGCTTTACCGTCTGAGTCACCAGGGAAGACTTGGATTTATTCAGTTCTAATCAGTTTATGTTGTGTCCTCAGGCTGTGTCATTCTTTTTTTTTTTTTTTAAAACCCAACCAGGAACATTTAATAAAAAAATAAGCAAGTTATCCAGAACACGACTGGGACAGCAGTTAGCTACCCCTCCGAGAACGAGGCACCGCTGGCCGGTTCTGACATTTGTTTCAGGCTTGAAGGCACGGTGAGTCCTCCCGGCTGTGCTGGGGGACGTCCTGCCCAGGCCACGGATAGCGCCCCAGTGCAGCGGAGCCCGTCCAAGGCCCCAAACACATGATCCCACCAGAGGCTTGGACAAAGAATGCCATCAAGCAGGTAGACCACACCTGAGATGCAGGGCAGGGCGGCCAAGCAACCGAGGACAGGGGGGTCCTCGCCCCCTCCAGGGGGGCTGGGTCTCAGGGAGCCTTGCATGAGGACATGGGGTCACTGAAACTCGTGGCTCTCCCTGTTGAGGGAAGAGTCTGCCTATTCCTGGGCAGTGGTGGGGGGGTGTTAGGTACACACCTTTCAGGTGACGGGGGTGGTGCAGGAGAGGAATCAAACTCAGTCAGCCCCACTGGGAGTCCGCGAGGTCAGGCACACAGCAGGCACTCAATAAATGCTTGCTGCATGAAGAAATGGAAGGACTCGTCCATCTCTGTGGGGGGATCAGATGCTGACTGAACATCTGCATCACTAGTGTAGGAGATGCTCTCTGGTGTGTCATTCTTTTAAAGGTTGTGTCCTGCCCCCTCCCCTCCTGTTTCAGGTCCACTGGCACAGTAAAACCGACTGCTGACCCCAGGTTGTGGTGAAGGAATGTACAGTGTTTATTGCTGTCACTGACCAAGGAGAATGGGCAGCTCATGCTCAAGAGACCCAAACTCCCCAGTGGCTTTCAGGGAGGGGTTTTTAAAGGCAATATTAGGGGTGTGGGTCACAAGGTGCTTGATCAGCTCTTTTGCCTGTTGGTTGGTGGTAAAGTAAGACAGTAATGTTTCAGGAGTCAACATCATAAACCTTCTGGTCCCAACCAGCCTGAGTTTCTGTGTGTGCTTATGGTCAGCAGTTTTCATCAGTGATAGAGGGTGGGGTAGGTGGGAGGAGTGTCTGGTTTCTATAAAAACAATTTAGGAATGTGTGTCAGACAGCGTTATCTGTATCTTTCAGAGAACTGGGAGTTCAGTGACTGCTATGTAGCTGATTTATGGCCTAAATTGTTATGAGTTTCCCAGCCCAACAGCTATTCTTTGTTTCTATGTGTTCACATTTCCTAATCATTAACTCTTGAGCTAGACTTTTGAGACTGAGGGGAGGCCTGAAGCAAAGTCATTTATTTACAGAGATGGGGAACCCAGGAGGGGGAGCGTACACACCCAAAGGGCCCTCAAGGGTCTCTTTCACTCCCACCCCACTGTCCCCTGTCCACCTCGTCTTGCCACTGCTCTCTGCTTTCACCATCCACTCGCCCCATCCACTGTGGCTTTGCGCCCCCTCTTACTTGGCCTGCTCTCTTGCAGTGACGTCATCTTCCCTGGCTCACTATTCAGCCCCACACTTAACCCCGAGGCCCCCTGAAGATTCCACATTCAAACCTCTCTTTAGCTCTTCAAGCCTTTACTCCCACGGGCCCCATAGTCCACCACCTTTCACCGCCCCCTTCAGATCCCTTCTCCCCTCCTTTCCCCACCTGGACTCCATGATTAGTTATTACAGCTCCTCTTTTGTCTACACCCTCCCCTCCCATACCTCAAACTTGCTAGATTGTGTTCACTTGGCAAAACTCCAGCCCAGTCAAATCCAGCTCCACCCGCTCCACCGTATATTTTCCTGTTTACTTGGCTCGCCTCTGTCTGCCCAGAAGAATGTTGGCCCCAGGAGGGCAGGGACTGTGTCTTCAGTGTCTGCTCTGTCCCAGTGTCAGCCTGTACCCTGGAGGCACGTTAGTGAATGGGCATGTCTTTTACACGGATTTCTTTCAGAGATTGGAGAAGGATCTGAGAGCTTGTTTATGGTGAGGCTTCCCTGGAGGCTCAGATGGTAAAGAATCCACCTGCAGTGTGGGAGACCTGGGTTTGATCCCTGGGTTGGGAAGATTCCCTGAAGAAGGCAACAGCTACCCACTCCAGTATTCTTGCCTGGAGAATCCTATGGACAGAGGAGCCTGGCGGATAAAGTCCATGGGGTCACAAAGAGTCTGAGTGACTAAGCACATGGAAAAAGTGGAGGATGGAAGTCACAGTGTGACGAGGGAGGCACAGAGCAGATGGAGCAAGATGCAGCGGGCAGGCAGGGAGCTCCTCCAGCTTGTCCACGGAGAATGCCACTATTCCTTCGTAACAACTCTTCTTGTTCTGGGAGAAGATCTTGAAAGAGTTCTTCATTGTCAAGCCCAAATTACAGAATTCTAAACCTTTACTAAGTTGTTGCTTCCCGCTAGTGCTGGGTACTTAAGACTTCTGAGAAAACATTTGAATAGCCATAATTAGCAGAGAACTGAAGCCCAGGGAACAGAAGGAGACGTGAGCTGCAGGGGTCTACCCTGCAGTCATCAGTTCTCTGCTCCTGTCTGCTGTGATGCCCCACTCTGTCACAGCCTGTCACTTGCCCCGTTGTCCTTACCCTTAAAAGAACCAGAGAACATGTTGTCTAACCCACACTGAACACTCATGGAAAACGCCGTGGAAGAGATTTGGTACCAGGTCGAGTCCTTGGACTCTTTAATCAACAGAAGTTGGTAAGCAGCCAGATGAGGAATTCAGGCAAAGCTTTATTGGGCCTCATGCTACAGGGCAAAGGAGCAAAACCAAGTGACAGGTTCCCTCTCTAGAAGGAACAGGCTGGTCCTCTCTAGAAGGTTCCGCTCTCCTAGAAGGGCGGGCTGGTTCCTTAAATAGGGCGAGGGTAGGGGGATCAGGGGTTGGGCCAGAGATGGCTTGGGGGGTTGGCCCACCCTCTTGAAGGCTCCCTGTACAGGCATCATGCTCAAGGCTCATCCTGCTTTGGCTCCTAGCACCTCAGAAATGGCTAGAAGGTGTGTGGCCTTTCTGTATCTTATTGTTCATAACTTCCCTGACTGCGTATATCTGTAGTTATGTTTCAGTCCCTTACAGTTTCTTTGTTTGTGTTGCTCTGGTAGAGGGTCTCGGGTCGCAGTCTGTCTCAGATGGAGGGATCCGGTAAGGCTTCAGCAAACCTAAATGATGTGCTTACAGAGCAACATATGTTCCCTCATTTCGTCCCCACATCAGTCCTCCGAGACTGGTCCTGCTATTACCCCCATTGTATGGAGAAGGAAACAGAGACACAAGGAGGCTGCACAACTTCACACACAGCCTCTGTGCAATTCAAGAGCCTATGCTTATAACCTTGATGCTCTAGGGTCGTAAAGGCCACACCAAAATGACTTTTCAACGGAAGCTAACTTTCCCTTGGAGGCTTTGAGTCCTGTCAACAAAAGGAACTCTGACCATCTGAAACAGGAAACCATGTGGTGAGGCAGACGCTGCTTGTCAAATTGTACGCTTAGAGGTATTTCAGCCCCAAGTCTGCAGGGGAAGTGTGAGAGGACAGGGGAAGGGGAAATGAGGCATGGTTTATCCCATTTTGTATCCCAGATGCTTTCTATACATTAGATCTTTTCAGTCCTCACAGTGGGCCTAGGTCATAGGTTCCCACACTAGCTGGTAGTAGAAATGGGATTCCAACTGTACACATTTCATCTATTAAGAGGCTTCCCAAGGCTGTGTTACACAGGACGTGTTTAAACACCACAAATAAGGCATTTCTGGGTCATGGGCTTGGAATTTAAAGTAATCTTGGTAAGCCCGAGCTGAGGCTCTGACCATTACATTCTTTCCTTTCTCTTTATCACTTGAGAACTAAAAATTTATGTACAGAATAGATTTTCCACTGAGATGGATAAGAGTTTGAACCAACTAATCACAAAATTTTGACTCCAAAAAAGGAAACAACTTGTACTAATTTGCCAAACCTTAGGTCAAATACATTTTTTTTTTGTAACTGAATTGTCCACAGGATCCCACTTGGCATTTTTGTCTTTTTAAAGATCAGTGAACTAACATGAGATTTCTAAATAGCGGCAGCTCAGTATGCTACCAACCTAGACAGCATGTTAAAAAGCAGAGACATTACTTTGCCAACAAAGGTCTGTCTAGTCAAGGCTATGGTTTTTCCAGTAGTCATGTATGGATGTGAGAGTTGGACTATAAAGAAAGCTGAGCGCAGAAGAATTGATGCTTTTGAACTGTGGTGTTGGAGAAGACTCTTGAAAGTCCCTTGGACTGCAAGGAGGATCCAACCAGTCCATCCTAAAGGACATCAGTCCTGGGTGTTCATTGGAAGAACTGATGCTGAGGCTGAAACTCCAATATGTTGGCCACCTCTTGCGGAGAGCTGGCTCATTTGAAAAGACCCTGATGCTGGGAAAGGTTGAGGGCAGGAGGAGAAGGGGACGACAGAGGATGAGATGGTTGGATGGCATCACCGACACAATGGACATGGGTTTGGGTGGACTCTGGGAGTTGGTGATGGATAGGGAGGCCTGGCGTACTGTGGTTCATGGGGTTGCAAAGAGTCGGACACGACCGAGCAACTGAACTGAACTGAACAGTGTGATAGAGCTCTGGGTTGGGGGTCAGGACTCCGGGATCCTGGACCTGGCTCTGATTTGGGCTTGCTGTGTGACCTTAAGCAGGTTACCTCCCATCCTGGGCCTCAGCACTACAAAATAAAAGGCTTCTTCTGATGAGCATTCTGCTTCCCTCTAGACCTCAAGTTCACAAGTTCTAGGGTAGGATCACAGGCTCTGGACTCAGACACTGGAGTTCAAACTCCTGAGTCATCATATACTAGCTGGTTATTGAGCATGTTAGATAAGCTACTCTGGGATTCAGTTTCTTCATATGTAAAATAGATTGATAATACATCTGTCACACGGTTGCCATGACTGAATGAGAAAATTCCATAGTGCCAGCACGAATGGAAGATGCACTCAATACTGGTTAGACAGTCGTGATGAGGGTCCTTTATATTATGAAAGATCAGTAATGAACCAGATCATAAAAATCTGAACTTGCTTGAAGCTTGGGGTGACCCATGTTTTAGCCATGAGATGTAAGCTACTGGGTGGCTTCTAGGAAAGCTTTTGTTCCCTGCTATAAGGTACAGTCTCCAGAGGAGAGCCCCCTGCTGCTGCCCCTTCTTCTTCATTTTTCTCGCCTTAAGAATAGATATTACTATGTGGAGCAGTGGCAACACCTTTGTGATCAAGAAGCACAATCACGGGGAGGAAAAGCCAACAAACCAGGTGTAAGGCTGGAGTCTAGATCTTAGATGACTTTGCTGAACTGAGAAACTAGTAGCAGCTGCTGACTGTTAGACTTCCCACTATGTTAAAATACAAACCCTCTTTGTTCAAGCCACTGTCATCTGGGCTTCCTGTTCCATAGCCGAGCCCATCCTATCTCATACATCATTCAACAAGCATTTATGTTTCTACTAGTACTAGACACAATTGTAGGAATGAGATTTACAATGAGGGATAAGACATCTTTAAGGTTTTAGAGCCTATTCAGGCAGACAGGCTTTTTTCTTTTTTTAATGCAGTAAAAACATAAGATGTAGTACAATTGAAGTCTCTAGATGTTAGCCTAAGTGCATAATGGAAGTGGTAGACGATTCCTTCTAGTCTTTTGAAAATGCTTTCAAAATAGATACTTTGCTTACCAATACATCTCTAGTACCTCTCTTAGTATACAGTCAATGGATTTGGTTAAGTGTTAGTGCTGCTTACTCTGCACTGAAGGATGAGCTCACGTCTGTGCCTTTTTGAAGTTAGGTGTGGCCACAGGACTTGCTTTAACCAATGAAATGTAAGCAGAATTAATAAATGTCACTTTCAGATGGAAGTAGGTCAAAGGTGGTACCAATTTCTATGCTCTGCCTTCCCCCTTGCTGTTCGTTGCTGGAACATAAACTCGCCAAACTTGACAAATACAATGAATTACTCATTAATTAAATGAACGAATGAATACATTGTGGCAATGTTGGGGATGGAATAAAGAGTGGGGAGACCCAAGGCAGGAAGTCTGGGGCCAACAGTGCTGTTTCCCTACCATTGTTTCCTGGCCTTTTGGCTAAAATCAAGTGTATTGGTTCCCTACCCTAACAGAAACTGCCTCTTTACTCTTTTCTTCTTCCCGCTGACAGAGTCTGCATCCCCCTAATGCGACTGAAAATGCCAAATGATGGCTTTCCCAGCCTTCCTTGCAGCTAAGGCGTGAGCGTGTGACCCAGTGCTGGCTAGTGGACCCTGAGAGAGAGTCTTCTGGAGCCCTTTCAGGAAAAGGCTTTTCTCTCACATAAAAAGAACAGCCTTGGGCTTCCCTGATAGTCCAGTAGTTAAAAATCCACCTTGCAATGCAGGGGACGCCGGTTCGATGCCTGGTCCAGGAACTAAGATCCCACATGCCTCGGGGCAACTAAGCCGGTGGGGCGCGACTACTGCAGTCCATGCTCTGCAACAAGAGAAGCCGACACAATGAGAGGCCGCAGCTGGAGAGTAGCCTCTGCTCATCCAAGAGAAAGCCCGCATGCAGCAACAAAGATCCAGCACAGCCCCCAAAAAATAGCCTTTCTTCATTGTTTAAGCCACTGCAGATTGACTTTACTGTTACTTGCAGCCTAAACGTCGTAACTGATACAGAACCAGTTGCCACAATTATGGCAAGAACCCATGTGAGAAATGAGGCTTAATTGGAGGCACAGAAAAGAAAGAATAGAGCTGAGGAAAGCATGGAAGTAAAGTCAGTAAGACTGGGTGCCTGATCGGGTGCAGGGGTTGACCTGTGTGCTGTGTAGAATAAAAGAGGTTTAAAACCCAGTGACTGATACTAAGGATCCCAGCAAGAGAGAAACATCGTGAATGAAAGCACCAACTCTACAAGGCAGCCTATGCCGAGGGCCAACCTGTACTGTAGGAGTCGTGATGAGGGAGGGATGGGGAGCTGGCACAGGACTTGCAGGATGGCTGGGCTTTGGGTTTGGATGGATAAAGGACATTATGATCATCTGGGCAGGCCTTTCCTAATATATTTAGACCAAAATTTTTTTTTAGACCAAATTTTATAGCTAGTGCTTTACAAATAACCTTTACCTCATGACTTCCATTTTTAACTTTGTTTCAACCATTTTCACATATTAGATGAAGGCAATAGAGGGACCCAGTTCAGTGTCAAATATCCTTTTTTTTTTTTTTTTTTTTGGCTGTGCCGGGTCTGAGCTGTGGCACTTGGGATCTTGGTTGATGGCTGCGGGCTCTTAGTCGCAGTATGCAGCATCTAGTTCCCTGACCAGGGATTGACCCCAGGGTCCTAGCCTTGAGAACACAGTCTTAACCACAGGACCACTAGGAAAGTCCCTGCCAGATACACTTTAAATGTAAATATAATTTGAAATATGACTACTTAATCATTTGGTAGATACACTGTAGATCATTTATCTATTTCCTTACTCTCAGGTGCTATTGGTTTTCAATGCTGGATATCTAAAATAGTGCTGTGGTTAGCTCTTTTGGCTAGAACTTTTCCAATGCCTTAGATTATTTCCTTAGGATAAATTTTCAGAAATGGAATAACTTATTCAAAGAAATATTGAAGGCAGCCTCACCCAAGACACAGCTGACTACAATTCTTGATAAATGGCCAAATTATTTTCTAAAATTTTTATTTAACATTAAAAATGCAAGATTGAATAGCCTGACTCAGGAAGAACTTAGTATACATTATGGCTATTTCCACCTTGTGAGCTTAGCCCTCAGGACTCTCCTTTTCATCTTAGGTTCCTAACAGTCGAGGCAGGCTGCTCCTGTTCTGAGCTCATGTAGCCTGAATACAGGGCTTAATTTGGAGACAGTTAATGAGCTAGAAAGCAATCAGTTTCCTCATCTTTTCTAGAAACAACACTCCAATGTTTCATCAAACAGCTGAACAAAGCAACAATTACATAGTCAATAATCCAATGTGATGATTTTAAAAAATAAACTCTTAGGTGTAAGTAATAATTAGGTTTCTTAAGAAATAAATGTTTCTGCTCTTTTCTCATGTATCCTGAATTATTTTTAAGCATAGCTTAATCTCCTCCCAGTCTTGGTCCTCTGAGTATAATGGACCATTCTTCTTTTTTAAAAAATTAATTTACTTTTAGTTGCACTGAGTCTTTGTTACTGGGCTCAGGCTTTTTTCTAGTTGCGCGGACCGGGGGCTGCTCTTCGTGGCGGGCACAGGCTTCTCATTGCAGTAGCTTCTCTTGCGCAGAGCACAGGCTCCAGGCTTCCTTAGTTGCAGCACACAGGCTCAGCAGTCGTGGCTCTCCGGCTCTAGCATGCAGGCTCAGTAGTTGAGGCACACGGGCTTTAGTTGCTCCGCATCATGTGGAACCCTCCCGGACCAGGGATCGAACTTGCACCCCTTGCATTGGCAGGTGGATTCTTATCCACTGCACCACCAGACAAGTCCAGAATAGGCCATTTTAATTGGAGTTCAAATTCAAAAGTCCTCACAGGGCTGATGTAAGGACCTATCTGGCTTCTTAGACCAGCAAACTGTTATACTGTCTGTGGAGGCTACTTAACTTTCAGCTTGGTCTCAGACTCCCTTACCTGCTCTCCCACCCCCCACATGTTGAGACCACTCTGGGCCCCCAGATAAGCAGCGAGAGGGGCCGGACAAACTATCATCTGTCTCCTCCTACGGGAAGGACAGTCCTGGGTGTTGAGAAAGGAACACAATCCTAGCAGAAACTGGAAAAGGATGTTCAAAGGGATGTGAGGGGCTTACCTCCCATTTGGGCTAAACATCAGATAGCTGCATCATTGAAAAACCACAGGAGTACCTGAGCAATGAATTAGCAACCCTTTGCCCAATTAAAGGGCTAATCAAAACTCAATATGGTTAAGTTTCACTTTAATTCTTTGAATCTTGTTTCCCATTATATACATCAGGGTTTAAAAGCTCTCTTAGTACTTTGCTATAAAAACCAAATGAGATGGTAATGTGAAGGTCTCTGAAAACAGATTAAGAAATTATCATTAACTTTGTTTTTATTAATGAAGTACAGCTGACATCTATGTTGCATTTGATAGCTTACAGTAGGTCTTCTCAAACTCTAATGTGCATCCGAATCACTTGGGAGTCTTGTTAAAATGCAGACCTTAGATTCGGTAGGTCTGGAGCATGAACTGCTGCTGCTGGTTCACACCACACTTTGAGTAACAAGAACTAGTAGCAATTTGCAAACATGAAATTTTCTAACAGGCAATTCCTGTCAGACTTCAAATCATCAGTTGGCCAGTTATTAGTGTATCCCACATGTCATATGATCAAATCTCAAGGTCTGAACTGATTGTTGGAATAGACAACCACGGTGACCAAGTAAGTGTTATCTTGGGTTTGACAAACTATCCCTGGAAGATGGATATCTCAGGAAAAGTCCAAGGACGATGGGTCTTTCCTTGTAACCACAGGTAGAGTTAGGGCCCAGAGCTTTGTCTGATAATTATTCAAACTAAGCTAAGCTGAGGAAATGGTGAGTATTGTAGGTTTACAGCTTAGTGGGTTATTTGTACCCTGGTGCTGGAGGATCCCACCCTCTAAAACCATTGATTATCTCCTGAAAACTGTTTAAAAGTATATTTTTAAAAACTTTTGAAAAGATGATGTAAAATATCAGTCAGGACTATTTTGAGAAAGGAAGATCCCCACAATACCGTCACACAATGGTTTATACTGTTACAGTTTCATTCCAGATGACACATTTTTATATACTGTATTTCCTTGATCCTAAAATATCATTGATTTTAAAACTCAGTACTAATTTAGTAAATGCTTTTTAGGGACAGGAAAACCCACTCCAAGAACCTGTTAGGAATGCCCACTGATTGAGGTGTATTCTGACATCAGAAACTTTAAAATGTGAGGTAGAATTGTGCCTTAGGACTTCCTTGGTGGTACAGTGGATAAGAATCTGCTAACGCAGGGGACACAGACTCGATTGTTGATCTGGGAAGATTCCACATGCCGTGGAGCAATGAAGCCTGCACTACTGCGCCCTCACATCCTAGAGCCTGTGCTCCACAACAAGAGAATCCACTTGTTGTGATTCTCTCACAACAGTCTCAAGAGACTGCAGTGGGAAGCTTGCACCCCACCACTAGAGAGTAGTCCCCCGCTCACTGCAACTAGAGAAAGGCTACGTGCGGGAATGACAACCCAGAGCAGACAAAAATAAAATAAAAATAAATAAAATAGTTTAAAAAAGCATTGTGCCTTAGCGTTGAGGAATATAGTAGGAAAAAAAATGTATTGATCTATTTTACTTTGCTATGTACCAGAAAGTGGCTTTTTCATTTGTTTGGCTGTGTCAGGTCCTGGTGGTATAGTAGCAGGTGGGATCGTCACTGAGTCAGGCAGGATTTTTCGTACCAACGCTTGCACTCTCGGTGGTTGTGGCACGTGGGCTCCAGAGCACACGGGTTCAGTAGTTGCTGTGTGCGGGCATGCGGAACGTTAGTTCCCCGGCCAGGGATCGAACCCATGTCCCCCTGCATCGCGAGGTGGATTCTTTACTACTGGGCCGCCAGGCAAGTTCCCCAGAAAGTATTTTAAATTATTTGATTTTTCTGAATCAGACGCACATTCAAGTTCAACATTCAGAGGGTACATAAGTTGTTGGTGGCTTGTTCCCAGCTGTCCACCTCTCGGCCCCCTTCCTAGGGGCTCAGGTGTTTTCAGTCACTTGCTTTGTTGGTCAGAAGTATTTTGTGCTTACAGTTAGAAGGAAAGTCTTACAATCTTTGCCTCCATTTTCACACTAATGCCATCATATCATATTCCTTTTCTGGAATCTTGCTTTTTCACTTAACAAAATATCAAGATCGCCACATCGCTCCCAGACCACTTTGATTTCTTTTGTTTTTCTAAGATTACATCGCAAGCATTTCTTTATCTTTCTATACAGTCGCTAAAATCATCCTTTTCAATGACTATTTGGTTTTGTGGGGTGACTGGGTCATGATTTAATAACAACTTGTTGTTGGGCATTCAGGTTGCCTCCAGTGTTTGGTTATGTCAGGGAACACGTGTTGACCGTTTACTCATTCAGCAGGTATTTATTTGACAACCATGAATTGCCAGCTTCTGATGTACCAAAGTGCCCTCCCTTACGAGGCAGACAGTCACGCAGTGGGAGCAGACAGAGAAATAAATAAGAGCACAGAAGTGTCCCCATTCCCCCAAGGGGCTTCTAAGTATAGTCTGGGCTCTCCCATGGGGAACAGAGCGAAGATCAAGGTGGTGATGGATCCTCCTACAAGCGCTGGCCTGTGTGAATGAATGAGTTGGTTACAGCTTATTCGTCAGGTTTGTGAGCTTGGTTAACGTGCATCCACCTCAGATACAGCCCCAACCCCTCAAGATGCTGACTGTCACTGCTCTGGGTGCCAGCCACAGTGAATTTACAGAGGTGGCAAATGAGGAATTCCAAAGGTTAATACTTTGTAAGCACTTACCGTAAGCCAGGACACCCTCTAGCAGGTGACTATTATTTTCCCATTTTATGTATAAGAAAACTAAGGCACCGAGATGTTAAGTAACTTGGTATTGACACAGCAGTGATTTGAAGCCAGAGAGACCAGGGCCCTGCCCAGCTACACTGCACTGCCTTGAGGAAGGTCATTGGACTTGACCCTGGGGTACATTTTATCTTTGTTCTGTGGATGCTGACCCAGTCCATTTCCCTTCTCACATCTCAGCAAGGGTAAACTTGGGGTGCCTTTAATTCCCATTGACTGGATGAGAATTTTTCTAGGTGAGCCTAGCTTTTCCTCCTCTCCAGAGGATTGCCTGCCAGTGCCTTCGAGGCGGGGGCCCTCCTCCTCCCCTGGGGAGGGATGCGGAGCCTATTCCTACCCGGCAGCCGGGGCACGCAGAGCCTCGGTGGCCGAGGCTGCGACTCAGACGGCTGGTCCCAGGGCTGCAGGGACCTGGGCAAGTCCAGTTGCCTCACAACCTTCCGTCCTCTTCCCTCTGCCTCCCCCCACCCCACGCCCATCCCACAGACAACCTCTCATCGCCTAAGACTCCCGAACACTTCGCCTTGGTTCCCAGGCAACTCCCCCTCCCCCAGACAAAGGCAAGCCTGGATCCCATCAACCAGCACGTGGCTGTAAGCACTGCCCCTTGTGTCTTCAGACCCAGCTGCAGAAAGAACACATGTAATCAAACTGTCCCAGTGATGCCCAGTCTCCTGCCCCATTTCTAATAATTCAATTTCTTCTCAGCTATTGGAACAAAAGGCCCTCTTCACCTCAGAATATTCCAAATGCCAAAACAAATAGCAGCTTACAGCAAATGGCACCACCTACAGCAATTCTTCTTTGTTTACCGTAATGCAAGTGACAATGAAAACAGAAAAGACTGGCAATGAAAAATGGGCTTCCCTCCCAGCCTCAAACCCTGGTCCCCCTCCTCAGAAGTAGCCACCCTCAGTAGTTTTGTTTCTGAAATTTTACATGCGCACACACAGAAAATCTTTTTTCCCCCCTTTTGACATAAATGGTAGCATATTTATTCTTTGAATCCTTTTTTTTTTGTTGTTTGTTTAATGCTCTCTATTTACCAATATATCTTGGAGAACTTTCCTTGTGAGTACATCCAGATCTCCCTTATTCTTTTCTATGGCTGCAGAGAATTACATTATGTGATATATGAATCCTGACTATAATTAATTTAACTAGCTTTCCACTGATAGATACTTAGGTTACTTTCTATATTCTTGCTATTGTATTGGTGCTCTATTTAACTACCCTGTCCATATACTGAGAAGGTGGAGGGAATCTTATGAGTATTTCTGCAGGATAAATCCCTGCAAGTATTTATCGGGTTGGTCAAAATATTCATTCATTTCATTCCGTAAGTTGGCTATAGTAGCGCTTAGTTGTCTTTAACTTGATTCAAAGCAGTTTTGTGAGATTGTATTGTGACAGCTATCATTATCAGTGTGCATTTTAAAAAAACTATCAAAATTGGTGAATTTTGTGTAGCCATTTTAATATTGAAGATATAAGAAAAAAATGCAACATTTTCAGCATAGTTTGCTTTATATGAGAAAATTAAAAACACAGCTGAAATGCAAGAAAATGTTTGTTCAGTGTATGGAGAAGGTTCTGTGTCTGATGAAATGTGTCAAAGCGGTTTGAGAAGTTTTGTGCTGGAGATTTCTCACTGGACCATGCGCCACAAACAGGTATACCAGTTGAAGTAGATAGCAAGCAAATTAAAGCATTAATTGAGAACAATCAGCGTTATTACCATGTGAGAGATAGCTGACATGCTCAAAATATCCAAATCAAGCACTGAAAATCATTTGCACCAGCTTAGTTATATTCATCACTTTGATGTTTGAGTTTCACGTAAGAGAGAAAAACCTTCCTGATCATATTTCCACATGCAATTCTCTACTTAAACATAATGAAAATGTTCCATTTTTAAAACAAATTGTGATGGGCAATGAAAAGTGAATATTGTACAATAATGTGGAACAGAAAAGACTGCGGGACAAGCAAAATGAACCACCAACAACCACATCAAAGGCCAGTCTTCATCCAAAGAAGAGGATGATGTGTATATGTGGGATAGGAAGGGGGCTCTATTATGAGCTCCTTCTGGAAAACCAAATGATTAATTCCAACAAGTACTGCTTCCAATTGGAGAAGGAAACAGCAACCCACTTCAGTATTCTTGCCTGGAGAATCCCACGGACAGAGGAGCCTGGCGGGCTATAGTCCATGGGGTTGCAAGAGTCAGACTCGACTTAGCAACACAACCATCACCACCACCACCACTGCTTCCAATCAGACCAACTGAAGACAGCACTTCATGAAAATCTTCTGGAGTTAATCAACAGAAAACGCATAATTTCCCACAAGGATAATGCAAGACTGCATGTTTCTCTGATGACCAGGCAAAACCTGTTAGAGCTTGTCTGGAAAGTTCTGATTCATCCACCATATTCACCAGACATTGCACGTTCACAAGTCCATTTATTTCAGTCTTTATGCAATTTTCTTAATGGAAAATATTTCAATTCCTGTAAGACTGTAAAAGGCACCTGGAATAATTCTTCACTTAAAAAAGATAAAACATTTTGGGAAGATGGAATTTTTATGAAGCTGTCTGAAAAATGGCACAAGGTAGTGGAACAAAACAGTAAACATGTTATTCAATGAAGTTCTTGGTGAAAATGAAAAGTATGTCTTTTATTTTTACTTAAAAAACTGAAGGAATTTTTGGCCAAGCCACTATTTTAAAACTCATGATGCCAAACCAGAAGGCAGTTTTTCAAGGGAGATTAAATGAATAGCTTAGGCTTGATACGTAAATCATTTAAAATAACCAAGACTCTATTTAATATGAGAGGGCATCTTTATGACTTAAAGATACAAGCACTTAAGTCATAAAGGGAAAGAATGATACATTTTACTACATTAAAGTTTTAAAATTTGGTACCATAGAGACATTATAAAAAAGTCAAAAGACAGGTCGCAAACTGGGAAAGGATATTTACAATGCATTTAGTGGAGCTAATATTAGCATCCGTGACTACACATTATTAACTGCCCTCACCCCAGTGGGGAAAGGCTAAGAATAAGTAATTCAGAGAAGAGGAATCTGGAAGGACATGAAATATGAGATGATGCCTAGCCTCATAAATAATCAGGAAAATATCAGTGGAACAGCAGTGAGTTCACACCCTTTGGATCATTGTTGCTTAGTCGTTCAGTTGTGTCTGATTCTTTTGAGCCCAATGGACTGAAGCCCGCCAGGCTTTTCTGCCCATGGAACTTTCCAGGCAAGAATACTGGAGTTGGGTGTCATTTCCTACTCCAGGGACCAAACCCGTGTCTCTTATGTCACCTGCATTGGCAGGTGGATTCTTTACCACTGAGCCACCTGGGAAGCCCACCCTTCAAATTGGCAACATTTAAAAACTCTAGTGATACCAAGAGAAGGGAAGCTATTAGATTTCTTATTGACTGGGAGCATAAAATGGTACAGCCACTCCAGAGAGCAATTTGGCAACAACTGGTCAAATTGAAGAAGTGCCCTATTTCCCTATTGTGTGTGTATATACTAGTATATATGTTGATAGTCCTTTGGACAGCAAGGAGATCAAACCAGTCAATCCTAAAGGAAATCAACCCTGAATATTCATTGGAAGGACTGATGCTGAAGCTCCAATACTTTGGAGCTTGCTATCTCCAATACTTTGGCCATGTGATACAAAGAGCTGACTCATTGGAAAAGACCCTGATGCTGGGAAAGATTGAACGGAAAAGGAGAAGGGAGTGGCAGAGGATGAGATGGTTAGATAGCATCACTGACTCAGTGGACATGAATTTGGGCAAAGTCTGGGAGATGGTGGAGGACAGGGAAGCCTACAGTCCATGGGGTCACAAAGAGTCAGACAAAATTTAGTGCCTGAACAACAACATTATATGTATGTATGATACACACACACACACACACACACACACACACACACACACACACATATAAAATTTGTGGGGGGCAGGATGTGGGATTTTAGTTTCCTGACCAGGGATCAAACCCACGCCCCCTGCAATAGAAGGTCAGAGTCTTAACCACTAGATTGCCAGGGATGTCCCCTTCTATGTATTCACAATACTCTGACATATGTGGCCTTCCTACTGAGGAGAGACCACTCCTCCTAGGGTAGGCCAATTCTTAGTGATAGCAAAGGGCTCAAAGCGCACCTTTCATAGCACAGTAACCAATCCAGAGCTCTTACTCTGAACCACCTCCTCCATCTGGCTGTTATAATCCAGGAAGCAATACTCCTCTCCCCTAATCACCCAGGACTAGGTTCCGGACACCTTGAGACCACCTCTATAGGCCAGAGCCTGCTGACACTATTTAAATCGGTCAATCCTAAGCTCCTTCTCTGCTCTGCCTTGCCTTTCTTGCAGAAAACACAATGAAGTTTCTGTGCCATGCCTTCCCCTCATCCCATCCGTCTCCTGACCAAACCTGGTGCTTCTCCACGAGGCCATGCATGGCATGGCAAGCCTCCTTGAATCCAGGATGTAAGTAATAAAAATTTTCTTTCATTGGCATTAGCTTTTCCATGTCACTGCTCAGTCACCTTCATAAAATAAAATCCCACGGATACTACTGGTACACCCACACTGTGACCTGAGAAATTCCCGTATCATGTAAAGGGAAATGTGTAATAAAGAGTTCTCACTGCAGCATTGTTGGATATAAAACACTGGAAACAACCTGAATGCTCATCAGTAAGAGAATAATGAATACATTGCTCCATGGTCATAGAATAGGTTACCAAAAGCAGTGACTAGAGCCATGTATCCCAACGCTGAACGAAAGCAGCAAATTGCAGTAGAAGTCAATGTGTTTGCTTATATGAAATTTAAAATATTTGTAAAACAATACTATATATTGTTTATAAAACATATTCATGTAATAAAAATATAAAAACATGGAAGAGAAAGACTTTCCAATCTGGGACATGGTTTCCCACAGGAGGAAGAGTAGGAGTAAAACCAGGAAAGAGTTCAAAGGAAGTTTCACTTCTATCTGTCATATTCCATTTCTTTAAAACCAAGCGAATATTTGTCCAAGATGTGATAAGATGTTAAGATCAGTTCAATCTGTCTGGTAGGTATATGGTTGTTTGCTGTTCTATTTTCAGTACTTTACGGTATGTTTGAGCAGTTTCACAATGAGAAGAAGGTGTAATTTCGCTTGCATGAATGATCTCAAGGTCATATGAAAGGACAGCATGACAGGGTTATGTCATAACCTAGCAAGCTCTGTCCCCATCTTAAGGGTATCAAGTTTCTCTTCTCACCTTAAGTCTTTTACTATTATTATTACAGACTTTTCATAAGAGGTGTAAACACTTTCACCCCACAGAGGATATACATATATGTTGGTCAAGTGTATAAAAACTAAGTCACATACCTCAAAAGTCAAGTGCTATATTAGAGGACTATCCAATTAATTAGTAGAACACCACTTGTTTTTTAGGGGGAATAAGGAAGAAAAAAATATTCTGTTTCTTCTAACTAAAGTAATAGTTGATAAACAATTTCCAAAAGGTATAATAAAATTCATCTGAAATTTTCAGATTGAATTTTTTAGAATTTTTGTGAATCAGATTTCAGCTATAATAACTATCTATACCTGAAAGTATTTCCTGTAAAAGCACAGGACTAGTTTTTATCTGTTCTTCTCAAGATCATTTCTACACCTTACTAGGAATACTGAATAGTCCTTGCATTAATCCTGAGGTTTTCGGCAGCAAATGTCAAATGCACCGTGGCTTCAATAATAAGACATTCAATTATCTGATATAAAAGGAAGCATACAAATGGTTTGGGGGTTGGCACAGTCACTCAACAATCTTCTCAAAGACCCAGACTCTTTCTGTCTTTCTCTTCTGCTATCCTCAGTGAAGTAGACAGCCTCCTTTGTCTCTAAGAATTCTCACCTTCTGGTTTCACAGACCAACCCTGGTAAAGTGTGGGAGGGGTGTGAATATGGCAGAAGGAATGGTATCACTTCTGAGAATCTTGTAAAAAGACTATGGCTTCCATCGGGGGTTCACACTCGCTGTCTCTTACTCTCCTCTCATTCCCTTGCACCTCTCACTCTGGCAAAAGAAAGTCGTTATCCTCTGAGCAGTGCAGTGAAGAGACCCAGGTGGTGAAGCTTTCTATCAATAGCCAGCTAAGATCTGGTGCCTACTAACAACCGTGAGAGTGCATTTGAAAGTGGATTCTTCCACCCCCAAGACCCTTGAGATGATTGCAACCCTGGCTATCAGTTTGACTATGACCTCATGAGAGACCATTACCAGGTTCCTAAAGCTTGGAAACTGTGTGAGTTCATAAGTGTTTATTATTTGAGGGAATTAAGTTTTGAAGTAATTTGTGACAAGGCCATAGATAACTAATACACTTAGTATGTCTGCCTGTTTCCCATGATGGGTACAAGACGGCTGCCATAGCTCCAGCAGATTCCCCCTTACTTCTCATTGACCAGAACTGGCTCTTATGTTGGTCTCTAGCTGCAAGGGAGGCTGGGAAATCAAGTATCTGCCCTTCTAACTGATCATGGGGAGGGCAGCAAGGAGCAGCGGGCTGGGCATGGCTGCTGAGTAGCAGTGCTATCTACCAGACCTTCCACCAGTTTCAGCTGTCTTTGTTTTCAGATGGTGTCATTTAACTTGCTCCTTCATACTCTGTAGGCTTCCCCATGTGGTTCAGTGGTAAAGAATCTGCCTGCCAAAGCAGGAGACACAGGAGACTTAAGTTTGATCCTGGGGTAGGCAAGAACCCCTGGAGAAGGAAATGGCAACCCACTCCAGTATTCTTGCCTGGAGAATCCCCATGGACAGAGAAGCCTGGCGGGCTACAGTCCATGGGGTTGCAAAGAGTCAGACACGACAGATCAAGAGGCTTCCCTTCACACTCTGTATTCACTGTAACTAGAAGCTAGGCCTTCATTCGATTCAGGTTAAATGTCATTGAGAATGTTACTCAAGGACAATGCTATGACGTTCATATTCTTTCACGTCCAGAAACAACCAGGTTCTTCACTGAATAAACATTTTTATAAGATTTAAGTAAAGGGTGGTACACCATCAATGAAAAGCTAACACGGAATCTCAATGCCGTCTTTCTCCCCGAGAGCTGTGTCCTGGGTGATTTCACATATTTTATATTTATGGAAACCCCAGGTTCTTCTATAAATCCCTTTGGGTTGTCTTGTTGGAATCATGTGTGATAAGCAGTCTCAGTTTCTTACATGCGATTTCCTCAGAGGCTGATGAGTCATAAGAGCAATTAACTTGGAGTAAAATCTGAGAGGATTATGAGCCGACTTTAAAAATCAAATGCAGGTGTCA
Organism: Odocoileus virginianus; assembly: GCF_023699985.2. NCBI lineage: Eukaryota > Metazoa > Chordata > Mammalia > Artiodactyla > Cervidae > Odocoileus > Odocoileus virginianus. Next base: position 33,307,515 of record NC_069700.1, on the reverse strand, counting down.
GAAGGTAATCCTTTCCTGACGGCGTCTGCTTGGAGTTCTCAGGGCTTTGAGCACAACGCCAGGAATGAGGGGCGATGGGACAAGGCACAGGATGGCGAACCCTGTGGCCCCAAAGCCCAAGTCAGGTGTGTAAAGCTCTCGGCCGGGGTCAGCGTGTGGGAGCACGTTGACAGCTCCCATGGGGTCTTCCCAGTGAGTTTCTAGTTTGCTTGTTTGCATAGTGCCTGGCAGGCTACAGTCCATGGGGTCGCAAAGAGTCAGACACGACTGAAGCGACTCAGCATGCACGCACAGACTCTGTGCTGCACCTGCTGTGGTCTCCACCATCCCCGTGGAACTGAAAAATATCTTTCCTCAGTGAGGACAGTGGCCTAATCCAACAGCTAGGCCCAAGGAGCAAGGTGCCAGGAACAGAGGCAGGGCTCCACACTGTCTTTACTTTCTTTTTTTTTAAAAATTTTTGGCCACATCGCAAGGCATGTGGGATCTTAGTTCCCTGACCAGGGATCGAACCTGCACCCCCTGCAGTGGAAGTGCAGAGTCTGAACCACTGGACCACCAAGGAAGTCCCACAGTGGTATCTTTGAAAGGGTGATGGGGTCCCAGCCTTCTCAAGCCCCCATAGTCCACGTACAACAGGTGGCCTTGCCTTCTCTTTCACTGGGAAGAGCAAGATAATCAGGAAGAATACTTGTCCAAAGTTGTCTTCCTTCAACATGACACAATGCCCTCCTCCAGCTGCTCATCCTTTGCTGCTCAACGGTAGGGGTCTCTCTCCCCGTCTCTGGAGCCTTACCTTTCCCCTCCTCCAAAGTTCCAATGTCCTGCTATCATCTCAGACATGTCGTAAACTCACTCTCCACCCAGTTTCCCCAGCTCTGTCCTAGTTTTCCCAAGACTGCCAAAGGCAACCCCACCCCTCCCAGCACCCAGGCTAAAAATGGGCATCAGCCATGACTCATCCTGCCTATCCAACCGGTCCCCAGGTCCTCTGAATCTCTGATGCAATGGCATCATTAACTTATCTTTCTTCAGCCGCCTCTGTAACCTGGCCACCAGCATCCATAGGAGGATGTAGCTCTATCCTCCTTCCTCATCCTCCAGCCTGTCTCACTGCCTTTCCACGACTCTCCCCTCGAGAATTCTTCTAGCTCCTCCTACACATTGCAAGTGCATCCCACCTTCTTCTGTTGACCCCATCTTTTTATTCCACCTTGGCCCCCAGCTCCACCTGTTCTAGAAGCCTTGGCCCTTACTGCCCTTTAATAATAAGAGACACACCATGTGCCAGGCATTTTATAACCATATCTTATGTTTTACAGTTCCTGTACAGTATATGCATTATTGTCCCCATTTTACAGATGAGGAAAACCGAGGCCTGGAGAGGTTACCACATGTCACACTGCCTATAAATAATAGAACTGGGCTTCAACCCATGTCTGTCTAATCCAGAGTCCTTCATCCTGTGTAACTGCCTGCAATCACACCCCTTCACTCTCTGTAAGGACTGCACACTGCTTCTTGCTATAGTACCCTCCCTCCTCCTGCTAGCTTCTTTAAACCCCCAACCCACAACTCTATCACATAGCTTCTCTGAAGGTTCCAGCCCAGGTTGTTCATTCTCATCTCTGAACTTTTCTGGCAGGAATCTCAGCCCTGCACAATTTGGTACTTCATTATAGACTGCCTTGTATGGTTCTCTGGTTATTTCTCATTTGTCTATCTTGTTTCCAAGTGTAGGCATCAGTGTAAGGGGCTGAGGCTTCCACTCCCTCCCATCTCCCGGAGGCAAGGTCTCAAAGTGCCAAAAGCTGCTTGGACTCCACCCAGCCTCACCCTACTCTTCACCCCAGCCTGTCGGTGCCCTCAGATCTGTGTATGTGTGTGTGTGTGTGAGTCTGCAGACATACACGCAAATGCAGACACAGGTGCGCACGCATTTTCTCTGTTGCAGACACATTTAGTCAGGAGTTCCCGTCTCAAATAGAGGTAATTATATACCTGGAACTACCTACCCAAGACAGAAAACCCCTTCCTGACCGAACATTGAGCACTGCTCCCCAGTGTGAAGTTCCACTAGATCAGTAAGGCGAGCAGAGTTGGTGGGAGGTCCCCTGGTGGGTTTTGGGCTTAGCCGGTGGCTCAAATGGTAAAGAATCCACCTGCAGTGTGGGAGACCTGGGTTCGATCCCTGGGTTGGGAAGATCCCCTGGAGAAGGGAACGGCTACCCACACCAGGACTCTGGCCTGGAGAAGTCCATGGACAGAGGAGCCTGGCAAGCTATACAGTCTATGGGGTTGCAAAGAGTCAGACACGACTAAATGACTTTCACTTCACTTCACTTCCCCTGGTGGGTTCAGTGTGGCTATCACATCCTAGCAGAGTATGGAGCTGGACTGAGCTTTGGGCAGGAAACTTTGCGTCTCCATTCCAATTCTGCTTCTGTGTGCCCTGGGGGGACAGAGAAGGGGGACACCTGCCACCTTGCTGCCTTGCAACATCCTTAGGCAGTGACATTTGCTGGTAGTGAGGAAGACTCTCCTTGCCAGGACCACGTTGCACTGCTGTGGACTGGCATGAACCAGGCTCCGTGGAGCTACCCTTGGTCCCCCCACCACCTGCCTTTCCCTTTAGGCTCCAAATCATCTCTCTACCCTGACCCAGATGCCCCCACATCTGGGGTCCCAAGCCGTTGGGACCTAAGCCCCAAATCCTTGGGGTTAGATACTGACATCTCAAATGTCTCATTTCGAAGTGAGGATAGCTTCCAGTATGATGCCCTAACACAGAATGATGGAGATTTCAGAATGATTTCTTGCGGGACACTTAGGATACAGCACAGAGATTCAGGGCTTGGACAGAGAGTGCTAAGAGTTGGTGTGTTGGTGAAGGGCAGAGGAGAGAAGGCAAGAGCTGGAGAGGCGGTGGGTGGGGGCCCTGGAGCCCAAACTCTTTTCCTTTACAATTTTGCCGGTGGCCAGTCCTAACAAGTGAATAAACAGACGAGTAAGCAAAGGGGGCACTTATGCAAGAACAAATAAAAATAATTGCGTCATACCTCACACATGCCACCCGGAGCCTGGAGCAGGTTCCCAGGGAGGGGCGTCACGGTGGGGGCATGGGTGCTGTGAGCCGAGTCTCCCTCAGAGACCAGAGCCAACTTGGCAGCCCTGTTGTTGTGGGAAAGGAATACCCTCTCCTGGAGGGCGGCCAACATTTACGTCCTTTCCAGCTGCGGCGTGCGGGGGAGGGAGGTGCCACCCCATACCCATCCTCGGAGGTTTTGCAACCCGATGAGTGAACCCTTCAGGACTCAGGGCCGAGCAGCACCTCTTCCTGGGCCGGGCCCGGCCCTGCGCGGCAGCCACCTGCCATCCGAGGGGTCCCAGACAAGTGCAGAGGAGGGCACTCGCAAGGCCAGGACACTGCCTGCCGGGGCTTTACCAGGCTTTGGGGCTGCCTCCTGACCGAGCTCAACAGGCCCAGGCAGCTGCTGCCTGAGCCACCCATGGGTGTCCCAGCCGCCCAGGGAGCGACAGCCACATTCCAGGCTCCGGGCTGGCAGGGAAGCTTGGCTGCGAGTTTCGACAGGAGGGTGGCTGGCATTCAGGCACATCGGCGCTGAGAGTTTCCTCCCTTCCCCAGGAGGCCCCAGGTTGAGGAGATGGAAGAACAGGTGTTTAAGGGGGACCCGGACACCCCTCATTCCATCTCCTTCTCGGGCAGTGGGTTCCTCTCCTTCTACCAGGCCGGGGCAGTGGACGCCCTTCGGGACCTGGCCCCCCGGATGCTGGAAACAACCCATCGCTTTGCTGGGACGTCAGCAGGTGCGGTGGTGGCAGCCTTGGTGATCTGTGGGATCGAAATGGGTAAGGCTTTTGTTCTGGGTTCCCTGGGGAGCTTCTGGAGGGGTTCCACAAAGCAGAGCCTGAGGGTGGCTTGGGGATGCTTTGGGGAACAAAGCCAGGTCTTCTGGGTGGTGGGAAGGGAAGATGTAGGTTGAGTGGGATAGCATTTGTGGTCAGGGTTTGCCGGTCCCAGTCTCTGACCCACTGGCTGAGCTTGGAACTCTCTCTCCGTCTCCCTCAGCACCTTGACCTGTGACACTGTCCCCCAGGATCTGGGAGAGGGAAAAGTGGTATCTCTCTGAAACATCCTGTCTTGGGAGTTACACCATGACACAGGCATACACTGGGTGAAGAGCTGCTCCACCCTGGCCTCATTAAAAAATGCAAATATCCTTGGGAAGGACAAATTGACATCTTCATCATCCTGGTGGGGTGGATTCGCCAGACCAGCTTCCAAGCGACTAGAAGTGAAAGCCCTGGGCTTGGAGGGATGAACAGAGGGGTCGGCGCAGGGAAACTGGGAAGGAATATGGGAGGCCTCACTTTGCCTTCTGCCCAACTTGTTCAGGAGGCCGGGGGGAAGGATGGGGCGACACACGGACAGGCAGGAGCGCCATCCCGTGGAAGGGGAGTGGACTGTTCCGAGCAGCCCACATGTCAGGCCCAGACTGGTCCCGGAGCAGACTGACATCCACGTGGGCTGCCTGGGCAACCGGGGGCGGGGAGGCGGAGCATTCATTCATTTGGTGCACTACCATTCTGGGTGAGCCTGTGTTCCGGGCACTGGGGACAAAGTCCCTGCCCTGACGGAACAGAAATAATAGAGACAGTGGAGACACAGGATAAGCCTCCGAACAAGTAGTCTCATAACGTCAGATCAGGAAGTGATAAGAACTATGAATAAAATCACAGCAGGAAAGGGTCAGAGAATAAAGTGGGGACTGTTTGAGAAAGGGTGGTCAGGGAGGCCCTTTTGGGGGAGGTAATATTCAAGCAGAAATCCGAGTGAAGAGAGAGAGCAAGCGGTTTGATGACTGGGAAGAAAAGACTGTTCCGGGTGCAGGACCAGCCGGGGAGCCCGTGGCGTTGGGGAGTGAGGAGGAGCGGGGTGGGGGTGAGGCTGGAGGGGCAGGCAGGGGTCAGGTCAAGTGGCCCTTGTAGCGGGGAGAACCGATTTCACTCTGGGGAGTGAGGAGGAAGGAGGGAGGCAGAGGGGACAGGTGGCCGAGAGCGGGGGCTGGAGCCCAGTCCCCCTGGGGTGGGATCCCCGTGCGGGCGCTTCATGGTGTGGGCCGGGGGCACACGGCTGGACGCTCTGTTCCGCAGTTTCTACGTCTGTCCCGCTGAGATTCTGCTCACGTCTCATCCTCAGGTCAGTGGGTTAATGGCGTGAGTGAGTGAATTGGTTGGTATGCGTCAACTGCCCGGCTATGGGGAGTGAGACGGAGGGTCAGGGCAGAAACAAGGAGAGCAACGCTGGGGGAATGGAGGGAGGGGGTGAAATGAAGGGGGAGAGTAGTGTGGAGCATATATACTAACGCGTGTAAATAGACAGCCGGTGGGAATTTGCTGTATACTTAGTTCAGTTCAGTTCAGTTGCTCAGTCGTGTCTGACTCTTCACGACCCCATGGACCACAGCAAGCCAGGTCTCCCTGTCCATCACCAACTTCCAGAGTTTACCCAAACTCATCTTCATTGAGTCGGTGATGCCACCCAACCATCTCATCCTCTGTCGTCCCCTTTTCCTCCCACCTTCAATCTTTCCCAACATCAGGGTCTTTTTCAATGAGTCAGCTCTTCGCATCAGGTGGCCAAAGTATTAGAGTTTCAGCTTCAGCATCAGTCCTTCCAATGAACACCCAGGACTGATCTCCTTTAGGATGGACTGGTTGGATCTCCTTGCAGTCCAAGGGACTCTGACTCAGGGAACTCAAACTGGGTCTCTGTAACAACCTAGAAGGGTGGGAATGGGTGGGAGAAAGGAGGGAGATTGAAGAGGGAGAGGGTGTATGTACACCGATGGTTAATTCATGTTGATATATGACAGAAAACAACTAATATTGTAAAGCAATCATCAATCTATTAAAAATAAATAAATATAAAAAAATAAAGTTGAAAGAACAATTTAAAAAAGGGGGGAAAGAAAAAAAGAAACAGGGAGAGCAGTAGGAGGCTGTTCTCTGAGGTGAGCGATGAACAGGGCAGGCAGCCGGGTGGTGAGAGCAGTGAGGCCATCTGCTTTAGGGTACATGTGGAGGAAGGGCCAGGGACGAAGAGCCCGCTACAGAGTGAGGAGGGGAGCGAGCAGGGCCCCCTCCTGCCTGCAGATCTGTGCTGGGTGAGATGTCTTTCTCTCTGTTTTAAAGAATAATTGTAATACCCATTCCCTGAGTACCTCTTCATGCAAGATACATTTTTTTCTCATAATTCACAAGTAATCACAAATAATCTTTCTCAATTCAAACAATGCAAAAGTATTTAGGGTATTAAAAAAAAACAAGCCTTCACTCACCTCCCCACTTTGTCCCCAATCCCACTTCTCCTGGAGCCCGTGTAAGGATTCTGCTTGGATCCTTCTAGATCTTTTTTTTTAATGTCAAGTCCTCTGTGAAGGTAGCAGTTCATCCTTCAGTCACCCAGCGGACCCTAGGACAGGCCTTCAGAAAGGGGCTGGGCTGAGGGTCCCCTACTCCCTGATCTTGGAGTCACAGACTTTCCCATTGGAGACACCCCCGTTTCTGGGATTTCTCTCTCTTTCCAGGTACTCGGGTCACTCACCTGCTGCATTGCCCCCACCTCCTCATGTATTTAGTTCAACTTCTTAAAACGCACCAGCCAAAAGGGTCAGTAGTGTCTCTGTCTTTGGGCCTTTGAGGACTTTCAGGATTAATCCCGTTCAGTCAATAAACACTGCCCAAATGGTTGGATGGCATCACTGACTCAATGGACATGAGTTTGGGTAAACTCTGGGAGTTGGTGATGGACAGGGAGGCCTGGCGTGCTGCAGTCCACGGGGTCGCAGAGTCGGACACGACTGAGCGACTGAACTGAACTGAACTGAAAACTGACTTGGCCAGGCTGTGAGGCACGTGGATGCCGGGGAACAGGGGCTCAGGCCCATGAGAAGGATGCCTGACGGCGGTGTGAGCAGGGGCTGGTCTGCGCGCTGGCCACGCGCCTGTGATTGGGAGGGAAGTTTACGGAAGGGTGAGGGGTGTGCTCTTTTCATTCAACAGCATGTTTATGAGATTGAGCCACGTCGCTCAAGTGTACGTCACTCATTTTAACTGCCACGCAGTTCACGGCTAACCAGCCCTCCCCCCGTATCAGGCACTGTTCTCTTTGGCGTATTAACTCATTCAGTCCTCACAGCAACCCTCTGAGGTGAAAACTACTCTTATCTCCATTTTACAGAGGAGGAAACGGAGTCACAGCCAGCTTGAATCACTTGCCTAAGGTCGTGCAAACAGCAGTTGGTAAAGCTGGTGTTTTAACCTAGCCTGGCCTTTAAGCCACTGTGCGCTGCTTCCTCTCCTCCTCCTTCTTTTTTTAAAATAATTATCTATTTACTTGACTGCACCAGGTCTTAGTTGTGGCACTCAGGATCTTCGTTGCGGCATGAGGGATATTTCGTTGTGGGATCTAGTTCCCTGACCAGGAATCGATACTGGCCCCCCCGCCCCGCCCCGCCACATTGGGAGCTCAGAGTCTTAGTCACTGGACCACTAGCGAAATCCCACCACTCTGCTTATTGACAAAGCAGTGTCAGGGGGCGTGGATACTGGTTGTATGCACACCAGGGTCCGGGAAGCCTCTCTGAGTAGGTGGAATTTGCACATAGACCTGAAGGAGGGGAGGGAGTGAGCCATGAGAACGTCTGGGGAAAGCACTCAGCAAAGAGAGATACGTGACTTGCCCCATCCTGTCATCAGTTAGAAGCAGAGCAAGAACCAAGACTCAGTCTCCTGATTTTCTTTAATCCTCTTCACCTCTTTCCATATCTATTCTATTAAAACTGTATCATGGTTCATTTAGCCATTCTGTTGATGGACATGGCCAAGTTTTTGTTGTTATAAACAACACTGCAGTGAGCATCCTTGTTTGGGTCTCTCAGGTCCACATGGAATGTTTCCTGAGGATACATAGCACCTTGTTTGGGTCTCTCAGGTCCACATGGAATGTTTCCTGAGGATACATAGCACATGAAATTTACCAGACTTGGCTAAATTACTGGCCAAAGTGGTTGTAACGATTTAACCACTAGCAGTTCCTGATTTCCCCACAATGGCATCATCAACCCTTGGGACTATCAAACTATAGAGTTTTTTGGTTTTTTTGGCTACACCAGGTGGCTTGCAGGATCTCAGTTCCCTGATTAGGGATTAAACCTGGAACATGGCAGTGAAAGTGTAGAATCCTAACCAGTAGGCCACCAGGGAACGCCCAAGACTGAAGAGTTCTAAATCAATCTGATGAATGTGAAGTTATATCTCATTTTATTTTGCTTATTTAATATGCACACCCTGATTACTAGTGCTGTTAAGCATCTCTGAGTATTTATCAACCACTTGTTGATAAATCACTTGTTTTCTCTAAAAAAAAAAAATTTTTTACTTGGCTGTGTTGAGTCTTAGTTCACGGGAGATCTTCAGTTGTGACATGTGGATCTAGTTCACTGACCACGGATCGAACCCAGGACCCTGCATTGGGAGCATAGAATCTTAGCCACTGGACCACCAGGGAAGTCCCCACTTGTGTTTCCTCTTCTGTAACTTACCTGCTCACGACCCTTTCCTGCTCATCGTTTTCTCTTCAACATGTAGATGTTCTTTATATGGGCTGTACATGAATCATTTGTCAGTTATGGACATTGTAGCTATCTTATCTCATTCCATAGCTTGGCTTTTTATCTGACAATGTCTTTTGTTACTTAGAAAATCCCAATTTTGATGCAGTCAGGGATATCAAATCTTTTCCGCTTACAATTTGTGTTTTTTAATATCTTTACTTTGTTATAATGATTACTTCTATATTTTCTTTCAAGAGTTTGGAAATTTTGCTCTTTCATATTTAAGTTCATCCATCTGAAATTTATTCTGTAGCTCTTTTGAGGTAGAAATAGAATTTTGATTGAGGTAAGCTTATACCCCACACTATTTATAGGCAACACTTTCCACACTTGTTTGAGATGCTGCCTCTGGTTTATTCAAGTTCCTGGAATCCCTGGAGTCTCTCTTCTCTTCTATTGGTGAACCTATTTCTGCACTATATCACAGTATTTTGATCATGATGGTCTTATGATAAGGGTATAGCACATATGGTTTTTTCAATTTCTTCTTCAAATATTAGCTCTCTTACTCTTTTTGTCCGTTTTTGTCGTTGTTGCACTAGGTCTTGGATTTCCCTCTAGTTGCCGTGAGCAGGGGCTTCTCTCTAGTTGCGGTCTGCAGACTTCTCATTGCGGCGGCGTCTCTTGTTGTGGAGCGTGGGCTCTTGGCATCAGGGCTTCAGTACATGAGTGTTCGGGCTCAGTAACTGTGGCGCACAGGCTTAGTTGCTCCGTGGCACGTGGAATCTTCCTAGACCAGGGATCAAAACCGTCTCCCCTGCATTGGCAGACAGATTCTTATCCACTGTACCGCCAGGGAAATCCCTTGACTCTTATTCTTGACCCCCTTTTCCCCCATGTGAAAGAGCTCTATTAGGATTTTGATTGAAATTATAGCTTCTCATTTATAATATATTAATAGCCTACCCATCTCTCTATCTCTTCTGACCTTTTTTGTCCTTCAGTAAAGATTTTTTGTGTATCTTTTATGAGATTTAATAGCTTTTGTTGCTATAGGAAACATGATCTTTTTTCTACCGTGTTTTCTAATCTATTTGATTATTGCTGATATAAAAGTAATGTTGATGGCTTTTGTTTGTTGATATTGTCTTGGGCAACCTCATGAACATCCTCAAATAGTTGTAAAAGTTCCTTGGTAGATTATCTTATACTTTATGTGTAACTAATCATACTATCTGCATACAAGTAACAGGTTTGTCTCTTTTGAAAAGACTCCTTCAACACACGCCCCCCAACCTCTCTCCTCCAGGCCATGCCCTGTCCTCTTGTTCCCAGCCTGGGCTTTTCTGTGCTAAGATTGTGTTCTGTTCATTGGAAGCGGAGGCAGCAGTGGGTCCATCTTCTGCTGACATGTGCCTAGTTCTGCATTAGGGGCAATTTGGGGGCACCTGAAAATGTTTGCAAAACACTTAACACAAGAGCCTGGTTTTCATTAGAATTGCATTAGAGAATGAATGTTCATTCATTCACCCATCTGAGGAGAAATGCTTTCCCTGACAACCAGTGGGAGGGATTCAGGATTTCCAACCTGAGGCTAGAAACTGCTCCTCGACCTGTCTCTCCCTGTCAAATTTCAACTTAAACCTTTCAAGCACTAGCTCAAATGCCAAACTTACGCATTTTTTTTTTCTTATCAAAGAATGAGGATTTGGTGAACTTAAAATCCCATCCTCACTTAAGCTTCTACTTGGTACTTTCCTCGCTATAAAAACTTCATGGCAAACCAATTATTCATTCATTCATTCAATGATTGTGTATGGAGCATATTACTGGGCCCTGCAGAAGATACAGAGATATAACACAAGATGAAGCTCCACCCATGCCCTCAAGGAGCTTATGGTTTACTCAAACTCAAAGACAGTAACCAACTAGCTATAGTACAATAAGTTCCAACCATACATTAGAAAATTAAAAGGCAGAAGAGTGCAGAGGGAAAGAGCAAACAGATCCCATAGTGGAAGACCTCATGGAAGGGGCATTCGAGACAGGGCTTGAAAATTAAAGTGAAGTCGCTCAGTCATGTCTGACTCTTTTCGACCCCGTGGACTGTAGCCTACCAGGCTCCTCCGTCCATGGGATTTTCCAGGCAAGAATACTGGAGAGGGTTGCCACTTCCTTCTCCAGGAGACCTTCCTGACCCAGGGATTGAACCCAGGTCTCCCGCATTGTAGGCAGATGCTTTACTGTCTGAACCAGCAGGGAAGTCCAGGGGCTTGAGAGATGAGTAGAAATCTGACATGTAGAGACAGGTTGGGCAGGAGCCTCAGCTTCTAGCCGGACTCTGCTTGACAACAGGGCAAAGTCACGTGATTGGGACACATAATGCCTTCAGCGGGTGGTGAAGACTTCAGTCCTCTGGTGTCAGGGTTTGATGTGAGAGTTTCAGAAAGGCAGCTTTTGACTCAGCAAGTGTTGTCCAAGGTGAGGTAGGGCTATTTGGAAGCAGGGTAGCATCTGTCCTTGGAGAGGCCCATGCCGCAGTTGGGGGGGCACCTGAATGCTGCTGATGGGTCCCCTTCATTTAGCTCGGTGACTGACTTGACCCGTCAACCTGAGGTCTCCAAACTCCCAGGCTGAAAGTTACAGTAAGAAGTACTTTTCATATTGTGACCCAGTGTGAACATACATCTAAAAGAGAAGTTTCATGACCGAATACTCACTATACTCATGCTACAAATTTGATATTTTTTCCTAGTCATTAAAAAATTCTTCACTTAGTCAATGATTCTCAATCTTGCACGTTTGAATCACCTGGGAGCTTTTAAAACATCCACTGCCCAGGCTTCTCCCCCACACTAATTAAATGAGGATCTTGGGGCGGAAGCCGGCACCAGTGTTTATGTAACTCCCAGGTGATCCTGGTGTGCAGCCTCAGTTAAGCCCCAGCGCACTTAGCAAAACCAAGATGTACTACCTAGACTTGAGAGTCTAGGATTGTACAACCGGGCAGTGAAAATGGGTCAGGCATTTGAGGACTAATAAATTCCATATTTATTAATGGGGCATGGATTTTTCCAGAATAGAGAAAAATGGTGTTACTCCAGAGGCTTCAGACTGGACTAGATTCTGTGAATTCCTCTGGCTGAGCCATAAATAAGGAAGACAGACCTTGTTTCAGGGGCTGGTCCATATCTTATCCTTTGCCCAAGTTCACATTGAAGCCTATGAAAACCCAAGGCTCAGAGCCTCTACTGGATGTTTTTCTTTTTCTATGGCTTTTCGTATATTTGCAAAGTTGTATATCCAACATCATAATCAATCATACAACATTTTAATTACCTGTCAAAGAAACCCCAAACCTCTTAGCTGTTACCTCTCAATTCCTCCGTTCAATTGCCTGGCAGCCACTAAACTACTTTTGTCTCTATAGATTTGCCTATTCTGGACATTTAATATACATGGAGTCTATGCAATACAATATTTGTCCTCTTGTGTCTGGCTTCTTTCACTTAGCAGAGTGTTTTCTAAACTCATCCATTATAGCATGTCAGTACTTCACTCCTTTTTATTGTTGAATAATATTTCCTTATGTGGGTATAACACATTTTAAAAATCCATTTGTCAGGGAATGTTTGGGTTGTTTTTAGTTTGAGCTATTATAAATGATGTCGTTATGAACATTCATGTACAATAACTTTCTTTTTTGGCCACATTGCTTGGCATGTGGTTAGTTCCCCAACCAGGAATCAAACCCATGCCCCTTGCATTGGGAGTGTGGAGTCTTAACCACTTAACTGCCAAGGAAGTCCTTAAATAACTTTAAAAATATATATTTGTTTATTCTTGACTGTGCTGGGTCTTTGTTGCTGCCTGGGCTTTTCTCTAGCTGTGGCGAGTGGGGGCTACTCTCTAGTTGTGGTGTGTGGGCCTCTCATTGCGGTGGTTCATCTTATTGTGGAGCACAGAGAACTAAACTACTACTCAATCAACTAAACTACCTCCTCAGCTTCTAAAGGTCGGAGTTTACTAGTTGCAGCTCAGTAGCTGTGGCTCCCAAGCTCTAGAGCACAGGCTCAGCTGTTGTGACGCACAGGCTTAGTTGCTCAGTTGCATGTGGGATCCTCCCGGCCCAGGGATCAAACCCGTGTCTTCTGCATTGGCAGGCAGATTCTTTACCACTGAGCCACCAGAGAAGCTCTTTTTTTTTTTTTTTCCATTTATTTTTATTAGTTGGAGGCTAATTACTTTACATCATTGCAGTGGTTTTTGCCATACGAGAAGCTCTTAAATAACTTTTTTAAGTGGAAAATTTTCAAGTGTCTTGGAGAGAATAATATAATGCACCCTCAAGAACCCATCCATCATCTAACTTCAACAATTATCAATATTTACCGATTGGGCTTCATCTGCATATTCCCCATCCTGCTTTGTTCTGTTTCTTTTAACATCATTTTGAAACAATTTTGAATCTGCATAGAATTTGCATGTAGCCTCCCTAGGCTTTGTTTTCTGCCACAACAGTTCACAACAGGTATCTCTCCAGATAAGGACTGTGAGTCTGAGAAGCTGGGGGAGTGAGGCTGGTTGGTCTCCTGGCACAGAATGGGGCTGGGTGGGTACCAGCCTCAGGGGCTGTTCCCTTGATGGGTGGGGGACAGGGGCAGGGACTTTTAGCTGCCTTTTAGCTGAGCTCATCAGGTGACTTTGTTTTGTCCTCTAAAAGTAATATTATTTTCCAAGATCTCTTCCACTGCCTTCTCACAGTGACAACCCACTAAACATCCAAACCACTAAGTAATATATTAAAAGGAGGGAGCTGAGGATGAGGGTTGGAATTGAGAGTTCTCCTCTTTGCGTGCATAGCCGTCTCGGGATGTGTCCTGAATCTGTGCCTTTGCTCAAGCTGTTCCCTCTCCCAGGGGTGCTGGCCCCTTTCTTTACTCCCTGGGTCCCGTCTCCCCATCCTCCAAGGCCCACCACAGACAGCACCCCTCTGAGAGTCTCCTCACTCCCGTTGGTCCCTTGGTGCTCCCACGGCTGGCTCTCGGAGGGCGCTTCTCAGAGATGGGAATCCTCGTGGGAAAGAGCACTTGTCTAGGAAGCAGGCTCTCTGGATTCTGAGAACAAAAGCGTCTACAGTCACAGTGTGAGTCTAGTTTGCCATTCACCTTATTTTCACGTGGTTTTTCAGAACAGGGTTTAGGAAGCAGGGAGGTGGGCTTCAAACTAAAGCTAGTCTGAACCCAAAGTCCAAACTCTGTCCACCTTCCCTTTCCTCTAGTCCCAGCAATCCACTCAGCAGCAAGTGACCTTGGCCAGGCCACCCTGAGACTAAGCTCAGCTACCGAGCAGTGGGAGGGAGTATGCCTGCCGAGCCCTCCCCACAGCTGGCTCCAGGATCAGCGGTGGTCCCTGGGAATGAGCTTTGCAAACTCGGATTGACTCCGCAGTTGCACTGGTTGGGCTAGCAGAGCTTCGACAAAACACACAAGCATTGCTCGCTCTTAAGGTCTTTGCACCCTAGCCCCCCAGGGCTGGTGTGGTGGCTCCAGGTTAAGACCCCGGTTCCTTCCACTGTGCTGCTCACAGTCCAAGAGGGCTCCTCACCCCCTGTGCATCCCAGCTAGTTGCAGAGGGGAAAGGGGGGCACACCTCTTCCCTCTGAGGGCAGGCCTTGAAGATGACACACATCAGGTCACCTCACATCCCATGGATCAGAACTCATTTTCATGACCACACCTGGCTGCAAGGGAGCCTGGGAAATGTAGATTCTATTCTGGAATGCCGTGTGTCCAGCCAAAAATCAGAGGCTCGACTACTAAGGAGAAAGGGGAGAATGGATACTGGGGACAACTAGCAGTCATTGTCATGGTAGTTATAATTTGATATATGAGATATATGATGATGATGATGGAAAAAGTCTGCCCCTTCCTGGGACCAAGATCTGGATTTCATAAACCCCAGGTCAAGTCCAGTGTGTTGACTGAGAAGGGACTCAGCACTGAGCCATCGGCAAGCTGCCCTCCTGGCAGCTGGCATGTGAGTGCCCCCCAGTCCTTCCGTGTCCCCTGCCTAGACCTTCGGTTTTCCTCTCCAGAGAAAATACCTCTTCCCAACACACCCTCCCATTTTACCCCACAGGATCTCTTTCCGGGATCTCAAGTTCACCCATAGAATCTGCCCACTTGATGGTATCCTGTCTTGTTTCAGACGTTGTGTCTCATCCCATCAACTAGATTGGTTGAGCAATCTGAGATCTAATTGGTCCCGTGGCTCCCACAAACTACTGGTCCAACAAGTACTGCTTGATAGACTCCTGACAATTGCCAGCCTTTGGCAGGCGTGACACTGAATGTGTCTGCAATTTCTACTTTGGGGTTTACCTAATATGACTTATAATACTAGAATGCCATAGAAGGAAGGTCAGCGACTCCAGCTCCTCAACTTTATGGATGACTGTATTTATCCTTTGGAAGTGGAAGTGACTGATTGAAGGTGGACCTCACTCAGGCTAGTGATTTCCAAACTGTGTTCTAAGGAACCCCGGGATTCTGGGGGAGCTGAGGTGGGGCTAGGCAGAAAAGAGCAGTGAGAGGATGCACACTGGAGCCCCACGGCCTTCCCCCAGCTGCAATGAGTACAACCCTGCTAGTTTCCATTCTTCAGAAAACTTCATTTAAAGAAAGTATTCCAGTGATTTTTTTTTTCCTGTGCCTCCCCTGATCTCCAATGATTTTTTTTTTTTTTTTAAGTTTGAAAGTCATTATTTGAGTCTAACCTACTTAATGTGCAGACAAAGTTGAGGACCAGTTTCTGGCTGAAGGATAAGACAGGCCATTTGTCCTGTCACTCATTATAAGGCCTAGGGACCCAGCCTCGAACAAAACAGCTCTCTGCCTTCATGAAGCTGGCACTCTCTCGGTGAAATCAAGCCATAAATAACTCAACATACAGAAAAACACCAACAGGCATGCTCAAAGGAGAAAATAAAGCGGGCCAAGGGTGTGGAGAGTCATCAGAGGGTGAGGTCTCAGGTGGGCTGGGCGGGGAGGCCTCTCGGAGGCGGAAGGAAGGGAGGAGAACTGTGTGCTCTGAGAGAGGAGTCTTCCGGGCTGTGAGATTTACAGGTGCAACAGACGGGCTTGCATTGTCAGGAAGGAAGGCAAGCTGTCCTTCCGGACAAGAAATGGGTTCCAAAGGGACTCTGCAGAGCCCCTGGGAGGCCCAGGGGAGTAGTTGGGGCCGCACCCCACACACGTGGGTACGGCAGGACCCGGCATGACTCTTGCAGTGGAGATGGGTGTTTGGTCTGCCTCCCTTGCCTGGTCACTGCTGCCTCAGGCAGCCCCCTGCCACCCCTCCTGAGACCCTGGAGCCACGGGCGCCTGAAGCTATTGCCACTGGCAGGTGACTCAGGTGGAGTCCTGCTAGTGGACCCGCTGGGGCCTCAGGGGTGGGTGCTGGGAGGACACCAGTGCCCCTGTGAGAAACTCTTTCCTCAGTCACCCACACGCCTGTCTGTGGCTCAGTCAAGGGACAAGACTCGGCAGAGCTGATGGAGAACGCAGCTCCCAGGAAGGAGGAGCTAGGCTGGGCTGGGCCTCGGCCCACCAGCGACCTGCCCCCTCCTTAGTTTTCCCGTCTGGAACTTGGGGGTGGGAACACACCCCTAGGACATTATGATGAGAGACAAAAGATATCCTGAATGTGCCAGGCAAATATTCATCACAGAATAAGTCTTTGATGAATGAATGTCGAATGAATGGGTGAACAAGGGAAAAGAAAATGATCTTGAAATGGAGAAGCATGGGTCATGTGGCAGTTTTCAAACTTAACTACAAGAATACCCTAGAGATGTTGTTAAATTTATTAAAACAGAGAACTGGACTCCAACCTGGTCCGGTTAATATTTTTTGATACTTTGTGAACTCATCTGCACAAGGACTTGGTTTTTCCATGGGAATTCTGTGTGGCCTGGGCAGTGGAAGGACGGTCTGAGCTGGTTTGCCTCGGCCCTGGCCAGGTGCCCAGGGTGATCAGCAACTCAGGACCAATGTTTATGGTGATTACCCTGTAGGTTGTGTCAGTTCAAGCTCTAAACCACAGGTAATGCCGGCTTGGGGGCTTTGCATGTTTACGGGAGATTTTGTGTTGTTTCACTCAGGGCCCTACACAGAGGCAAGCCATTGCCATGTTTCATTGGCCTAGCAGCTATTGGATGGCCCTGGCTTTAAGCAGGGTCTCTGTTCAACTGGCCCTCACACAGCCCAGAGCCAAGACCCCTGTCGCTGCCAGTTTCTGGTCCGATAATCACAGCAACAGCTTTCTCTCACCTGGCGCTGGCTTTCAGTTCCTTCTTCATTTCTGTTTTCTTTCTTCCTTGTGAAGTCAACCGAAGTTTTGTTGTGGTCATTGATGATGAAGACAATGTTGTTACTAAAGCTGGAGAGTTTTCTTTTCAGCTCAGCGCTCCATTAGTGGAACTAGAAGCCTCTCCAAAGTTCTTTAAGACATGAATGAAAGCCACTCTTTTTCCCTCTTGCCAGCAAGTGTATGGTGTGTGTTATTGTCCAGATACAACCTGAAGTTCAGCCCTGGCTGCTGGGTGCACTTTTCAGAATCAAAATGTCCTCATCAAAAATCATCCCCAGAGTTCTTTATCTGCCTGAGATGGCAGTGTTTTCTGTAACATGAACTCTGCTCTGACTCACACTCATAATACTATTTATCAGGCCCTTGGAATGTGCCAGGTATTATGCCTAAAGCTTTGCATGAATCATTTACTTTTATCTTCTCACCATCCTATATTTATACCCATTTTACAAAGTGGGAAACAGGTGTTCAGAGAGATTAGCTACCACAATGAGCCAAGACTGGGACTCTCTTCATTCCTACATTTCTTTAGCTTCTCTAATGATTTCAGCAGTTGCTTTGCAAGCAACACCCCAGCTCTCCTACCAAACTCCATGGGCCAAACAATCATTTGCACATTGGTTAAGAAAGTGAGATCAAATGACATGATATATGCAAAAAAAAAAAAAAAACCTTTTTATAAAATGTACAGAAATGACATCACTGGGTGGAGGTGGTTGTAACTCCCCCTATCATGTTGGAATCAGTATCTTTCAGTTCACTGAATAGAAAGTAATTTGTATTTTACATGTTTAATCTCTCCAACCAAATAGACAAAATATTATTTTCCCCAAACAAGCCTCTGGACTAAAGTAGAAGACAGTTGAATGGAAAATCGGGTAAAATTCTGAATGTGTTGGTTATGCAGTGGAAACATATATTTGGAAAGCAACTCATGCAGGTGACCTACATTAATTCAGTCCCCTCAATATTGGCAGATGTTAACTGAGCCCCTTCTGGGTGGCAGGCACTGTGGGTCTACTTGCCTTGGTCAACCTTTGTTTGTTTGTTTGTTTTTACTTTAATAATAATAAACTTGTCATTGTGAAATAATGATAGATATTCAGAAAAGTTGCAAAGATAGTACAGATAGTTCCTTATATCCTTCACCCACGTGTGCCTGTCAAGTTGCTTCAGCCATGTCCGACGCTCTGCAACCCTAGGGACTGTAGTCCACCAGGCTCCTCTGTCCATGGGATTCTCCAATCAAGAGTACTAGAGTGGGTTGTCATGCCCTCCTCCAAGAGATTTTCCCAACCCAGGGATCAAACCTGCATCTCTGTCTCTCCTGCATTGGCAGGCGGGTTCTTTACCACTAGCACCACCTGGGAAGCCCCCATCCTTCACCTAATGTTACCCTCTCATATAACCACAATCCATTTGCCAACCCTCAGGCATTAACATTGTTACATTACCATCAACTATAGATTTCACCAGTTTTTCTGTTGATGTCCTTTTTCTATCCCAGGATCCAATCCAGGATCCACACTACATTTGGTGGATCCATTTTTAGACCAGCTCACTTAGAGAGTATTAAAATAGCGATGTTTTCTTTGCTTCTCTTTGGGATCAAATTTGGTTTGAGTTCTATTTCCAATTCTACAGGGAAAAAGAGGCAGACAAATGATAAACAAATACCTAGACTGGTTTGACTCACATTTGACTTGGGAATTGACTCATCAGTCCTGAGGGTAACCCACCTCTATCCTCCTGAGATCACCACGTAAAGAAGAATCTCCTCTTCAGTCACAGCTCAGGCTCCTGTGTCTACAGATGTAGGGGCAAGAGTTAGGACCAGGCTTGACAGAGCAAATTGCTCTGTGGTTTGCCCCCTCGAAACCCCAAGTCCAGCTGAGTCACTGAAGAAATCCACCTTCCTGACCACCAGTCAGGAAGAGTCCCAACAGTCCAATAGAGAAGATACTCTTTGATCTCCTCCTTCAGTTCATTCAATCATCCATTCATTTTTCAATTCATTATTTTAAAAAATTGGTTAATTAATTTATGGCTTCCCTGGGTCTCTGTTGCTGTGTCGGTTTTCTCTAGTTGCAGTGAGCGGGGGCTGCTGTCTTGCTGCAGCATGAGGACTTCTCATTGCCAGGGCTTCTCTTGTTGGGGAACACGGGCTCTAGGTGCAGGCTTCAGTAGTTGCAGCACACAAATTCTATACAGCTGGCTCAGTAGTTGCGGAGCACAGGCTTAGTTGCCCCATAGCTGTGGAATCTTCCTGGACCAGGGACCGAACCCATGTCCCCTGCATTGGCAGGAGGATTCTTATCCACTGGACCACCAGGGGAGTCCTTCACCATTCACTATTGATTTATTCCACATTTATTAAGTCCCCAGAGTGTGCCAGGTACTGAATTAAGTGCTGGGGATATAAGGAGGAGCAAAACAGAAATAAGGGAACATTAGATAGTGCTTTTATTTCATTCTTGAATACCTAGTAAGTGTTCGGCACTGAGCTAGGCAATAATGGGAGGAGGAGGGTGTTCTTGATACAGGTCCTGCCCTCAAGGAGTGTGCTAGCCAGAGAGACAGGATGGGCCACTCAAGGCAGCCTGAGATAAATGGTGCAGACAGTAACAGCGGAGAGAGAGCTAACAGCAGGGATGATCAGGAAGGGGCCCAGATCTTCAGCTGGGCTTTAGGGTGAAGTCTGAAGAGATAGTAAAATGTCAGTAAATAAACAGAAGTCTGTGTATCAGGAAGAAAAGCAGGATTGTACACTCT